>NW_022170510.1:25457036-25703393 GCF_008802855.1 Photinus pyralis
TTTCTAATAATGTTTCAGCATAGACGTTGAAAAGCACCGGTGACACTTCACTTCTCTTCAATCTTCACCTCTTCAATCTTCAGTTTCTTCCTCATTCACTCTGACCGCCACCTTCTGGTTTTTATAAAGCTCTCTCAACAGTCACTTTGTCAAATGCTTTCTTTGAATCTATGAAGCCTTTGACGTCCGTCATTTTTAGACAACCAATGGTGTCTCTTTTCTCTCGTCAACATTAGGAAACGGAATTTTGCCTGATGGTAGACAATGAAAAACGGTAGCTAGTCAATAACCCACGAAACTTCATCAGGCGCCCGTCTCTAAATATTTTAATTATTTTTGCAGCCTTCGAAAACTCCCGTCATTTAGAAGACGAGATTTGACCCGAGAATTACAATCAATAACGGATCTTAACTGGAGTACCAAATATTAGAATTTCAACTCTGCCAATTTTCATTATTTCATTCATTATTTCATTAAGTAATAATGATTGCCGGTAGCTAATCAGATATGTTGCAGCATGTGTCTGGTATCAAATGAAGCGCGCTTAATTACCATAAATTTTAAGCTTTTTTCCAGATTTTTGGGATAACAATTAACCGATCAATTAATTAAACATGTTTTAATTTTTGAACGTTATCACCCAAGTTCGCTGAGCTTTTTGGGAAACCCAGCGTTCCCTTCCTGACAGTGCCGAAATTTATAAAAGGGACGAATATAATTTACAGGGGATCCTTTTGCTTGTGCTTCAGGATAACGTGTGTATTTAGGCGTGTACCAAATAATTTTACATATTACAAAATAAAGCTTTTGTGAATATTTCTCTTGTTCACAGCTTATTCGGCAAAGATCACACGATAAACTACGTGACTATTTCACATAGTAGTGGCATACCACATATATTTATGCATTTATGGTCTATTCTCCTAGATCGAAAATTTACATTTTAAATATGTTTGACGTGAACCACACATCTACATAATATAAGCCCGTTAAAATTCTACACCAAACATCCATTATTTTATTTAAATACAAAACGCGATTCTTCTTATTAAACAATTAAACATTATTATCCGTGTGATGGTATTGAGTGCGGTGATCTAGTCTTACCCCTTTGAGCCCATTAATACAAGCAAATAGGAAAAACATGCAAATTATAAGATCTTCAAGATTATTTATTGCATGCTCTAGTGTAAACTAAATTACTTAAATTTAGAAGGTGCCGAATAAACTATTGTCGAGACTATTGTAGTTCAGGTGAAGATGAAGCTACTCGTAGTATTCACTTTATTCGTTGCAGTCTACACGAAAAAGGTAGGTATATCTAGATTCTAGATGAAATAAAATTGCCATTACCTTACCTCTTTCGTAGCTATCACCCGAAGTTATAAAGGTATGGGAGGGTATAGTTGCACCATTATACGATGATTGTGTCAAAATAACTAACGTAGATCCAGAAATACCAAAAACTATGTTTGAACTGGAGGATTTACCAAACGCAGATTCCTTCATTTGCTACATGAAATGCATCTATGATAAGTTGTCATTTTTGAAACCGAATGGCGAACTGGATCAAGACCAAATGCTAAAAGTCATCTATACGTTAAAACTAGAGGAACTCCAAAAATGTATTGCTGACACGCCAAAGTCAACAGATTTGTGCAAGAACACGCATGATATCGCCGCCTGTATTATACATCGTGTTGAAAATGATTAGAACTATGTCTGATTCGCTCTGTACAATACTAGATACCTATACATGTAATCGAATATCAATCAATTTATGTAGATATGTAGGGTAATATATGAGACAATCCTTTCAGTCATCAGCAGCTTGCAATCACTTTTATTTAGTAGTGTCACAGATTTATTGTAGTTAATCTGTGGTAGAGTAAATGGTGTTATCCTTTTCGATACTGTTATTTCCTTTTTAAAATTTTAAAACCAATAAAAAGAGTTTAGTACGATTACGCACCCCCTCCGAGGAAGTATGAAATTGATCTTAAGAGTTACTGATGTATATGATAATAATAATAATAATAATAATAAACTTTATTCGTGTAGTATTATCTGCTATACCTACTATAAACGCCAAAGGATTAAATTAGAATCCACCCTACGGTAAATTACAGTTAATTAATTTGACTTTGTTGGCGGTTCAACGCACATTTCCTAACGGTTCTCCTAAAACAGCCAACTTCCCACTACTTTACTTTTTCAATTGACACCCATCTCATGACGCTAACCTTTTTCACCAATAAACTAATTTTATTTATCCAATCAGATTACTTGGCTGTCAAATCGACTCAACGTGGAATAATTTCTAGGCGTAACGTAAGCGCCGTAATAGCACAGATTTAAGTATATTTAAATCTGTGGTAATAGATTGCACGAAATTCATCGCTCAGCTTTCAAGGTCAATCGTGTGTAATGTGTGCGCCATTTTTTCATTTTTAATTGAAAGTTAGAACGGAAAGCTGTATAACTGCGGTATATAAAACAATCGTTAACCGAACCTGTGCCGCTAGTTTTTGAGTTATTGTCGTGGGCGCTTTAATTCTGAACTGCAATTTCTAATAAAACCAGTAATAAGACGCATTTATTATGCGACAAGATGAACTTCGTCGTGTAATGAAAATTAATGGAAGGCGGATTTATGTTCAAGTTTCAAGTTTGTAAATCAAAACTGCCCACCTCTCTTGTGTATACAGGGGTGTTAATAGATCTACATTAAATCACATCTGGTAAAAAGTTTAAAGACAATTAATTCGTGCGTTTGCTACATGTTAAACCCTAAGTTATAAGGAAATTGTTTTGACATCCTCCTAATGCGGAACCACGATCGTATGCGGAACATTGGTCAATTAATCCAATGAACAAAAAGCTGAATCCCAGTTTGTTCCGGATTCTAATAAATTGTTAGACAACTTTCGAGATCAAGGTCATTTTATTTCAAAGGTTACTTGGTAACTATGTGGGCGGAAGCGGGAGGGACGGAATGTATACGTCATCGAGAATTCAGACATTGACGTTCGACGTTGTTTGTAGTCGCGCGGGTGCTTATTTTTCTTGAGTTATAGTTTATTTGTTTAAAATTTGTTGAATTTTGAAGTGCATAAGGACATGTATTAGCTGTAGATACCTGTTTGGTGCTATAATAAAGACATTTAGTTTGTGAATTTTGTGGAATTTCATAGCCGTGATTGAAAGGTTAGTTCATCAATTATGCACTTTTGTATGTTATAATTAAGTATTTTTTTAGATGAGTGGCGGTAACACTAAAATTCTTCATCCTGGTGTAAACAAAATCTCGGTTTTTACGTTTCCCAAAGACCCTACCGTTCTTAAAGAATGGGTAAGAAAATGGTGCACATCCGGCAGCAAACTAAAATGTGCTGCGCCCTCATTGGTCAAAACGGCCAACCGATGAAAGCGTAGCGTCCCTGGCCGCAAACGTTTAAAAGCAGAACCACGAACTCTGCAAAGTGCAACGCAATTTCTGCTTCGACTGCACTTCAAGAAACAAAAAGCTCTTCACCTGCAGAACCAGGTCGCCTTGCCAGCTCGACCTCGCGCCACACTCCATCAGTCAAAAGACCTGCATCTGGGCTCACTCCAACGACAGAGCTCACCGTGTGCACCTCGGTTACCATTTTGTACATACCATAAATATACATATTCCATAAAACGCAACTGCATTTTATTTGGCGTCATCCGCTAAGGAATGTTTAGAGTTTTAATTCCCAAAGCCTATGTATTAATACATACGGGTGGTTCCTATTTTGTAGAACGCGGAATTTCATCCATTTCCACCTCTAAAATGAATTTGATTACATTTTCACAAGTCCTCGTGCAATGTTTTCAAAGATGGAAGTCGATAAACTTCCAAGATTTCCAATATAAGATCCACCCTTATATACATATACCCATATAAATCCAAAAATATACTGCAGAAACTAAATTTTTTACCCCTTTTATTAGCATTGTAACCTATGAGCAATTTTAAATGTGTATTCTGGATGACGTTTTCCCGCCTTCAAAATGCAAGCATTCTATTGGTTTAGAGTTACGAGACAACCTTTCTAATAAAACAACCTTCTTTCGAGATTCCCTTTCGACGAGCAGTCAAGTTTACCAGGAAAGTGCGATTATATTGCACAACGTCACACCATTGAATTTATAACTATTATAAATTCAATGGTCACACCATCCAATTATCTGAATTTCACTTTGAACATTGATAAATGTAAGCCATTTTGAAGTCGATAGTTTTGAGAATTTTGTATAAAAGATTTTTTTTATATCGCTGTGAATTTAATTTTGATTATGTTTCGTTATTTTCCTAGATCGAGGATTTACAATTTAAATATGTTGATGTGAACCACGTACGCACGTACATCAATATATCAATTATGTTATTTAAATACAATACCTGAGATGTCTTGAATGAGAACCCTTTCAAGCAAATGGGAAAAAATGCAAATCATAAGCCGTATAAGATAATTTATATCGTTGTAAGTGCGTTTACAATTAGTTTTATTTAGACGATAACCAATAAAAAAATGCAGCTCATCATGAAGTTGTTCTTCTTATACCTCTCCCTCTTTGGAGTGCACACGAAGAAGGTACTTAGGTAGATTAAATTACAGTTGATTTTTAAGGCATGTTTGTAGCTAACGCCAGAAGTTATAAAAGTATGGGAGGGTGTAGTCGCACCTTATTTCGACGATTGTGTCAAAATGACGAACGTTGATCCAGAGATACCAAGAACTATGTTTGAGCTGGAGGATTTGCCAACCGCAGAATCTTTCGCTTGTTACATGAAATGCATTTTCGAAAAAATGTCATTTTTCAACTCGAATAACGAACTGGATCAAGACCAAATGCTAAAATCGATTTATATGTTAAAACCAGGAGAACTCCAGAGATGCATGGCTGAATCAGCAAACCAAACAAATGTATGCAAGAAAACACACGATATCAGCGCCTGTATTATACATCGCGTTGAAAATGATTAAGATATTTTCTATGCGTTTAAATTATGGTTTCGTTTTAGTACTATATTTCTTTAATGTCATAGTATATAGATCTGAGAAACTTTCTTTTCAAATGCTAATTCAGTACTCTGATGTAGTTACCTAGAATTATAATAAATAATTGTTTTTTCCAGCATATATTGCCTTTTGAACAAACAAGTTGTAAATCAGCATATGCATGATTAAAGCGCATTTTTGGTAATACAGGTCAGTATTTGATTAGCGAAGTTTAAAATTATCGATCTCACGAGTAATTTTGGCTGCGTTAAATAATTTAATTTTATTTAATTTCAATTGAGTGTACGTCTTTATTTTGTAAAACAAATCACAAAGTAAATACAATTTTTATACTGGTAGCGCTATCTAACGGTAAAATTATAGCACCTCCGAATACCATATCGAAATTATTTTCTTAAATTATCGATCTCACAAGTAATCTAACTCAAAATAGACTAGAGCCTGCACATCTACACTATAGCAGAAAGCTTTTAGTGAAAATGTGAAGTCTCTAGCTATTGTAGTTGCGGAGATCTGACCCGGACAGCCGGCCGGCCAGCCATAACGAATATAATAGCGTATTTTTTTCAAAAATGCGCTAAAAATATATTACGGCAAATCTTATGACGCCGACGGACGGATAAATAAATAAATTTTCTTGTATCATAACAATTTGTTGAATGAAAATAAGTATTTTGTTTTGCTGGCAACAATTACTCAAATTACTTACTTTTGCATTCAATGTTTTCATCAGTGAGCGATTATGATTGGGATAGTGAGAAATACGCTACATACGGAACAAAATACCTTTAAGTATTTTCTGCTTACTTTCAATAAAATATGTTTTACACACTCTATTAAAGAGAACCGATCGTCATTTTTATACAAATCAAGAAAAATTACAGTACCTTTACATATAGTGCTCCCTGGACACGATGGTTTTCTTACAGTACAAAATTGTACTTCCCTTATTCGAGTGAGAATGGATAATATAGGATGGATCTCCTTAAATACGACTGCCCGGGCTTTTCTGGGTTTCCTGCTCCCTTTTCGTGTGCAAATAATCGGGTAATGAACTTCTATTAAAGTCTGCTACTAAACCGCAGTCTGCTCTCACAATGTAAGTTATTGTTATGGCGCAAAAAACAATTTATGACTTGTAATTTCTTTTATGATAGTCTCTTCTGAGCTAAGTCCCCAAAACATTCGTGCGTTTTTTCAAATTCGACCACACGCAACCTTTCGAACGTGGACACAACAAAACAGTCACAACACTTTTCTCACAAAATGTTTGAAAATATTTGAAATTTTAAGATCCTTTGTGTGTCAACGGTTTTCGGATATAAATTCTTTTCAAAAATTACTACCCCTAATTGTTTATCCCTGCCCTATTATAGCTAGAAATGGTCGCTGGATTCCACGATTCTGCCTGGATGGTCGTCCGCGTAGACAGTCAGGGGGGGTGTCTCGTGTCTTCGGCATGTCCCGTACGTACAGAGAGAACAGCAACCATTGGGGTACTCCGGACGTTGCTTAGCGCTCACGCAATTTGCATCCCTTCAATGTATTTGAGGTATAATGCAACAATCTGGACCGTGGGTAAGGGGACTAAGGGGAGACCTGATTCCGATTATTTTCCACCCACAATCCACAGCAGCACGTTGTGCGTAACATTAAAATTTGGGATTATAAAAATAAGCCCATTGAAAACTGATTAAACTTCCAGAAAACATCAACCCCACCCACAACAATATAAATAAACTGTACATAAAACACACACACAAGATATCTGTACTTGATTTGCCGGTGAGTCGTTAGTACTTATACAATTTAGTAGGTTATTACATTGACAAAACTGTACATTACTAACAATACAACAGCTTCCAAGCAATCAACTAAAAAAAGGTGCATCCAAATTCTTCAAAACGTAATCTCTCAAGCGTAATCTTAAGTACGAGATGGTTTCAATTAACCACGGGGTTCAGCCCCCAATTCGACATGCACTAGAATCCGCAACGTTCTGTTAACAACAATTTTAAGTGAAGCTTCCTAATCTCGGCCAATAGTGCAAAGTTCGTCACCTGCGTGTGATCGAAACCAACAAAAACAAAACCTAGCTGAAATATACGGTCGTTCGCCGAATCTACAGACAACAAGAACGGCTTGACTGACTCGACAATCCCCAATCCGTTTTCTGCAATCCAACCAAATGGATGTCCCAATATCTAACCAATTTCACATTATGCAACAACTTTCAAGTGCCAACCAAATTAATAAATTACCATCTTAGAGGTATATTGCATCCAACCGTCATAGCGTCTCTCCTCGGCTGGGCCCTGCAGCCACCTCAGATCACCGCTTCCGCTACTTTGGCAATCGTCAACAGCAGGGTGATCGGGCGGTAGTTCTGTGGGAACGTCGTGAACTGGACCGGTTTCTGTAACATAATTATGTCGGCACGTTTCCACCGAGATGGAAAGTGCCGCAGTCTGAGTATCGTGTTAGAAATAAAAGCGAGAAATCTTGCGGCATGTTGATGGAGTACCTTGAACACCTTGTTCCGAATTCCGTCCGGTTCTGGCGCCCTTCTCGGGTTGGTCTTTTTGATGGCGTCGGAAAATTCTTCTTCGGTCGTACGGTTGGCCACCCCGCTTATTTGTCGACGCAGGGATCTCTCTGACCCTTCGGTTGCCGGTGTCGATAAAGTCTAGATCCGCGCTTTTTAGCAGTTGGGAAAAAACTGACGTTCTACATACTCCGTCGGCCTAATCGGCGTCCGTATACACCAGTCCTCCGACTCAAGAATATCGCAGGCGGTTTTCCCAGGACTCATTTCTGAAGTCGCGGACGGTGGTTTTGAAGTCTTTGGGACTCGGCTCCGTCTAACGGATCCCATGAACGCTAGAAGCGCGCTCTGGATCAGTTCGAGTTCTGAATTAGGCGACGGGTCAAAAAGCTTTTGAAAGCGCGAAGTTAAATATTAAGTCACGCCCCAGGAGTCTGTAGTCGGTCCGTGCGTTCCAAATCGTATTCATGTCAAGGGGGGCGGAACCAAACCCATTCTACATCGGAGCGGCGACGAAAAAGCATCTAGAAATCCTCGTGCACAAACACTCGATGTATTTATGAACGTTTTAGTTTAATCTCGTTGTAGGTTTTGCAGCTTTCTGTCGTATCTCCATTTTTTGTTGTTTGCCTCGTCGTATACTTATTGGAGATTTCATACTCAAGCGATACTTAATTTTGTGTAATTATGTAATAGCGATTTATCCACTTACTTGCGGTTTGCATTAAGTTGGTGTCTTTGTGGACCCCACTTGCTTGTTAAGTTTTAGAGCTGCGCCTGAAATTTCTTAATATATGAACGTATTGCAGTTCGCTTTATTTTTATTGAACAGGATAATACAATTGATTTTTTTTAGCACCTGACGGTCACCCATTGTACATTGAATTTAGTTCAGGTACCTATAAATAAAGTTGAATATTTCCGATCAATCCAAACTGTGTTCTTGTGAATGAATGTGGTTTAGTCATTTACTTTACAGGATTGTTTCACTTCAAACCTCCATTTATTAGTATCTCTGTTTATGCATTTTAAAACAATGCTGGTATGTTATTTTCTTGCAGTAACGGCATGCCATAAAGCAAATAAGTATCGTTTCGTAATTGAATAAAGATTATTGAGTTATTATTATTTATCCCTTTACCATTTCCTTAAGAGGTCAGAAGATGTACTATTCAGCGCGCATTACAGATTTTTTTATTACCTAACAAGAATATGTATAGGTATAATAATAATATTTAAATATAATTATTATAATTATAATATTTATAAGATGTATGAAAAATAGTTAGAGGTAAGATAGAGTAGAAGAATTATTTTGTAAGATCCGTTACATCTCAGAGGGCGGTTTTATGGGAGAATACTCCAGGTAACGAATATACCTTGTGATGAATGTTATAGGAGTAATAATATTCCAGAGTGGCCTTCTCCAATTAATATTGCAGTTCCCGAAATTTGTAAAGTTTAGGAGTCAAGTTGGATAGACATCGTTAGGGAAAAGATCTGTTTTTATTGATGTAATTAGGAAACTAAATTAATGGGAATCATTCTATGGTATTTCCACCCATCGGTTACGATTAACATCACCCAGTTTAGAGACTAATTTGTATGTCTCAATCTTTATCCGCGTGCGAATGTTGACTATTTTGGCTTTAGTTACAACATAAGTGTAAAGTAATAAATATTCCTAATGTTTGAATTGGATACGTGCAAATCGGTTTACTTACAATAGTGAGAATTTATTTAGAGCTAGCAGACAAATGAGAAAACAATTCAATATATTCTTGAGACTTTTTAAAATTATCACCATGGCCATTTGGTTTAAAACTAGGTCCATTGTGTAGAAATGGTTTATAAAGGCTTGCGCCGTAACTGTATGAACAACTTGGGTGAAGATGAAGCTATTATTATTATGTTTTCTTTTCATTGCGGTACATGGAAAAAAGGTAACTATGGTTAGGTAAGTACACCCAAATTTTTTAATTGACTTTTTTTAGCTACCACCGGAAATTACAAATGCTTGGATGAGAATAGTGACGCCTATTTACGATGACTGTGTGAAAATAACGAACGTACTTCCCGAAATTCCAAAAACGATGTTTGAACAGGACGAGTTACCGAAAGATAAATCCTTCGCTTGTTACATGAAATGCGTTTATGAAAAACTGTCGTTTCTAAAGTCAAATAACGAATTTGATAAAGAGGAGATGGTAAAGGAAATTTATATGTTAACTCCAGCGATGGCGCAATTATGTGTTGACGAATCAGCCATGGAACCAGATATGTGCAAGAAAATAAATATTATAGTCGGGTGTATTGCTAGAGAAGTAGTATAAGTATTTAGATACCATATAAAATATGTAGATCTCGGTATGATTAATAAACCATAGACACACGCTCCTTGTTTTCTTATTGACACTCATTTGACTTCTGCACGTAGCTGGTCAGTTTGACCCAAGTGGTGAAATACAGTCGTGTACCTACCTACTCGTCGCAAAAATATTTTTATTTCATACTATCTAGTAATCGCCGCTTTCCCAGACTGATTTGAGTCTGGTAAATCGTAAATTTTTACCAGACTGGAAATTTTGCCTAGCAACCGCAACTGACATCCATCTAAACGTATGGATTGATATTTGTCAAACTACTGTCAGATCAAACAAATCAAGTGATCGGCTTTTGCTTTTATTTTAATGTGTACCTACAACATTCTAATCAAAATGGTATTTTAATAGAAATAGAGCAGTATGAAAAAAATGTTTTACATTATTTGTATGTCAAATCAGTTTACGTTACTCGTTTCGAAATTCCTGCCTCAGCTATACGCTTCGGCAGTAAACATCTCACTCGTTAACGTAAACCTTGATTTACCATACTCATATGTAAATAACTATTGCAGAAGCGCGCCCTTATATTCCCAGTAATTATACAGGAAATACAGTAAATCTTCCGCCTCCAACGTAAATTGCTTAAAAACCGCGTATGTCATTTTTAGATCTACCATTGAAACAACTCTCAAATTTATTACCTACTTATTTACGGTTGTTATTTGCTTTATGTAGTACATGTGATGTAAACAGAATTATCGTTACCATTTCATGTATATTTAAATAGATTTTATTGCCCAAAGAAATTATAATCGTATCAAATTTTCCTTCATTAACATTTGGTTTGTATTCTAGCGTCTTTTTTTTTGGTATACTATAGAATTTTTATTTTGAGGAATGATTTAACATTAATTCATAATATTCTGAAAAATGGGTGTTTTTCCACTTTTTCCAGCCCCCTCGTTTAATGCCATAATTAATCCTTTATTAATATGGTCCAATTAAAAAGTGATTTGTCATCTTTCACATTCACGTACACCAAATCGATGGAGTTGTTACGTTCACTTTGGGCAAACGTAACAAAATTGCATGGATGATAGTCCTGCGAAAGGATGGTTCATTGCAACCGGTTACAATACGGAATTTCCTGCACCCGATGACCTTTTTGTAATTGTAAAAACGAATGTTTTGCCATCGTTGGAAAATTAGGCGTTCTGTGGATGCTTCGGTGAACATTGGGACAATAGTGCTCAAATTGTTGAAGAAGACGAAGAAAAGAATGGTAATGTCGTTGACAAAGTGAATGAAGAATTGTAAAATATTGAAATGATTAAATCATGAACATTTTATGCTTATGTATAGTGTGTACCTACGTGTAGGTATATATCTATATTTTTGTATGTATAATTGTACATATTTTTTTTCTGTTTTAGTCCACTAAACTAGTTTTGGAGCATTGCAATTTGATAAGGGGTGGTTTTTAAAGGTTCAAAACAAAATGCAATTTGGAATATTTTAAGCAATAACATCTTTAAATTAAAGCTAGGTGATAAATAGGTAATTAATTTTATGAGGGTACATACATTTTTTAACTTAAAGAACAAAAGGGGTTGATTTTTAAGGGTTGAAATATTCTGAAATAGTGTTCCAAAACATTTAACAATCAATTCATCTGAACAAAATTTGGAATGTAAGTATAGTTTTGAAGGGCTTGACAAGAAGGCGTAGTATTTACCCCTAAAACGTTTTTTTTTAAATATTTGGTTTGAGCTAGGAAGCTGTTCTGCCCACAATTGGGCACATTTTTTATTACTATTTTCTTTACTGCGGTTACTATAATAATTTTACGATTATGACGACAAAAGTTCAACCGCCTTCTTTGGTTTCCCGGGAAACAAACCATTATAGTGACTTTTTTCTTTACACTAGCATGGTAGATAAAATGTACGAGCACGCTCGATTAGTTCATTCGTATTTTTTCAGCCTGTGGAAATGACACGTATGTTAATTCACTCGCAGCTCAAACTTGCGTTTAGTGTCTAGACCTAATATCTTGAGTTGAGACCGCACGTACCAACATCTCGTTGTCTAAGACTGAATGAATCCAAAACATGTCCTTCTCTATCCGGTTCTTAATTTGTTTTAACTAATTAACGCCTATCTTTAATCGTTTATTCGCTATTTTTGTTCCCGGCCGCTCACTTTTGTTATCAAACGGTACCTATAATAGTACCTACATAATGGGGTCATCCCGCCTTCATTTTTTATTTTTAATCCACAAAGTACATTAAAAATAAAAAGACCCGTGTGTCCTCAATTTTTATTTGCGAGTAAAATAAACCCAAAATAAATTATTGAAAAGCTGTGTTTTTAGTCCGAATTAGAAACGCTTCAGACTAAATACGTCACAAACCTACAACCAATCACGTAGAAGTGAGCTGGCAACCTTACGCGAGGGTCTGACGTTTGTCACATTTGACGTTTTGACAGGGATGTTTAACTGCATCACAGCCGTCTATAATTACAAGCCGTGCTGAGAATTATGGCAACACTGCATGGTAGGCCGATTTCCTAATTCAACTTGACAGATTTCAGGTGTATTTTATACGTGTTTTGGGTGTAATATTTACCTGTTTTAACAGAGCGAGAATGCGACAATTTGTGTTACTCCGTATGGAATGAACAGAAATTATTATTCAGGTAAGTTGCTAAACGAAATATATGGATTTGTTGTCTTAACCTCTAAAGCAGGCTACTTGTTACTGGACCCTTTACAAGCAAGTTCAAAGTACCTGTACAAGCTCAAATATGACCTACACACTACGTGGTATAAGTACGGTAAGTGTTTATCGTGAAAAAATGCAATTACTTTGTATTTCAGGTATTCTAGCACGGACATGTCAAATCGATTTTCTGAAGGAACCTTTCAACTTATTCCCAAGAGTTCATGGTACGGGAATTTGAAGTCTACGGGGCTCCCCTCTCAATCATATCGTTTTGAATAAACCTTTAAAACTGCACATGTTCATTATTTTTTTGCTAATCAGCCTCTATTTTTAAATAAACTTTTACTGTCCAAAACAATGTTTCATGGTTTCAGGTACACGCTTATTAAATTAGAACTGCGAAATTCAACTATACTGTAAACCCCCATTATTGATATCGTCCGCGTACGCGACGAAACTAACACCCCGCGGCACTGCCAGTTCCAGCGCCGCGTCATAAGCTACGTTCCACAGGAGTGGGCAGAGGACCGACCCTTGTGGCACGCCTTGCACTTTAGAGGAGTAAGTCAACTCAGATGGAAAGCCCACTTCCGTGGTTCTATTCGTAAGGTAACTGTCCACTAATTTCATGAGATATTTTGGTGTGTTGGTTCGATTTAGTTGTTGTAGTATTGTGCTGATTGGCATAGTATTAAACGCATTTTTAACATCAAAAGAGGCTACCACCGTCAGTTCCCTTCTTCTTGCTGCGTTGAGCGCCTCACATGCTAAGTTCTGAAAGTTTTCCAAGCGCGTCTCTTATACCTCTCCTCTTCCTGAATCGAGACTGGTTTTTCGATATTACTATATGCTGTGCTGTTCTAACCTGTTCACTATGACTCTCTCAAACAGTACTGCCGTAGCCTTATTATACTATGAGTTATTTTGGGGTGGAGTTTATAACCGCTTCGAGCTCTCTTATAAATATGTTCGGTGGCTCCCAGGCCACCTTTGATACCATTTTCGACGTTCGGGAGCTTTCCTCATCGACATACTTTTTGTCGCTCTACTTACTTCCTCCGTTCCTATCTGTTACTTGTTCCGAAGATTGTCCCTGTTATACCTATACACTGTGTCCAAGATAAGGATGTCTATCATGTGGATCTTGTAAACCACAGAAGTTACGAAGATGGTCAAATTAGGGAAAAGTTGCGTAATTAAACCTGTTATTATCGCGCTTTAAAGAAAACAAGAAGATTCCGATTACTTCCGAAGATACGAAAACCGAAATTTGCCGATTTTGTTTCTATTATATTTGAACAGATAAAAAAAATAATAGACACTTCTTCATTGCCACGTTTTGAGATCTACAAGATAGCGTTGAGAGATTTTCAATATAACGTTTCGTTTCGGAGAAATCGTCATCAACTTTATTTTTGTATATGGCCCGTAAAAAGGACATACTGTATAGTGTAACATTTTGTCTTACGAATACAACGACACAAAAAAACAAAAGTTGGGAACTCTGGTGGATTCAACAGGGTGGTGCACCCGCGCACGACGACTTAATCGTGTGAGAATACCTATCTCGGATAAATTTCCTGGAAAATGGATAATTTCTCCCATAGGTATTAACGCACCATTAGGGCTTTGTGCACGGGTGCACCATCATGTTGAAACCAACAGTATTTCTCGACATTTCTTCTTCTTATTTTCTTTAAATTTTTTTAGTTCAATGCGCGACGTACCTTATATATTATATACCGTCCACGTCTTGCAAGTTTGTCTCGCAGCGGCTACTTGGTCGACCCACCAGTATGCTACTCTTTTTCTTGTCTCCAGTTTGTACCTCGACATAACCAATTATCGGTTCACCTGCATAACTTCTCGTGTAGACAAAGAAGGCGTTGGAAGTGGATTAAAGGCTTATTCAAGTTGATCTAGTGGTAAAGGCGACTGTCAGTGTTTTTGTTACTTCCAAACGCAACTTATGGAAATAAGAGACCGATTCCCCAGTAGCAGATCAATTTTAAATCAATGATCAATAGCTTGCTAATAAAAATCCTTGTGTAACCCTTCGGATAAAAACATATATCCGTTTGTCAGGTTAACACTAAAAAACGTTTATTTATCTACTTATTTTCAACGATGCTTATACCGGTTTCGTTAGATTATGACATAAATAATACGTAATTTTGATACGTAGAATATGCCTAATTTTTATTCGTATTTTGAAGGAAGTAAATTCACCAATATTCCAGCATGGTAAATCAAAGGTCGATGCTAGTCACCGGCTTATTATTAGTGTCGATCGCCTTGTACTTCACTTTAAATCCCTGCTCTTGGGAATTGCGCCCAGATGTCGCCGACACCACATCATGTATCATCGTACATGTGCACTCCTCGCCTTTCTACAAGCGTTCTTCTCCTGGTCCGCATTTTCCCCCAGCCAGCCAGCCAGCCAGCCAGCCGGCCAAAGTGAGATTAATAGCTACCTTTTTACAAATAAATTTGCAAAAAATAATAAAGAAATAAACGTGATATCGGAAATGGTCTAACAGAAATCAAACACCCCATTTCCGAAATAGACAAACTATAACCTATCAGTACAAATTCATTTAGTGACATGCTATAAAAATGAGAATGTACCCTCTCCTATTTACTTTCTTAATTTCTTTTTTAGGAAGGTGAAATCGATAAAGGATAATACAGTTCTATTTTATGGTTAGGGCCTAAAATTATGTAAAGGAAAAATTTGTGCTTACATATAGGCAAACAAAGTCAAAAACGAATGAAATATATCCATTGTTTTAATGTTGGAGGGCTAAAATCGTAAAGGTAACCTCCAAATTTTTATTTTTTCAGAATCTTTTTTTAGGGAAATGCGCAAACGAAAAATCTAGGTGTCCCTTTTCGCGGTAAATATGGATCAATACAATAATCGTTGACAATTACTGTCGCAACAACCCCTGTTTAAAATAGCAAAAACTAAAAGAATATAGGTGAACAAAATGTCAAAGCTATCTACGTCAGTTTCACTCTCTTTAAACATATGAACATTGAACAATCGTCAGAACAAAAAACAAAGAACTTGGTTAATGCTTTAGCAAGTAGGTATCGTTAATGTTTAAGATATCACAGTAGCATACTTCGATTAGTACCAAAGCAATGAATCTAACAATTATCGAAAAAGAAAATGCAGGAATCGGTGTTTGAAATTGAAAGTGACGATGATACAAGATCGCTAAACCGGCCCGTGTTTATTTTTAAACTCGCCCTCAGGGTATATAACTATAAAAAATAATACAGAGTTGAAAGAATTTCGTTATTTATTTAGTGATTTATTGGTAATGCGGGGCTAAGCACGAAAACAGCGCGTCTGACTATTACTGCGTTATGCTGAAGATATGGTGATATCGATTAACAGAAGTATGTCGAAGAGTTATTGTTTTACACAAATGTATGATTAGTTGATTATAATAATATATGTCACGGTACTGCATGTAATAGTATATTGTTGTTACCTCGGCGACTTTTACGTTTTCGGAAGGATTTATAAATTTGTCAATATTAATCCTTTCACTTAATTTGTAGCCATCTATTAACATATTTTGAAGCGCAGCGGTGTGAAATTTGTGTTTTAAGTTTCCTGGTAATAAATGAGAACGATTGGGTTTTCGTTGAATGTCGCTAATGCACCAACATATCATTCTAATTCTACGCCATAAATATATTTTTGTCTTCTTTATAACTACTTTCTATTCATGATGGTATCAAAATGTTTAGGTCATAAATTATTATTAGAAATTTTCTTATGTTTTCTATTACAAAAGTTTATCTTATTCTAATTATACCACTTATAACGATGTGTAAGATGCGTTGATTTAGCGAGTATAGCCTTTGCTCCATTCTTGTTAGGATAGGAGGCTACAAGCGACAAACGATGTACATTTTGTAAGCTTGCTTAGCATGTGAATATGTAAAACATTACGCTGTTTGCATATTGACATAAAGCCAAACATCTTTTGTCTTATTTCCAATCAAAGTTAGGGATTGTGTTTCAAGACTTTTAAATTTTATTTTCATTTATTTGAAACTAGTTGGACCGACAGATGTCCTGTCTTTACCTATGAATATTATATTCGAGCTGCAATCAATCATAATGAAAAATATTTCAAAAACATAGTGTTTATAATAATAATAATAAATTGTCTTTTATTGGATAGTGCATAGAATATATACCTATAAAATAAAAAAGAAGAAATAACAAAACATCATGTTGACACCATCCAATGGGGCGCAGTTCATATGGGATACATGACCACACATCTGCGCTTCCACTTAACCTATCCAAATTAATTAACTAAACAACAAAGTTGAATGACACTAACTACATAATGATGTGAAACGTATGAGTAACATACATTATTGTAATGCTTTATGGTTCAGTGGTAGAGCGTTGGACTATAAATCCGGAGGTCGGGTGTTCGAACCTGGGTTGAGGTGAATTTTTCATCTGTGGCAGTGATGGGAATTACCTTAGACCAGTTTCGAGCATTCTGCCGGATACACCGAATTAGGGTTTCCTGCAGTTTTCCGAATTCGTAAGGTAAATACCGGAGTAGTGCAGGGGCACCTCTAAAAAGCATTATGCGGGTCACTCTGTGAGGGCCTAGAACAAGAGAGGGATAATTAATAAATAAATAAATAAATAAATAAATAGATGCTTTTTGATACGCAACTTATATTACCAGAAACTTACCAACGGCTAATCGGGCATCGGCGACGTAAACTCTAAAAATTGTTAATTCCGATTTTGAAAGTCCAATACCATTAGCGACCATACCAATGATACCAACCAATATTACTTCAACATCAACGATAACGCGAATGTTAAAAGCAATTATTTTTTATATCTTGGTAGAATCCCATTTTGGTTGATTACTCTCGTGCCGGAAATTAATAGCTGTAATTATGAACGCACCAAGAAGATTTTGGCAGTCTTGTTAGTTGACTTGGATCAATTAATCATTAAGTTTGTAAAGCTAGAAGAATCAAAATATTACGTAACATTGACACTGAATAAAAGAACAATTAATTTTAATTATATAGTTACATATTAAAAACTTGAGAAAATTTTGATTTACCTGCATTTACTGATAAATTAAGGATGCTACGCACGTGTCCTTTGTTAAATGGAATGGAATGAAAAATGAAAAAAAAGCAATTACGAGTATATACCTATCTACAAAAATTTGTTGTGACTAACACAGATACCACCCGCGCACCTGCGCATGCGCAATTCTGCCCAAAAGTTTTTCAGCTTCACTTGTCATAAGAATATGTGCACCAAATTTAGTTCCAAAACGGTTCAGCCGTTTACTTGGATCTGAGGGTACACACAGACCGACATCATCGATATTTAACCCCCATTTTCATATAACATTTCAATTTTTATATATAAAGTCAGTGATGACAGGATTCATTATAGATATTTTACCCAAAATCGTCATGAAACTTTCATTTTTAGGCTATCATCACAAAAACGTTGATTTTATGGTCGCTTTTGCGGCCATAAAGTTTCACTTTATTGTACGCTTCTGTCAAACTTTACTTTATTGTACACATCTGTCAAACTGTACTTATTTGAAACTGATGTTTGAGAAACAGTAATCTGTTTGATACAAAGCGTCTATCTGGTCTCGCCCCATCAAGGATTGGGCCATCCACGTGCGTTTTTTTCATTTTCGGACTTGTAGGAATGTTTCACACTATTTTGCATAATCACAATGTTCACATTTAAAATTATAGTTTGACGTTTCAATCTTTGCTGCTTGCAGACCTATTTGAAGTGTAGAACCGAGTGTAGAACCAAAACATAAGTAAGATGTTATTGCTTACATTATTATACGAAGAATCACCAGCAATGAACCGAAAACACAAGTAGCTACCATCAAAGTATTTGCGGTTGTACTTTTACTGCTAATTATAATTACATACGACAGGAAATACTTTGTTTTTAATTGTCTAAGATGACTATGATTTTCAGAAAAAATATGTTTATGAGCAAATTTTTGAATTCTTTTTTGATGATCGCCTAAAAAATGTTGTGTGCACCTTGGCCAAAAGTGATTTGTTAGGCCTCATCTGGATTGCGGCCTCGGCTACCGCCTCGGCCACAAACAGCAGCTTCGGCCAAAAAAGATCACTTTTACGGCCTTGGTACACAAATAACTATTTCATGCCCACTTTATGTCAAAGAAGTTTAGTTTCCATGACAGAGGCAGATCATTCTACTTTTCCTGTCGCCTCTCAATTTACCGGCCGCACCTGTCACTTTACCGACCGCCCTTGTCACTTTTCCGGTCGCACCTGTCACACTGCTAAAGGTCTATAATGGCTCCCGCCATCACTGGCAGGTTGACATTAATCAAATAATGTTCTATATGAAGATTGAAATTTTTGTATTAAAACTTAAAAGACGCTTTCGGGTAGAATTTAATACAAAACTCGTTAGTAAAATGACTCTACTTGACTCGGAAATTAAAGTACTCGGCCTCATAGTAAATAACTATAGTATGTCACAGGTGCGGCCGATAAAGTGACAGCAGGAAACATAGTCTGCTCTGCATCAGTCAACCAAACCAACCACAATCTTCTGACAGAAAATAGGTAGGCATAAAAAGTGCCTCTAAAAGTTTGTAAATAATGCAAATTGAATATCAATCTGATTACATGTTTTTGTAATAGTTATTTATTTCATACTACACATTACATCTAGTAATCTCCGCTTTCCCAGACTGATTTGAGTCTGGTAAATAGTTATTTACGTTATAAGTCCGGTAGGTTACTTGTAACAGTACGAGTTAGACATTATGGACGAGGCGACGTCAGGAGCCGAGTCAAGAATGTCTTAAACGAGTACTGTTACAAGTACTACCGGACGTATATCGTAACGTATTTTATTTCATACTGTAAGTCTGTTTTGTATCATTATTTCATTTCAAAGATTACAAAATTTCATTATATTGTAAAAATCGCATTACCTTGTTTCTGTGGCAACGGCCGTTGCTATAGTTTGTAGTTTGTTGACATTGAATTTTTTTCACTGAAAAATGGACGCTATAAACGTCGTGGGATGTTCCACTGTTCCCGATACAATCCTGTCGAAAGAAATCTCATAAAGCAACCGAAAAGTTGGTTCCTAAGAAGTCGGCCGCAAGGTATGAAAAAGAGTACTAAGTGTTTTGCCAATTGAGGAACGAACATGGGGCGAAACAAGTAGAGGAAAACGTCATGTTGGCATACTGTTTGGATGCAGTAAGTTTTTGAATTGAGATTTTTTTGCCTGGGTTTCGGTGTTAAAGCGTCATGGGGCATGGAAAAGCTCATCGACGGCAGAAAAATACATCGAAGGTTCGGTAGAAGGAAAAGTTAATATTGCCCGTATGATACAACTGATACAAGGCGGCGAAAATTTCATTGAAGTTCTACAGCAGAGGGAATTAAACATTACCACAGATCTACACATACACAGATTGCTAACCTTATACATTTTTTGGGAAACAAATTTAGGTATACTTAAAAGCGCCCTCTATTGCGGAGCAGTATAATCATGTACCGTTTAAAACTGTAATATGACGCTTATGGATTTACGCATTAGATGTCGCTGCAAAAAATTTAAAGCGGTAAAGTGTGCATATAATCCAGTTTAATTGTATTTTTACCAGGAAAGTTGTGGGGTAGTTTTGATTTCTTTGATTCTATATGTTTTTTGGGGTGCTGAATCCGAATCTGAGGTTTGCTAACAAAATTTCATGACGCAACATTGAAAACAATACAAAAAAAGTTGAATAAGATATTTTTTTAGCAGTTTTGTGCTTACAACTCGAAAACTATCAACTTTTCGAAAATAACCTCCCTATCTTATATCTTATCGGCGTGGTAAAGAGTGTAACGTTAATGATGGCAGAGATATACATAGTTTGTAAGTATGCCTTTGCGGTTAGCAATCTGTCAAGACCTTTAAAGCCGCAAATAGTGTCCGCCAACTTCAAAAAACCTTCACAATTCTTTAAGAACCTGCCCTATGTTCGTGTGTATCTGTGACCACAGGGACCCGCTTTTAATAACTTCCTTACGACGAATGAGTAGCTTCAGTGTTAAATTAAAACAATTATGGCTCAACGTACCTCCTATCATATCATACCACTGTAATAATACGAATATTAAGGAATTCGAATTGTGCAAACTTTAATGTTGTTTCAGCGACATCTAACGCATAAATCCATAAGCGTCATATTACAGTTTTAAACGATACATGTTTATACTGCTCCGCAATAGAGGGCGCTTTTAAGTATACCTAAATTTGTTTCCCAAAAAATGCATAAGGTTAGCAATCTGTGTATGTGTAGATCTGTGACATTACTAACTCGACATCCAGTAATAACCCAGGCGTTGAGGGCAATATAAATTGTTTCATTACAATCAATGTTAATGTTTGAAATAAAGAATTACAGCCAAATTTATGTTGGGGTTTTTAATTAATTGTGTGAAGATGTCAAATTTGATGTATACAAATACCTAACAGTCCGGTAAGTGTTGCTTAGCAATACCTACTTACCGGCTCTGATGCTGTAATAACTCACCTACCGGACTCAAAATGATAGTGTAATCGAACATATACCGGACAGTATGAAATAATCGTATTTTACCAGACTGAAACTTTTTACCAGACTGGAAATTTTTCCTAGCAACCGCAACTGACATCCATCTAAACGTATTCAAACTACTTTCAGATCAAACAAATCAAGTGATCGACTTTTGCTTTTATTTTAATGTGTACCTACAACATTCTAATCAAAATGGTATTTTAATAGAAATAGAGCAGTATGAAATAAAATGTTTTACAGTATTTGTATGTTAAATCAGTTAACGTTACTCGTTTCGAAATTCCTGCCTCAGCTACGCTTGGCAGTAAACAACTCACTCGTTAACGTAAACCTTGATTTACCATACTCATATGTAAATAACTATTACATAAGTCAGGAAAATGACACATTACTGACGAGGAAATATTGAAGTGCGAGGCCATTTGAGGGCGAGTACTTTAAATTCCGAGTTAAGTGATGTCATTTTACTGACGAGTTTTGTATTAAATCTTACCCGAAATCGTATTTTAATATAACATTTCAATTTGTATATAAAACTTTTGATTCATGTAAATCTGTCAGTGATGACAGGAGTCATTATAGACATTAGAAATGTCACAAATGCGGTCAGTAAAGTGACAAGCGGTAGGAAACGTAGTCTGCTCTGCCTCTGTCATGGAAACTCAAATTTCCTGACAGAAAGTAGGCATGAAAATGAAGGTTTCAAAACAATTTTGAGTAAAACAAATATTCTATGAATTTCGGTATTTGCACCCCAACAAATAATGTTGTAATTTAAATGGGAATACACTACTGCGTAATACACTTCGATAATGTGTGTGGTGTCAAATTGTTTCCTTATACGGGGTATAAGGTATTAGTCTTGAGAATATTCGACGTTCTGTTGTTAATTTGTTGCTATTACATTTTATTTGAATTCAGTTACCTAGTAAATTTGTTATTTTATGTTCGATTATATCAAGATCGTACATGATTAAAAAATTCTTTCTGTTATGAGCTGGAAACAAACGATTAATTTCGAAATATTGAATCGATACCAAAAATCCAACAGTAATGCACATAAAGAGTATTATAAGTCATTAAAAAATTATGTTCAATCCGCAATTCAGCGGGAAAAGCATGCCTATCTTAACAGTTCTTCATTATTGTCTTGTAATAGTCGGCAACTGTGGCGAAGACTGTGTAACTTAAATATTGTGCAATCTCGAAAAATGGACTTTCCTTTGCAAATTGGCACAGCGAATGAAATCAATAATTTTATGGTAAATTCTATAGGTAAGTCGTCACCAAATCTAGACGTAATTGGAAACTATATGAGTTGTCGTCATCCACATGTTAAAAAATTACTAGATTTGCATAAAAGAATAGAACACGAAGTGTTAGAAATCATAAATTCAATCAAAACCCAAGCATGTGGAGTCGATCAAATAAACATCCTGCTTATTACATTATGTTGTCCCTACATTATTAAATATATCACGCACATTATAAACTACTCCTTTGAATGTAATGTATTTCCCACCTTATGGAAGAAGGCAAAGGTAATCCCACTACCCAAAGTTTCTAATCCTACAGCTTTGACTGATCTCCGCCCCATCTCTATTTTGCCAACATTATCGAAAGTGATTGAGATAATAATAGTCCAGTCAAATAAGAAAAAATAAAAACATTAATCGGTAAAGATCTGAATTTTGGTATACATGTTCATTAGTGTTCCCTATTGGACATACTAAAAGTCCCCGTCAAAATCTGTTGCGCTCGAGGCGCCATCCTGGAAAAAAGGAGCACTTCTTCAGTTTCTTGCCTATATATCGACAACAATTATTGATACGGAAAAATAGTTCAGATAAAAAATATAGTTTATTAAATTGCCCACAAAAAAGCATATTAAATTTTTTTTGTATGTCCAATACTTTAGCTATAATCCGACATCGAATAGGGAATCAAGTATCCTGAGCTCTCGAAACAGTCGCGCAGATATTTTTTTACAACTTTTTACAAATCATTAAATTCATTGAAAATTCTACCAGTATTCTTATATATGCGAAGTCGTCGCACTCAAGCTTGGTATGAGACACGTTTAAAGGTTTCTTATAAAACTCTCTCTCAATAGAACTTTCATCTTCAATGTGAGCACTGAGTGTGGACTGGGAGCCTTCAGTGCAGTCCGAACAGGGTCAAGGTTATTCTGAAGGTCTGATAACGATGTCGGTTTTAATATCTCTCACTAACAGGCACGTTATACTTATGCAGATAGGGCGTTCTTCAGCTTCAGAAATCATTTCGTTGCTCCAACACTTTTACACATTTTCGCTTACCTTTTTGAAAAAAACATGATGTATCATCAAACATTATCTCATTGCTAGAATGCTTTATCGCACGACGATTCTGTTCATTTTTTGGCTCTGTTACAGCTATCGGTGTAGTCATAAAAAAGACGGCCCTCCTTCTATAACTACGATACGGGGCCTAAACGCGTTCTGACGTATTCAACGTGAGATTACAGCTAAAGTACTGGAGATCCAAAAAAAATGTAAATACTCTTTTTTATAGGGAATTTAGTAAACTATATTTTCATGTAAACTATTTCTTCGTGTCAGTAATAATTGCCGAGAGATGGGCAAAAAACTGGAAAAGTGTACCGTTTTTCCAAGATGGCGTCTCGAGCGCAACAGATTTTGACAGGGACTTTTAGTATGTTCATTAGAAAGTCCCAATAAATGTGTATACCAAAATTCAGATCTTTACCGATTAATGTTTTTATTTGTCCAAAATTGCGCTAATTTGACTGGACTA
Organism: Photinus pyralis; assembly: GCF_008802855.1. NCBI lineage: Eukaryota > Metazoa > Arthropoda > Insecta > Coleoptera > Lampyridae > Photinus > Photinus pyralis. Next base: position 25,481,130 of record NW_022170510.1, read on the forward strand.
TAATATATAAGCAACTATTTGAGCATTTAAACTGCTATAATCTCTTACCAAGGCAGCAGTCAGGCTTTAGACCAGGGTATGGCTGCTGTACTGCCCTCTTATCAGTCACTGATGATATTTTTAACGCATTAGATAAGGGTCACGCCACTGCTCTAATACTGCTGGATTACTCCAGGGCTTTCGATATGATAGACCATGACACGTTAATAGCGATCCTACACTACGTTGGTTGTAGTTTTAGTTTGTTACAGTTCTTTGACTCTTACCTAACGAACCGATGTCAGCTTGTGGAGTTGAATGATAACACGTCGGAGGAGATAACAATATCTAGAGGTGTACCGCAAGGAACAATTTTGGGCCCTTTACTATTCAGCGTTTACACAAGTCAATACCTTAAGGACATCAGGGAGGTTAGGGTTCACATGTATGCCGACGATACTCAAATTTATCACTCGTTTAGTATGACAGAATTGACCACATCGGCCAGTGTCATACACAATGCTTTAGAATTCATTATTAAGCAGTGCCTAACACTTAATTTGAATAAGTGCAAATTACTGCTTTTTAGCAAGAAAAAAGATCGTCAGTACCTCGCTGACAACCTAAAGATAAAACTAGGAGGAAGAACATTAGAGTGTGTTACTTGTGCCAGGAATTTAGGCATGTTATTGGATTCTGATCTAAGATTTAAGTCGCACGTATCGAAGATTGTAAGTAAATCCTTTTTAGCTCTAAGGCAAATTTATTCTCAGCGCAATGTACTTAATCGACGACTAAAAGTTATGTTGTGTGAATCGTTGGTACTGTCTAACTTTAATTTCTGTGATGTACTTTACGGTCCATGTTTAGATTACTATGACAGAAGAGAATTCAAAAAATCCAAAATCACTGCCTTCGATTAATATATGGAATTAAAAAATACGATAAAGTCTCACACTTACTTCATCAATGTAACTGGTTAAATATGTCGAACAGAAGAGATCATCACGCCTTGTTACTTTACTTTAAAGTAATCAAATTTAACACCCCACCTTATCTTTCAGAACGCCTATCATACCGTACGGATATTTATAATTTAAACGTAAGGAGGAAATTTTACCTTCGCCCTCCCAAACATCGCACGTCATTATTCGAGAGATCATTTTCTTATAATATCTGCAAATTATGGAACTCAATGAGTCAATCAATTAAAAACATCGCCTCCTTCACTCGATTCAAAGCTAAAACTAGAGATCATCTATTAATGTCGCAATAATGCATATTTAACTTCATTACCTATGGGATGTGACAACACCATAACGCAAAATTACACAATTCAAGTTTCTTTTATCTTTAGAGTAACCAACCTTAAACCTTTATAAATTTCTGAATACAGTATTCTGGGTTCAAGTGGAAGACCAGGAGCGGCACTTAAGGGCCAGTCCCTGAACTTGCACCTGTTGCCCACAATTGTGCAGTAACCTGATGTTTGTTTCGATAGTCATTGAGTTATTGGGCAATAAAGGCATTTATTATTATTATTATTATTATTATTATTATTATTATTATTATTATTATTATTATATAAGGAAAGTGAATCTTTTTCGTACATTTTCTAATTAGGAGATCCAAGGGAAATGTACGCAAACAAATTAGTTATTAATTACAAACAAAAAACGGCTCACTGCCAAATTGAGGTTGGCAGAACGAATTAATATAAAAAAAAGTTCACGTGTGAGGCATTTTTGTGTGGCAGATCAGTATTAAATTAGCCAGTTTGACTCCATCATCAATAACATCTTGTCAATGGTTACCACATTCCCTTCGTCGGTACCCACTTCCGACATCCCGTTCGCCTGCAATCGCGTTTGAAGTTGACTCCACCATCAGTAAGATCTTGTTGGGGACAACCATATTCCCTTTGTCGGTACCCACTTCCGACTTCCAGTTCAGCCATAATTCGCTTTTGAAGTTTTAACTCCAGCATCAGTTACATCTTGTTGGTGGGAACCCATTCCCTTTGTCGGTACCCGCTTCCGACGGCCCGTTCATCCTCAATTCGCGTTTGAAGTTTTGACTCCACCATCAGTAAGATCTTGTTGGGAGTACCCACATTCCCAGTTCTTGAATCTAAAATAGCTTCTATATCAGTGTAAAATTCCTCTAAGCTAAGAACTTGATTTCCAACGGCATGAAGAAATGTTTCTTAACCGACCCAATGCCACTCTCTCACATGCCACCGAAATGCGAAGCAAAAGAGGGGTTAAACGATAATGTCACGTTCTGAGATTCAACTGAGGTTTTCAATAACCAGTTAAATTCTCGATTGGCAACGACAAAATTTGTGCCACGATCACTAAAGATTTGAATACACCGAACACAGCAAGCGATATAACGTGTCAGCGCATCCATAAATGCTTGAGTAGATAACCAAGTAGCACAACCCGAGCACAACCGACGACACTGAATGACGGTAACAGCGCAGAATGCTTGGACTAAAAATGCAATTAAGAGTTATCCAAACGACTATATCTACACGAATTAAGTTATATCAGCCGACCATAGAGAATAATTTCGAGAACCATTTTGGCAAAGAATGATTCGAATTAGGTCTGCAAATGAGATCCAAAATACATCTTCCTGGACGCGTATTGGCATTCTGTACCTACTATTATTCAGAGCAGCTCTGGTCTGATTCGCAGTATACTATGGCTTCACATATGCGCAATTTGATAATACATTATATACTGCGATTCAGAGCACCGATATGGTTTAGTGCTCGGTTTAGTGTTTGTTTTATTACTAAAATCAGCTAACCACTAGTCGCACCAAACACTGTTAATATCTTCATCCGTTTTTTTTTTATTTCGCTTTAAATCCATGTTCTACTAGTTCCAAATATTCGATCATCTTAACTATTTCATTTACATCTATTTCACATTATTTGTAAGTTATCTTTCTGTTATTATAGTTTATCTTCTTTCTTTTTATATTGCACTTAAAATTAAGTTAGTCTAATTTATCTGTACTTGCTGGTGGAGTGGAAGAACTGCTTTGGCTGAACTCCTACCATTTGTGTTTTTCACAATAAACATTATTATTATTATTATTATCATTAAAAACGTATACTCGTTGTACGTTTTAACCAATACCTCTTTATAGATCATCTTATTGCAGTTTGAGAACCTTGATTACACACAAACAACAAAAAATATAGTTTTCTTGCAAAGGTAACAATAAAAACACACTTCTTGTAAGTGTATGACGCGATTTATAGAAACCCATTATATGCAGTGTTTCAGAACTCTAAAATTTAAACCATATCGGTGCTCTGAATCGCAGTACATAATGTATTATTAATTTGCCCATAACGTGAAGTCATAGTGTACTGCGAATCAGACCAGAGCTGCTCTGAATAATAGTACAGAATGCCAATACGCTTCCTGGACCATTCTAGTTATGAGCAGTAACGCATTATGCCACTCCTTGGAGAACAAGAGGCCTAGGTAGATGCACAAAATTTTCAAATTTAAGCTATACAATGACTTGTATCTCATCAGCGGTCAAATGCTACTGAAGCCCAAGGTTTTGATGGTACTGTCAGACTCACTGCCAGACAAACGAGTATGAAGTTATCGATGTTTTAAGGGGACGGACTCTAAGATTTCCATACGGTTAAATGTCCATTTACGAAGTTCAGAACAACCCAGGGCGAAAAGATTCTTTTAGTTTGTTGTGTATTCTATCTCACTTCACATTCAAGTAAATGCTTATTGCGTTAAGTATGTATAAAAGTAGTAGTCCGAAATCACTTCTGAATTTTAAGTACTGACTGACCGGATATTTCATAAAACCATCCAGACGTAACAGGGAATTTTGACAAATTTTTATAGAGTAGGTAACTACATGTTTGTAATGTCACTCTTTTTAAGACGGGATAAGTGGAAATTTTTATAGGCAGATTAAATATAATGCACGAACGGATGAAGAGAGGCATTTCAAAATATATATCGGTTGCTTTTAAAATTACGAAAAGAATGTCATCATATAATTATAAATTAGAAGATTTAGTGGGTAATAGTAGAGGAATTTGGAATAACAGGAGTCTTCTTTCAGATTAATTTTATAAATAGTTTATGGTTAATTATAGATTTTAATTTAAGCTTTGAATCTTATTCTTCCTTTTCGTTGTCGATTTTAATGAAACAGCTAAGCGTAGAAATTATTTTTCGTCACGTGGCTTACTTCCCGTGATATTAAATAATATTTTGTAACTTATTCATAGTGTTTCGTTGAATATAATAAAAGATGTCATATCATCATCATGGGTAAAATATCCTATTTCATATATACCAATATCAATATCGACCTAAATCGATATTTTTTTGTTATTTGCGACATTTTCAATTAACTACATGCCAAATTAGATCACTCACTAGTAGGCGGGGGACACTTTGTAACCCGAAGGCTCAATCTTCAAATGAATATAACTTTTGTTTGAAAAGTTATTTTAAAAAACTATTCCACAATTTTATTCCTTAACTCATCAAGTAGGTACACAATTTCGTCGAATTCTATCCATTTTCGTTGTCGGGCAAAGAATTTCAGTGGGACTTTTTTTTCGAATTTTCAAAAACTAATTCTAGATTCGTGATTTTCATGTTCAAAAACCGCCAGATACCAAATTTCGTCGAAATCAGAATTTTTTCGCACCCCCAAGTAGGGGTGCACACTTTCGTACGTGGAAGGAATTTTGAAAAAAATTTGTCAAAATCAGGTAGGGCTTACGCGAGAATCGATTCTAAGACGTGCCAGCCATATTTGTAACTCTTATGGTTGCTGAGAGAAAAAATTAAAGAAGATAAATCCAAATTTCACCAATTCTTTGGGGTTGGCTCCCAAACGAAACACGGTGGACCCTCGATTTATTTGGAAAATGTACTTGCCTTGATCCCCTCTATCACCCAATTTTTTTTACATACTGTCATGTAATACCCTGTATAATAGGTTTGCCCCTGGACAGGTCAATTTCAGTGTTCAGGGGATATATTATACATGGCCTCTTCTTTAACCTCTATAACTTTCACTCTTTAAACTTTGAATGGAAGGAATTATATTACATACATACCTTAAAGGGAATTTAATTGCGTTTTAAGAAGACTAGAAATCGTGTGAATAGTGCGCATTTACTTCTATCGCTTTTTTCAATTGAGTACTAAAGCCCCTGTTGATGTTTGCGATTAGTAGCGCCTTTTCATAATTGATCCTATATTATAGTACATGGACCGTCGCGTCGTATAGATTCACCAAATCAATATTTACGATCAATTTACTTTATTTGTGTTTTTTATCAATAAACACGTTAATCATTAGTATCGATATTCTTTCATCTCTCTTATACAAGAGCATAGTAAGCAATTATATTAATACAGGCCACATACATACACACAAATATCGAAGCTGCGACGAACTTGGTGTAGTTCGCACACAATCGCCAATCGGTTAGCTTTTACAATTAAATAAATATTAGCGGGATAATAATTGTAATTTAATTTAACAGAAAAATAAATGAATATACAAATTAGGTATAACACTCAACCGGAGTCGCTGGCAACTCCAGGAATCGGACGGCTATAACGAAGGGCGACGGTTACTTCACAAAAAACAAAATTACGGCAAACTCCCTAGCGGCTATGGAAGCAACAAGACACAACGCGGTGGGAAAGCAAACCCCCCCTATGATTAGTGAAACGGAAAGTAACAAAACCCTTACCTTGCAATTAATGAAGCGCTAGAAAAAAATTCAAAATAGTTCCTGTTCAACTACTACGAAATCTTTTGCAGAATATTAGCTTTTTGAATCGCTACGATATTTTTGATTTTACGTTCATCACTTCTGTCGATACCGAAGATTTGGCCATACCTTCCGAGACCCGATTTTGTCTACGATTACTTTTGTGACTACGAAGATTCATTCCTGTTAGTTTGATTGCATTAGTGCATTGTATCATTCAGATTAGTTTGTTATACGTATACGAAATATTTAGTTTACCGTTGCTTTGTAAATTAAGCTTTAGAAGTTACCGAGACTATTCTGAAACAGATATCTGCGATTTTTATTTACGTTATTTGTGTCCCTCCGAAGAATTTGTTCATACTATCTTATTTACATTTTGTTGTATGGAAATTTAGTTATTTGTGCATCGTAAAGTACATTTCTTGAAGTTAACGTCACGTTCATACTTTTATACATCGATTTGTACGGGCGATCCGTCGGCGAGTCAAAATTTTACTTTTATTTAGTTAACGTAAATTGAATTATTGATTCTTATTAAGTGTAATTACGGTTTTAGTATTCGATTTACCTGATTAGTGTAAGACGTTAGACATTGTTATACCGCAATACTTTTGCGTCGTTTGTTTCTTTGTGCTAATTATATGTTACAGATAAGGCAGAAAACCTCCCTTTCTGAGCTCGAAAGGGGTTGCGGGTTGTGGTTCAAAAGGTATTTTTTGTAAATTTTCGACGACTCCGGAATATAATGTTTGATTACATAATTACATTTGTTTCATAGTCATATAACAATTATAGCTCCGTTGTTTTCTGCGGAAACCTGTTTTGATAATTTCCGAGTACGAGTGTTTTGGTAAAATATTAGTTACAATCAAACTTTGACATTAGATATTACATTGTCCTATTTGTAATATTTTGAGATTATTTATTAAATTATCACATCCAATGAAAACTAGTTACACTTTCTGGCGAAAGAATTGTAAGTGTGGCTTTTAAATTTTTTTTGTAAATCCTCGCAAATACAAAAAATAAAGTTTCTCGTAGCAAAATGGCACGCTCACTAATCAGGGGTTGGAACCGGAACCGAAAAGAACCAGTTCCGGAACCGGAACCGATTGCATTTGTAAGCCCTTCACTTGGAACCGGAACCGTTATTCAGGAAGTTATAATAACCGGTACCGGTACCGTTATTTTAGTGCCAAAGAACCGGTTTTATTTCGGTTCTTTCCAAGGAGAAAAGAAGTGGGTAGAGTAGACACAATCAAAAAAATTTAGGGATTTTAACTTAGAGTTGGGTTTTTTCCATTCTATAAGGATTTTAGGATGGTCTGTGACATTAGGGTTATGATCTTTGCGAGTGAGTTGAGTTGCGCTTTGGCTTTGTGTGACGATTGAGGAATAGAAACCGTTTTATCAAAGAACTTTCAGTCTTAAGTGTTTTACTGTTGATTGTTGTTTTTGAAGTGTTTGTGTTTACTGTATCTTTTAATTTTAATATATCCGGGTATATAATGGGTGGGGTAAAACCAAATCCTGCCCATAACCATTTTGTCTAGGACAAAAAAACATCAGTGTCCACATGTAAACTGTGCGGTGTAGAGATTCAGGTAACATGAAATATTAGCATACCTACTTACTTATTGTGGTATGATTTATTTTTAGAGTAATCATGGTACTAACCTCTTGAAACATTTAAAAGCTCTGCATAATGATGTGGCAATCGAAATAAATAATAGTAGGAAGGATTCTACTGCGTCAACGAATACTCAACAAAGATTAGAAGATTTATATAGCGTCACTATCAAAATGTCCGAAAACACATTGATGAATGCCTGTGTTGAAATGGTTACAGTTAATGGACGACAATTTTATGGAAAATAATGTTATTTAATTTTCTGTATTATTTTTTTTATATAATAGACTGTTTGTTTATTTATGTTGGAACCTTTAAAAACCGAAAAAAAAGTGGAACCGGAACAGAAAATTATTGCAGCATCGGAACCGTAACCGGCACACTTAAAAAATAATTCCTTCCAAATAGTGTGGAACCGGAACCTATATTTCCCATGAGTTCCAACCCCTGTCACTAATTAGCCTTCGCTTCAAATATAATTTTATTTTTCATTTGCCTATTATATGTCAATTATATCTGTCATATGTGATATATGAAGCAGTCTATTACGCCCAAGGGCATAATGAGAGGGCATAATGGATTGTCATCTCCTTATGCCCTCAAACGGCCTGCCAAATTGATTGACGGAGTTATATTATGTCATAAAAAAGATGCAACTTGATTCGTATAAATAATCATGACATTTGTATATTGGAAATGCATTCTTTGGAATGATGAAAAATAAAATGTTGTATGCACCTCAGGCATTACTAAATATTTAACCCTCGGGCGACGTACAATCCCTCGGGCCGGAGGCCCTCGGGCTCTGTCGCCCTCGGCATAAATATCGCCTTAATGCCCTTGATGCATAAATAACTATTAATTTATGTTGTTAAATTTTTTAACGTTATAAAATGATGGAGGTCCTTTAGTCCAATCAGAGCTTGTAAACTTTCACTTTACCTGTAATTAGTATAAGTAGGATTCTATTTGTATTTTATCGTTCAGTTTCCTCAAAAAACTAGTTGTCAGGTAAACTCCTGACTTGACTTTCCGAGTATAGTTTTAATAGTCATCGCAATTATCTTTGGTCATAGTATAACATTTAGAAAATGACCTCTAGCGCCTTTATTTTGAACCCGACGCAAAAAGTATAGAAGGCCTTTTTTGTAGATCTCATCAAGACACATCTTTTTTGTAAATAACATTTTTCACTCTGATGCTTACTTTTAGAGAAACATGCAAAATTTCAATGCAAAACTTCTCAAAAACAAAGGAACTCACAAAAATTAAATTGAACTTTAAATTGAGTTTTTTAGTCCATTTTGGCCAGAGTCTGCGAAAACAATTTTTAAAAAATTTTCAAGCCATTATGGCGCTTTTAAACTTTTGACGCCCTCAACAACCATGAAGATGGTTACGGATCAAAACCAAAATAGGACCCTATTATTATTTTCATTTCAATACATTTGTGAGGTGCGTTTTTGCAATAGTAAAGTACCAAAACGGCATAATATTCGTGCGTAATTTCTGCATGGGCAAAAATGATTTATGAAGTTCACGGCTCTAAGCTCAACAGGGTGTAATAACCTTAACTTTTTGGTTTCCTCTGTTATATCCGATACACCTGCATCCTGCAGTCCATGCATATTTAATGTCTTAAAAATGAAATATTTGTTGCAGAAAAGTTATCATTGCTTGAAATAAAATGGAAGTCCGTATTTTATCAATAAGCGTATGTGCTTGATAAATGTTCTAAACGGCGTTAGCTTCAACGTGTACTTTCCAAGTTCAGGAATACGATTGAATTTATCCATTTTAAGTATTAAGTTTGTTTCTGGTTGTATAGTTACGTCACCCTGCTTCCTTGAGGTGATCTTCACGTGGTAAACGCATATTGGCCAACTTTCTTAATTGTCCATTCGAAACTAACGGTACCCTCCTACACTTTATATAGATTATGAAATTCACAGGACATATGTTTGGCAAATATGTTGATATTTAAAACAAGACGGGCAACAGGTGAGCGGACACTCCTTATAGGTACCTGGAGCTGGACGTGGCGCCGCTACCGTCCACGCATCACGACGTCACGATAGCACACAACTAATTCAACATGACGTCACCTCGTCCCCATAATAAATAGCAGTATAATTTACGACTATCTGTGTCATAATAAATACTTCTATGCTTATCTCTTCAGATCCAATTTTATTGAGGAACACGTTAATGGTCACGGTTCGAGAAACTACCACGCTTTAATGTATATCTATGGATTTAAACCATATGTTTCCATTCAAACGATATTAAGTATGTAAATTTTAATATTTCCTGGCCATAAGAAGCACACGACAAACTTAATGTAAATAACTGTATAAATGATATAAAATGGTAAAAGAAGATTTATTAGCTGTAAAATGCAAGATGAAACAATATAGTGTGGTCCAAGAGGAGTGGCCGCATGCTTTCGTTTCTAATCTTTGAAGAATGGAATTAGATAGAAATTTAAGCGGCTTAAAAATAAAGCATTTCCACTATTTTTAGTTTTATGGAATTTGTTGGCACAATAACATTGTTTTTCCTTTGGAGTAATTTGTGATCCCGAAATAAAACCTTAATCTAAATCTCTTACGGCAGCAATAAAGAAGTCTTCAAACGTTTCCAAATCACATTTAGCGGACGAAATTAATAGATACCATAAAGGTGGATTACTCCGCGGTGTTGGGATTAAGCAAATATTGTTATCCGTTGATAAATGTTTTAAATGTGTGGTTGTTCTTGTATAGTATCGCTGATTAATTGACGTATCTAAACATTATTCTAATCGAATATCGGGTTATCATTCGTATCAGCCGAAATCGGCTGTTGTAGTATGGTACCACGTGCCTAAAATTACTCATGTCATTTAGTAGTGTTATTTTGCACTCCGTTGTAGAAGCTGTTGGCGTTTAAAATTGATGATGTTTATCGTAGAGGTCGAAAATGGTGTGGCATTAGAAGGATTTAATATGCAAAGTTTGAGAGTCGCGAAGATCTATAATTCCTTGACATTTCGTCATAAATTAGGTAGCTGAACACATGCGATTAGTATTCCACATTTTTTTAATGCCACACGTTTCACACTACAAACATTCAAAAGGGATAGATAGGTAGGATAGCCATAAACCATAGGAAGTTTTTACCATGTTATTGCAACAGGTGGTCGCAAAATAGTTAAGCGGTAACAAGGAGTCAGGCAGTCTGATTATTGGAATAGGTTCAAACGATTCTAAATATTTATTTGTAGTTTTTCTAAACTTTAACTTTTCTCGACGGAAGTATCTTGTCAAGGCCCACTACGTTCCTTTTGTGGTGCCTGCTGCCTGCTTCTGACACTTCAGGATAGCATTTGTAATTGGCAGTATGTAATCGACGTGTCAGCTACGACGAATAGATGTGATACATGCAATAGTTCCACTCCCTATACATAGGTTCTAACCGCCAATGGCGCGATCAAATTACATCATAAAAAATTTGTTCGTGGGCCCCAATTCGCAACTTTCTTTCCCCAAACTGTAATGTTATCGCACTTGCCTTTGGAAGTGTAATTTTTTTCTAATTACGAGTATTAACCAAATAACAAATAAGATAAAAAGTTGAATTTTCCGTTTCAGAAGGTCAAAAAATCAAATGAAACCAAAAATGAACAGCTAAACTAAACTATGAGAACCCTTCTCCTTTGATTATCCCATAACTGAACTTTTGGGATTTCGATGTAAAAAAGGAACTGAACTGCAGAATTCTAAACGACGTATACCTGAATACGCCCTCTAAATTCCTTGTCTGAGCAAAATTCGAGTCCGGAGAAAAACCACATGCGTTATAAATAATATTTAGTTTTAACGTAGATAAAAAGCGTGTTTTATTCTTTTTGTATCGATCAACTATGATCGACTAAAGAATATTTAATTGTTAAATTTTAAACTGTAATCGGAGTTTTGAATTTCATTTTAATATTATTTTTGAGTGTACACTAGTTAAATGCAAAAGTTTTATTTAAAACCTTTTTTCTAATTTATTTAATTTTTCTGAAAATCGAAGTTTTCTTTAAAACTTGCGAATTGTCAATTTTTTTAACCGGAATTTTTCTATTTTATCCCATTCATAAGGGAAGCCCGATTAGCAGCACTTACCTAAGCACACCAAAGACCCATTGTACCTATACCCCCTTTATTTCGCAACTAGGTTCAAATCCGTTCCTTTCAATAAAGGTTAGGGCCATGTTTAGCCTAAGCTGCACCCTCGCCGGTTCCAGATAACTATCGCCAAGAAGCAGATCAAGGCGTCACAGTAACAGATTGGAAACCGAAATTTTCATCACCACATAATACTGTAAAATTTGAACGATTTAACCTCATTTCTACCTTGTCAAGACTATATATTTTTAAAATAGGGCTCAATTTTTGCTATTTACACCTAGACTGTCCGATTGCTTTTGATAGAATATAACGTATATTCGAATTGCTCCCCGATGAAGAGTTAAAAAGGATTTTTATAATCAATGCATTTTTGGGAAACCTTGATCAGATCTCGCAAGGAATTTGGTGGTAACTTAGAGGTAGCTGAAAAGAACTTGATGGAAATTTGAGAACAGCTTGTGATGAAACTGAGATAAACTTACGGACTTCTGGTGCTGATAAGGGATAAGGTATCACGAAGAATTGTGCGTTTTATTTGGAGAAGCTAATGGTGGTTGGCAAGGTTTTTGAAATTTTGTTAAAGAAGGAGATGATGCTGCAATAAAAGTGGTGACTCTTTAAATACTGGAATCAACGTAAAAACGATGCTGCTGGTTGCGCGACGCGACGGTTGAAGAGCGTGTCCATCCTTTTACGCTAAAATTCTCGGGCAGCCAGCCGAGCCGCACAGTGGAACGGCTATCTGAAGACACCGGGACATAGCAATATTTTACAAAATATTTATGTTTACATTAAATATTATTATTTAAAACTAAAATTGACAGCATGGAAAAATTAATAGTAGGAAAATTTATACATATAATATTAACTAATTTGGTAGGTTTCATAATTTAGGTATATTTATTTTTCTGGGACCCTAATCACTCTAAATTGCAGTCTGTAGCCTAGTTTAGTATACAAATTTGGTTCTATTTTTGTTAGTTTTAATTGTTTAGGTAAATCACTGCAAAAATATTGCAACATTGACAAAGTTAAAATATGTTTGGTGTAAAAATTTAAAAAATTTTGCCGAACCGAAAAGAAAACACAAAGAACAATTAATACTAAAGGGTGTGAAAATTAAAACTACCTTGAAAACTACTTAAAATACTTATCATCGATTCTGACTAACAAACAACGCAAACCCCCAAACTAATGCGTAAAATTATCCATAGAAATAATCCTTACATAACATAGAGATAAGAAATAAACCGCGTCTAAAGCAGATCTTCCAAAGCGGCACACCATGCCCTTGGTGTGACCCTACGGGGTCATTGGACTTACCTATTTTCAATAGGCGTGTTACATGTGACATATAGGTCTGTGCAAAGTTTGAACGGAGTCGGTCCAAGAGTTTGTCATTTACCGTGTCTACAGACAGACCGACATACAGATAGACAGTAACGACCCCCTCCCCTAAAGCTTGCACCGCGTTCTCTGCCGCAGGTATATCAAATTTATTAGAAAATCTACTTGACAAATCGAATACTTTTGCTGTAATGAACTGCTAAAAACATTTTGCATGCCTAAACACGCAACTCTTTTTGGTTGCATAGCAACCTTAGTAGCAGATTGTAGCAGATAAATTTCATTTTTTCATAATTAATACACTATATTGATTATATTAATATTAATGGCAGAGCGAATCCTGTCGAATCTCGAGTGTTCTAGTTCCCAAAACTTTGTAGTGTGTGTTTTCACCTAGTTCATTATTATTATTATCATATTTCTGCTAAACCAAACAACTTGTTCAAGCAAAAATTTTGAAAAACATTAAGCAAGTTTTGGTAATTATTAATTAAAAATATTCACTGATTTCAAAAATGTTCTTTGACGGTTTTTGTAGATTTACTATTTATTGGCAGTGCAAATAAATATTATCGAAATTAATAAAATCCCAAAAATTACAATAAGGTAATAACAAGTGGTATTTTTTCTAAATATTTCTGCAAGTTAGATAGTAAAAATGTAAACATAATTTTATCATCTATGTCTCTGACGATACATTAACTCATTAAATCCTTCCACTGTGAGTCGGCCCCATTTGTTTAGTTGAAAGCATAGTTCGTTTTGTTTATAATACATTTCCGCAGAAGCAAGTTAACCAAAGTTGTGTGTTCCATTACAGAAAAAGTTTCGTCGAGTTGAAAAAGCAAGTAGTTGCAGTTCTCTTCTTATTAATAGTTAGCAGTTTTTGCCGTCCGAACAGCCCCGAAAATATGTCATCTTATTCATTAAGCCAGTTTTGTGTGTCATATAATTCTGTGTTATAAAGCAACGTGAAGTTAAGAAGCTGTTAGCATTTGTGTGTTGCGCCTAGTATCGCAAACCTTTTACGAGCAAATTTTTGTTTAATCTCACCGCCTGCGTGTGGGGTCATGTGTCTAAACAAGCTTTGTAAGCCTTTCTGTCTTACAGGAATTCCTTTACGTGTTTTGAAATTAATTTTTGTAATTGTCAATCAATGAATTGTGTTTATTCGAATCCAAAGTGGGACCCAGATAGATTTATGTGTTTGGAATTTTCGGAAATTGATCGAGGCCATTGAGTCTCTCAAATTGAGAAATTTTGAGTCAATATTGGGATTTTTCTTTATAGCAAATACCGAAGGCGTACGGGAGATATTAAGAAATTCTAAGTTTCAATGTTAATTTGTTTTGACCTATTTGGATATGTGTTTTGTGGGTGGCGTAGTTACCGCATGCCATTGCACACTGCAACATTTACAATTCTTGTATGTTTGAAATAATGACGTACTTTACGCTTCTTCTGTTCTAAAAATAGTATCAACATACTCTTGTGGCTCCATGTTGGGCGCCAAATAAATAATGAGGTATGCAATGGCAGGCGGTCAACTACACCACCTACAAAACACTTGTCTTACTAGCTCCAAATATTAAAAAAACATTAAATTAAGAATTTTGTAATTCCTCTTCATACACATGAGGCATCTTCTACTGTGCGATCAAGAATGAATTGCTGTCGAGTCACCTTTGGAATTTTTGTTTACATGGGAAATTGTACATAACTTGAACTTCCAAAGGCGGCTCGACAGCAACTCATTTTTGATCGCCCGTTATAAATAAAAATTCCAATATTGACTTAAATGAATAATTTGGGAGACTCAGTGGGCTCGATCAACTTCCGAAATTCCAAATAATTTCTTAAGCAAATTTTTATCAACACCTGAAATAAATCTTGGATACGAAGAGAAAAATCTGACATAAAGACTTTATGCGCAATAGATTCGCATAAACACACAATTAACTGATTGACAATAACAAACATTTATTCCCACAACATAAATAAAAAATTAAATCAAAATTTCTAGAAGATAGAAAGGCTACACGACCTATTTGGACATATTACCCCGCACGCAAGCCGTCGATAGTGAAAATAAGAAATCTTAAAATGAATTACAGTTTTTCTTTTTAAATAATCGAAATAATCTGGCCGTAAAAAGTTTTGCGTTAAACAGGCGCACTTAACTCCACACACATGCTGACAGCGTCCCCAACTTCACTTTTCTTTAAAACAAAAACTTGATGACAAACAAACTGACATATTGAATTCGATGATGAACATTATCGATGGCTATTTGAACCGTATAACTTTTAATTTTTAACAACACAGAGAACCTGAACAGAAGACCTCACGGTGCACAAACATTGCTTACTTTGCTACAACTTGACATCAACTTTTTCTATTAAACGGACAACATGCTTTAAACTTCTCGCTTTTAAACAACAGTTAACCTTGTCTTGTTCTATACAGAATTATTGTAATAACAGCAAACTACGTCTTCAATTAATCAAAAACGGTGAACTCCCCGAATAAAATAGCGTAAAGAGACATAGGCTCTTTTCCAACCGTCGCGAACCAGCTATCTGCAGCAGCCTGCGGCTTGCAGAATTTAACGAAGCACCACTTCCATAATAACTGAAATCTCCGTCTTCTAGTATTTACAAATAAAACGTCAATCAACATTACATTAAATTAATTTCAGCCGCGACTTGGTAAACTCGATATTGGCGGATATGTGAGTGGAACACCAACGAAGAAATCTTACATTTCGATCGGACCCAATTGTGAATCTAAACCATCCTGGGACACGCAAAGACACATATATTCCATCAAAATTATATTATTATAAATCGTTATCACCTTTGCGTTAATTTAATCTCGTCCGATACCAGACCTCTTATCGCAAACAACCACATGGGCTTATATTTTAACGCGAAATTTTACGTTTTACAATTAAATAAATAATACACAATTAAAAACAATTCTACAAAGAAAAATAACACTGCAGAATTAGGAACTCAAATGATCTAAAATAATTCTGTGCTTATTCTTTAAATCATTTTTTCTGCCATTTGTGTAGCGCGTTTTTGAAGGGTGTATATAGGTTAACAACATCTATGGCAAGAATATTGTGATTGGCAGAGCTAATTGACCCTAAGGATGAAATATTCAATCCACATTATCTCTCATTTAAGTATGGCAATGAATGTCTAGCATAAAGCACCTACAGCAAATCGTCACAAGATTTCCGTATTGCGCATTGTACAGTTTCGTAAAAATGGAGAATTTAAAAATAGATACGCAACGTTAACTTTGTGGGAGCAAATGTGTGTGTTTTACGCATTGCGAGGAAATTTATTATTTCATTTATTCAAAACCCAAGTTGGCATTTTATTTAACCGTAAGGAAGCTAGAAGGGAATTAGCAATATAAAGTAACATACACGGTTAGAAAAGAAATCTTGTTTCAAATATAAATAGAGTAAATTAATACTGTGTTACGTGTGTATATTCGGGATGAGGTAAATGAAGCGGGTCATTGTAATTAAAATAAGAGCAAGGAGAGCGAGTTAAAGCATGTCTACCGAAACCGAATGTTAAAATAATGATATAAAGCTTGTAGGGCGAGGTAGACATTTAAATTATGTAATCCAGCGTAGTAAGATAAAACCTTTATTGGGTCAAAGTTTAATACGGCAATAGCTATAAATATGAGTGTAAGTAATTGGGAAAAGATGATTCATCAACAAAGAGGTAGGTACCTTAAAGAAAATAAGAACTGTTTCATAAATTAAACACGATTATCGATTTATTATGTATCCGTTTACCCCTTCCTTAAGAGGCCAGAAGAGAATCACTGACTGACAGCTAGCCGGCGCATATTACATGTAATTAAATAACAAGAACCACACGCCCAATTTAATTAAGATATATGAAGATTAAGGTAGAATGGGTTGTCTCAAGCGCAGACCTCCTAATGGGGTAGCGACAATATATCTCTGATTTCTTCTTATTGTGGAAACTTTGGTACCGATTGATTACTATGCGATGATAATAGATTACGAAAATGATAAAATCATAACTACTAAAGTACTAACAATAATGAGAAACATTGACGTCAACTTAAAATTAAAATACAGAGTTATTTCTTGAACATTCATTAGGTATAGGCACGGAATGAATGCTATTGCTAACTACAGGGTGAACAAGAAAAACTATCAAATTTCTAGATCATAATCATAAACTGTTTTCATTATAAATGTAATTGTCCAAATAGGTTGACGCGGAAAAACTATGATTTCGTAGTAAATGATTACTTTGGTTATTCAAGTAAAGCTACATACATTGGTTTGTAAATTGCAAAATTAGTAATTCGATCAATGATTCATAAGCAATCCAATTAATTATAACGTAATCGTGTTATTACTAAGGCGTAATTCGTCAATAAAAAATTTGGATTCCTGCAATTATACTCTTTAGTGCCGTATCGAATCGCCAATCAGCAATCTCTATTATTAATATTAGGTACCTATTCTATGAAACTTTTACAATAACGTTAAATATTGTGCGAAATTATACGTATATTATAGGTATGATGCCAGTTTAGAGCTCAAATAAACAAACTATTCGTGTTTACGCCAAATTCTTTTAAATAAAAATTGATTTAATTAAAAGCATATACCTACCGTATACACATGTATTGATACTTTAAACAGTTAGGGTATTTTTTCAGGTTCAATACTCAGTAATTGAACTATTACAATAGGTTCAAGTACAATGTAGACAATTTGTTACGAATGATTAGATTTGTGCATTAAAAGTCGAGACACGACAAAAATTCTAGAACAGAATGAGTATTCTTTGCATTAGCGTACAGTCGAACGAACATAATATAAAAAGTAGGTATATATTATACTCTAATATCCGACGGCTGTCGTTATGCAGCAATCTGTAGGAATTCTGTTTTGACTTCCCTGTACTGATAAACTAATGATCGAAATCTAAATAAATAAGGAAAATTACCAGTGCTCGCAAGGGTACAACAGTACAGGTAACAGGTGCCCACCAATATACATCATTTATTATCGGAAAATAAACAAAAAATCCTCGAATGCGTCGGATTTTAATTGAAGAGGGATCATAATGTAATCATGTAATATCATTTTCAGGTCTCACATTTCTCTTGAACGCGGATTCAATTTCCTAACCAGATATATATTGTTTTGATTTCAACACTCTTAGTTAAAAAAATTGATTGCTACTTAGTAGAGCTTATAGAGCCAATTGCACCGTCTCTTAAATACCACAGCAACGAATATCTTAATAATCGTTGCCATAAATTTTATGCTGGACTTAACTTTAAGCAAGGCTTAATTTTGTTGGTGCAACTGGGGCTAAGTGTTCAATTGTAAGAAGTTTTGATTCGTTTCGGGTTTAATAATATAAATAAACATAATGGAATAAAAATACTAGTTGAATATATGGGGGGATGTATGTACCTACAGTGTATTCACATTTAAATGGGAAACAAGGACTATTACTTATATCACAGATTTTAATCATGTGCTTATATTAAAGAAATAGACATGGTTTTCGCGTACAATTACTGCTTTTTGTAAAACCAGCGGTGCAATAATTAAAGTTTTCATTGCTAACCGTATAGCTGCTTTAGAATATTTCCCAATTTCCAACCGGCTTCATATCTCGACTATGCTAAAAGTTAACTCAAAATACAAAATATGACACATGTTCACACACAGGCAGTTCATAAAAATATCAATGTAATGAGCCCACCAAAACTGGAATTTTCTTCAATTGACTCTGGCACAACACCTTTTAAACTTTTAAACTTCTTTTAAACAAATCCAGTTACTATTCTAGTTTCACACACAGTTAAATTGCAAGCAGTAGGTATATTCAAATTTTTATTCATAATTTACTTTTATGCGTCAACCGGGTTGAAAGTTTACTTTTAGAAAAATGAAAAAAAATGTTACCTTATAGACTACGACCCTTTTCGTTCGGTTGACAATGTTGAAACAGACCGGGGTTGATTATACAATATTCCTTACTGTTCATTGGATTTTTACCGACGGGAAACGAAAGTTCTGCTTAGATTTTTCTTCTGAATTTAATCCTTTCTGATATACCTTCGTATTATAAAAGTTGCGAACAAATCACGCACACACAAACATAACTCCAAAGTTAGTCAAGTTGGCCAATATTCAGAAATAGGAGAAAACTTCAATACGAATACTTAACAATTAGCGCCTTACTGTTTCGTAATGGTTTTTAGGGGAATTTTTTGAATGAAAGAAATTCCCATTATGTGATGGTTTTGTCCTTTCGCTTGTCCGCCTAGATTTCCGTCTGCTCATCTGTTCCTCTTCTCACTTGAGAACGACAAGAGAGCGATGTCAAACCTTCACCAATTGATTTCTATTCTACGAGTTCAAGGATCAGTGCTAGTGAATATGAGCGGAATTAAAAGCTGCGTTTCCGAATGTGAGCGTCAAAAAAGTCCCCTGATGAAAATTGTATGTGATTCTTCGTGTCTTATTCTTCACTCCATGAATGGTAATATTTTCACGAACAAGAAAAAATATAAGTTAATTCTATGATTTCAAGACAACAACGTTTCCAAATGTGTTTTTAACAATGATTCTTGGTACTAGCAAAATTAGCGCGTTTCCAAAAAATGTCTTTAGCCTTATAAAGTATGCAAGGAAGTGTTTTATTTAAGTCTTAATTATTCACTTTGGAAATTTTCGCGATAGCCCGTGTTGTTTTTACTACGTGAGTAGGTACAGTTGAAATTTTCTTTATATTCACTTCCGAAGCCTGGACGAAACACATACTGGTAATGTCAAAATTTTCAGTTCAAATATGTGCAGTGTCGGAGGAGGGTATCCTCAAAGGGCGGAAAGATCGTGTATACAATACACATTCTACTGGCGATGTGACAACATGATTGTGAATATCTCAAAAATGTTGGAGGAGGATACCGACAAAAGGAAAATGCAATATTTCGGAGAATTTCTCGAAGGACTTGATTCTTCTTGAATTATATATAGCGGAGACTTTGAATGCGTGCCAGGCGGCCTTTAACTGTGTATGTGTAAAGATTCCTCTCATCATTAATCGTTTACCAAGAAGGTAAACATGGATAAATATAGCACGCTACTACCTTATCCTCTTCCTTTCTTCAATCCATCTTTTTTGAACACGCTTAGGAAAAACAGATAATGTATGAACGCTGTATCTCAAAGAGAGGTGGCTATGTACTTTTTGTGCACAACCAAGAATTAGCGAGGCACTAACGAATAGCCTATTACATTTCCTGGTATGTTGCGAGTAGGCACGGAAAGCCTATATAACCCTATATTTTAGAAAGGGATGGACGTGCTGATATTTTGTCGTATGCACTAACGAAGCGATAACAATTGGGTTAACATTTCGTTACCCCTTCTAGTACTGTGTTAACTTCACTCGCCTTAAACAACATTTTATCAGAAATTGAGATCAGTTGTAGGTACTATTATTATATTATTATATTATTTTTTTTTTTTTGTTTAGAGGGCATCACCTTCTCAGGTCATTAGCCCTTTTTACTAGTTCTTGTTTCTACTTAAACGTTTTCAGGCTAGGCTCGTTTTTCCATGTAAGATGTAAGACGGGTAAGTGCCACCTTCTATATCTTATCTATATTTTACTAAAATACGCAGAGAGTTTCAGGTACTTCACAGTGTTCCTCATTCCATCAGGATCCGTCAGGCACTTCTCCGTTCTTTGTTGAAGTTCGCACATTTGTCGCTGTATTACTTGTGCCGGACACTCACCTATTATATGCTGCACAGATGTTAAATTACCACAAAATTTACACACAGGTGGATTTTCTCTTTTTAGAAGGTAAGAATGTGTTAAAGCGGTATGTCCTATTCTTAGTCTATGGAGGCAAACACTTTCCTGACGAGGCAGTTTTAATGCTGGAGAGACAGACGTGACGCTTTGTTTACACCGCCTAAGGTAGCTATTACAGTCATCCCATGGTCTTTGCCATAGTTCTTGCATACATCATGCTATCATTCCTTTTTGTTCGACTGCCTTAACCTCTGATACATAAATTTCGTTCGATGCTGATTCCATCTTTGCCGCTTTATCTGCCTCCTCGTTTCCCCAAATTCCAATATGCGCAGGTACCCATAGAAAGTTCACAGACACGTTTCGGTCTTCCAGTATTTTAACAACTTCCTGGCACATTTTGGTCAGAACATCTAGCGTGTCTCGATTACAAAGACTCATTAAGGAAGCCTGCGAGTCACTAACTGTAACAACTGATTTTATTTCGCAGTTCATTTCACAGTACCTGAGTGCCTGCCAGATAGCGTACTGCGGAGCAGTAAAAATGGAGACAGCAGGCGACAGGCACCAGGTGAACGGTACTCTATCCACAACCAACCTACAACCAACACCTTTTTCTGTTTTTGATCCATCCGTGTATAAAACCTTCACTAAAGGAAACTCCGATAACACTTTATCCACTTTACTTCGAATTTCAGCCGATGCATCATTTTTCGTGCACTCAGTCGCAAGATCCATTCGGATAGAGGGTTTTTTGAGTAGCCACGGTGGTGTTTCTCGGGTGGTCAACGGGTATAATGCACACGGACGAAAGTTTGTTTGTTGTATTATCTCATTTGCTCTAATACATATCGGTCTGGTTATAGTTGATTATATTATATTATATATTCTATTTTTATTTTGCCTTTTATTTTTAAGTGGGTGGGGTTTCAGCCGAGGCTGCTCTACCAACCCAACCCACTATACATTTACAAATATCCATGCCCGAACCCGGATTCGAACCAGGGACCCTGTACCGCAGTCGAGCTTCCACTGAACTGCGCTACACGGGCCGGCTCAGCTTCAGTTGTGACAACTTTTAAGCCTCGCGAATTTTTATCCGTTGGCTTCGCGATATCGCAATATGATTATGTTAATTGCGTTTGCGGTTTTAATTCAGTGTAGACTTTCTCTTATAATTTTTTGACACGTGATGGCTCTCTTTCGTAACATAAAGTAGCCAATTTTTTGAAGCGATATCAAGCTCCCATCATGTCGAGAAAGGAGTAGTCACCGGTGATAAGAAATAAAAGCTGACTTGAATCATTCATTTTCTGAAATATGATATGCATTCAAGATTCACACCTACCAACATCTTTCAGAAATTCTAGAGTTCTTTTCACACTCGGGGTTGCATAAATTACAACTTATATACGCTGATAACTTATGCAACCCGCATCGTAATCGTCAAGGAACATATTTGCGGTACTAAGAAGTCAAGTTAAATTAGCCAGGAATGTCAACTACGCGGCCCACCGTTCTAAACCCTGCGGCCTGTCACGATGTTTGCAAATTATTAAATTTAATTGTACCGTGTATCTTATTTTGGTTGACAATGCAGTGCATCTCAGCCTTTTGTAAAGATAGAGACTTTAGGTTTTCGTAATCCTGTGTCACGTTTTTGTGAAACTCTTAATATCATTAACAGAATCACTCTAGCTCTTTTTGCTTCTGAAATATAGGGTGAAAACGAATGTAAGTAAGAAAAAAAGGTAACAACTGCCTATTTTACATACTTTTACGTAGTGGTGTAGTAAAAAAAACTTTTGAACCACCGTTTCTGAGATTTGACTCAACGTTTTTTATTTTTTACTGTTTTTAAATAGTAGGCCATGGATTCATGGAGATCTTGTTTTGTTTATATTGTATCTATGCTAACTACGGCAGCTGATATCAATCAATAAAAATGGATGACGGTAGAAACATGTCATTTCAAAACGTTGCAAAATATGATATAGTATATAATTATACCTAAAACAGGTACTTTGTACCTTTTTTCTATCTTTCATCGGTAGTAGGATACGATAACATTCCAAAAAGTTGAACTTTTCGTTTTCACTCTGTATCTCACAAGCTAACATTAGATTGATTCTGTTTGTGGTATTAAGTTTCACAAAAATGTGGCCCAGCTCGCACATGTCTCTGTCTGTAAAATCAGGTGAGATACACTGTAGTCTCAAACAAAATAGGACACACGATACATTATCTTAAGCGTGTACTAATGATTTTATGATTATTTGTATTTTTTCGTTTTATTGCATTACTTTGTATATTTCTTATGTTAATAATAAAAAATCAAATTTTTTTAATGCGGTATTTTGTATGATGTGACTCGCGAATATATATGAAAACTTTAAAATGGCCCTTGATGATAAATGAGTTTGACATGCTTGAAGTATACGGTGTAGAAACTAGAATTTTGCCAGTATTCAATAAATTTTATGATCGCTAAAAAATTTGCACCAATACGAAAAAAGTTTTCTGTTTCGTAACAACAGCATAACAACCCCAACGTTTCGTTCTCTTCAAGAGTTTACACGGAGTCTACAATTTCAAGGCGATTTTAAGACAGTAGTCGTTTAGTCACCGTCGATCCAGCCGACGTCTGATGAATCATAAGCAGTTTCCCATTGTACAGCAAAACCGTCCACCAAGCATCTGACGGCAGACGTAAATTTCAAGACATTGCACGTAGAAAAGGTGTTGTGGCCGTTTGTATCCGTATAACCATTGTAAATCAAAATTGTGTTTTGGTTAAGATAAGGTAAGATATTTATTCGAGGAGTAGAAATAAATACATGCAATACAATACAATCGTATGTAAATATAACTATTGCTGGCGTCTAAAAAAACAAACTTAAAGACACAAAGTAAAGACAAAAAAGAAACTATTCATTATAGACTCACTGTGTATGTGAGCGACAGTAGTGATTAGTACTCCTATATGTTGTAGGAGGTAATATCTATTAGTAAATTTTTAACTCTTTTTTTAATATTTAGGAAGCTAAGATTTTTTATTTCGAAGGGCAAAGAATTAAATAATTTGCTACCCGAGTAGAACAAGCTTCGTTCATAAAGAGTCAAATTGTGGTGCGTTAGCAGCAGCAAGTTTTTATGACGAGTGTTATGTTGGTGGTCGCCAGGGTATGGTCACGGAGTGGTTGGGTCCGTTTGGGAAAGCAAGTTACAAGAAATCAAAATTCTCTTTCACTTTTATCATTTAGTGTAAATTGTGTTTTACCGAACAGAACCAATTTGGGGTAAATGAATTATTGCAAATATTTTCATGATTATGTCCTAAATGAGGATGTAATTTTCTTGGAAATCTAATTTGTCTTCATTAAAAAAACTTCCTTGTGGAAAGGTGAGTGGTGATAATGGTAAACAGGTATAAATTAAGGTGATTTTGAATATTTATTTTATTGCTATATGAAATAAAAGGTTTAAGGGGTCGCCACACTGAACGCGGTCTGCCCGCCGCGGGCAATCGCTTGCGATCAGCCGCGCGGTCTGGTATGTCACACAGGATGCGGTCCATGCCGCGGTTCGTAACAAAATTTGATTAGTATAGTCTCGTTCGTTGCTTAGTAAGCATGAATGAATATAAAAGTTCTTCCTCTGACGAGGAATTATTGTTGCTCGCAGCTACCCTTGATAGTGAACCGCGAAGGCGCTGCTGGGTGCACAAGATTAATCAACAACGAAGACATCTCGGCGACTGCAGCTTGCAGACAGGCTAAACACTTTTTCTGCCTGTACCACTATGATATCTCGTTTCTGATTGGGGACCGCGCGCGATAGACCGCCAGAAACTGTTGGCGAGGAGATCCAAATCTGCCCGCGGGACGGATCGCGAGTGGACAAGCAGTCTACCGCGTCCTATGTGACGTGCTTCATAAGAAAACCATTAAACAATTCAACGCGGCGGACCGCCAGCGGTTGCCCGCGCGGCAGACCGCGTTCAATGTGGCGAGCCCTTTAACAGCCAAAAAGGGCTAGAAAACGTGATTGCGGATTTCAAAACTTGCATAAAAAAGGGTTAGATTTGTAGAGGTTTAATCGAGTTAATACCTATTAGGAGAAAATTTGTAAGGAGAAGAGCTGGATTGAGTTTGATTTTATCACGTTTGGATTTGTTATTATTAATTAATTATTAACTAAGAAATTGCAACCAAACCAAATTTACAGCGTCCAGTACAAAGCGAACAGTCTTTTCTTCCTTAGTTTTCTATTTCGAAACAATAGGGGTTTCAATCCAATGAAATAGGAGAGCCAGTTTTATTTTTTGTAACATTTGCAACAAACCTTAATAGACGTTTAATCCCAACTATGGACACAATTACTTTCCTGTAAGATTGCAGGGAGCTAAGAATTATTTTGCTGAAAAATATGTACGTCCTGCAGCTTTTCCCAGGCCTCATAGACCTTCTTTTTGGTCTGTTCCTTTTCAGTAAAATGCAATTTGAAAGCTTCTTGTATTTCGCAATTAAAGAATGTTCGATATCAAATTCGTTCAGTGTCTTTTACACCTAATTAACTCATTGCGAGTTGGTGTAACAATATTAATGATTTGGGTTAGAATTTCATCGCGTGTTCCACATTATATGAAATACCGCTCCGCTATAGCTTATTTTTGGACTGCATAAATGTGTCATCGCGGTATTACGTTCCATACTGTTGGTATTAAAATTATCGTGTAAATTGCAATCTCATGTGTTCAAATATTAGGACGCGTAATGAAATAAATGCTCCGCTTTGTCAATCTGGTACACAGTGTTTTGCTCTTTAATCGTGGCCAGAAGGTAACTACGGGTGTAGCTAGGTATGCTTAGGTTAATTGTCTTAAATGTCTTAATAATTAAGAGCTGATGGGTGTCCAATGCTAGACTGGAACTGTCATGGCAATTAGAAAATTAGAAAAAGTGTACTTTACTGGCGCGACCCAATTTGGCAAGAAGCGGAGTTTAGTTTCTATTAGTTTGTCCTCTAACCTATTAATTTAAAGCAATCATTTGTTTCAACACCTTCGCACATAGTCAACAATGTGACAATAATATTTAAGCCAATCAGAACAAGAAGCAAAACATGTTTATACGCCCATAGAAAATAAAACAGTTATTACCCCGCAAATTTTTACGTCCCACCTAAAAAATTATACAGACACTATTAAATGAGGTAGACCGGCAAAGTGTGAACGAGTCCAAAGTTGCTCTTCGTAATAGGTATTACGAAAGTTCACAAAAGAGGGCCGATTCTAGCTATTTTTAGCAGTGTATCACTGCATAAAATTTAATAGCGATTCCTACGCGACTTGGTAGGCTCGTGCCGGCCGCTCGCCAGACAACACTAGACAAACCTACACTTACCCCGCAATCCGACCACAACTGATTATTTACTTCCGAAGTTTTTGTTTGTGATGTAACTAAATCTGTACTATTTATGTTTATTTACTTTTCTTGCCAGTGGCGTGCAACGAATTCATTTCTTCCATAACGCATAATGAAAATAAATTAGCCCATACCAAACGTATGTCGCTCGTACGTCTGCGGATCCTATTAGTGTTAGAAATAAGAGGGTGGGTGGGTGGTGGTGGTAAATGGTTAAGTATCTTTTATCATCCATCTTATGCAAATAAACTGTATTCAAGAGGTGTAAATGAGGCAGATTAACAAAGCAACCACAAAATGCCTTGGAGTCTGGGGCCGATTTAGGCAGGGGCTTTATGGGCTGCAGCCCAGCCGCCCAGGGCCCCCGCCATGCCGACCACTACTATAGGGATTAATAAAATTAATAAATCCAATAAGATGCTAAATTATCTTAGATTTTTAGACTTTATAAAGCACGAGTGTCACTGGCACATGCGTGATCCTATAAATTCGTAGAATGTCCCCCTTTCCTCTCCAAGACAAGTGTGGGGGGAGACAGAGAGTAAAGAACCGAGAATCAAACTATCACGAGGCGAAACCTTACAGCATTTATACATGTCATGTCATTTATGTTAGAATTTCTTTGTATGCTATATTTAATGATTATAGTAAGGTCGCGGTAATCCGAGGTTCCGTGCAATCCGACGTCCAAAAGAAAAACAAGATATGAAGCATCGTATACGTTTTCAGTAGGGGAATTTTTTGACACTTAGCTGGCATGCGGAAACGCAACTATGAATGCGGTTCATAATCAAAAGCACTGATCCTTGAACACGTAGGTGTTGATTGGAGAAGGTTTACGCTGTTTCTCGAATTAGACGGACAAAACCATCACATAAGGGAAATTTCTTTCAAAAAATTCATCTAAAACACTTGAAAACTCGGGTAATGTGTTGAATGTCACTCTGACTCTCAGAGGCCTAGTTCTAAAAATCAGTGGTATTTCGCCTGCCGCTGTGTACAGATCGAGCTTCACTGTTTCTGTGTAATTTGTGTTTTTTGAAATTTGAACCCCAATTACCTCTCATTATCAAGAGTACTGTATTTCAATATTTTTCATTGTACTCATTCTTAGTGCGTTAGATGTAGATGTTTTTTGATAACCCGAAATCGAGCCCGAAATTCATTAAGTATAGGGCCCCCTAGAAATATTAGCCCAGGGCCCCCTGAGGCCTCGGTCCGCCCATGCTTGGAGTTATTTATGTCAATACACTTTTATTTGACTCTCATGATTGTCATTTTTATTCATGCAACACACATCTAATTGAATACGGCATTCAAATTTCAATCAGTCCTCGCATGAATTGAATCCCCTCCCGATTTGTACCACTACCGTTTCCTAGAAGTTGTTTTTAGCTTCCTAGCATGTGCTAGGTAGCTATTGCGATAGCCGTTTTTTGAACATTTCAAAATTTCATCAAATGTCGACGTTTTAGACCATTTTAAGCAACTTTTAAAGAATAAAATTTTTTTCCGTCTGTATGTACGTACGTTTGTTGGCAATTTTCTGAGAAAACGGCTCGACGGATTTTGTTGAAATTTTGTATATATGTTTTAGGCATACCGAACAGAAAAATAACGGGCCGGATTTTTGAAAAGAAATTTTGGAGCGCCGTAACGGCATCGAACTTTTTTTTTCAAATAGCAACCTAAAATTTTTATTCTATTATTTGGAAGACCTTATTTTCCTGTGTACAACCTACAAAAAATTGGGCCGGGTTATATTATCAAAAAACGGAGAAAAAAATTGTCAAAGTCAAAAAATTGTGTTGCATATGTGCAAAACGCAACGATCTTGTTTCTGAAGCAATTTAAACGAAATTTCTATGGTAAGTCCCTTTAATAAAAGCAAACAAAATTCATGCGCAAAAATCGTGTTGCGCTGCCCATTAGTGTGTATTTTTTATTAGTGTCAAATTGCGATTTTTCACAACGAATAAATTGGAATGGTATGTTCGATAACAGTTCAAGAAATGTTTGACGTATCCTGAAATCGTGTAATATTGGTTGCATACAATTCCACGAATTGACGGTTTTCTCTTCATAGCATGAGCTAGGTACAATGCGAAATTTCATCAAATGTTGACGTTTTAGATCATTTTAAGCAACTTTTAAAGAATAAATTTTTTCCGTCTGTAAGTGCGTACATATGTTGGCAATTTTTGGTTTCAGCTAGGAAGCTATTCTGTCAAGAATTTGACACCTGGTTTTAATCTATGCTAGAAGCACTCATGTTGCACGGCGTCAGTATCTGTAAGTTTTCACAAAACGATCGTGTGTTACCCAGTATATTCTGTAATGACCTCTGACATTAGATAAGGTAGATAAGGTAAACACAATTGGGTTCTCGTAAAATACTTAACTTTGCGAAGTTTGGGAAACGTTGTAATGAATTTATGTTTATATTACTAAAAGTTTATGACTGCAGAACATTTTTAAATCAAAGGAAAAGGTCATCTCATACTCCGACATCCCTGACTACAGGGATGGAATGGACATTATTCTCTTTATACTTGTTGAGAATCTGCGCAATCCGATTCAACTTGGTCGCAAATAAAAGGACGGTGACGGGGCTGGGCTGTACCAATTAATTAAAGTTGCCACTTTTCCAACTAAACTTAAACTTTCTTTCACAAAAAAGGGCTTTATTCCCTCTACTACTATTTACAATAACATTCCTCAAGATGAGCCGACTAAAGAATTTGAGACGACCTATTTTTTTTGACTTCCAGCTTGTGTCCTTTCCTCTGTTTCTTGCAATTCAAAATTTTCAAAATAAAATTTGCAACACCTCAAAGTTCGTTATTCTTTTGAATATAATAATTTTTTTTTCAGTACATTAAACATAGGTACATCAATGCTAACGTCAATATATTCTTCACTTATGAACATAGTGATTGATCCAATTCTTGAAGCGGAAAGATCGGAAAAACTGTCTGGGTCTCGTATAGTTCAAGTTCGATTATCCCGGCGGTCACTTCCGTTGGTAAATATCTATGACTTACAAAACGCTTATTTCTTTGCGGGACTTACTTTTTATTAGGGTGTCGTTTATACGGGAAAGCAACGGTTTCCTCGAAAGCGGTACCGTCTTATAGCGGCCGTCAAAGTACGGTGGATGATGTCACAAAAAACGGTGCTGCGTTTTATAAGCACACTGGTTTCCAACCTAACGTTAACACACCATAACGTATTAGGCTGGCCACGCACAGAATTAGACACGGTCAGTCATAGTCAAAGACGCCTTTTGTTGTTTCTGTTTGTTTGACTGATACTGATTAATCCAGTGTGTGGGAGTTGTCACCGGACGTCATGACACTCCACACAGGCCATTGTCCTCTGACATCCCTCCGTTTTCGTCCGTTTATAGTTACCACCTGTCCACCCAGTGCCGGATTTAGGGGGGGGGGGGCTATGGGACTATTAGCCCCCGGCGGTACATTTTGAGAGGCGGTACGTCGTCGCTCCCGTCACGTTTCTAAATGTAACCCTTATTACAAATAATTATTAAGCGGCAGAGCAAAGCGATGCAAGCTTTATAGGGGAGTCGATGGTGTCCGTCTGTCCGTGAACACGATAACTGTCAAACGCTTGGACCGATTTGGTTCAAACTTTGCCTATTGTCAAATCCAGTGACCCCGTGGGTCACACCGCTATGCCGCATTTTAAATGCTCTTTAGGGGTTTATGTAAATTTGAGTATTGTTTTGTCTCAGTGTCCGACTTTGACACGCCGTGTCGTCAATCCCGTTACTTCATTACACGTTAGCGCAGAAAATTGTACTTATTGATTAGTGGAGTGTTTTCGTGAAGTTTCTAAAAAATGAACGGAAAAGAAGGAGATGCATTTTGGAAACGACAAAAGTTAGAAAAACAACAAAAACTAAATGAAGTATTATTTCAAAAACCCAAGATTTAGCTTTTTTCCCTACCTACTGGCGGCATAGCGCCCGGCGATTCATGAACTAAATCCGGCACTGTGCCCACCCGATTGTTGTAGTGTGATGATCTTTCAACGTGTTGTTGTCTTGTAGATCATAGGCTGGTTGTGGAGAGTAACCAATAATTTGCCGATAGCCACAAATGTTGTGGCATCATCTCCGTCAACATCCGTAATTTCTGATGACAGTGAACAACTGACTGTACAGAGCGGAAAGAGAAGATTGTGCGACATGGGGCGGTTGCGCTCATTCACATGTGACTTTGACGGACAGTGTCCAATAACTTTTGACTAAAGGCATCTGTTCTGAGTGCTGAGTCAGTCAAGGAAAAAACTGGTTTAGACGTCTGTTTGCGTCTGTTCGATGCACTGTATGGCGATACCATAATCACCCATGTTAAATAGCTCGTTTTAGTTGCTATTAGCATTGTATACGGTGCTATTTATGAAGAAGTAGACATAGGGATTTATTATGTGTTTTGTTTTTGCTATGTCTACTTTTAAGTTTTAAATGACAAAATCGTTTTTGAAGAGCGCCTAATTTTATGCAACCAAAATAACCTCTTAAAACAAAATATAAAGATCTTGCTGTCACATTAATAATTTGAATGTTGTAGCTTTGGCTTCCTTATTTTCTTTCGTGTGCGATGTATTCAACTGAAGAAAAATTTGAGATTGTCAATTGGTATAGTGCCGATAACGTTTACGGAGTGTAAAAGATTTCAACAATATTCAATAGTATTTTACATTATTAGCCAGGTAAGTGAGTTTTTACTGGCGATAGGAGAAGTTGACTGGCGAGCCGTCAGGCGAGCCTGTCATTTCCTAGAGCAAGTAAAAACTATTACCTGGCGTATAATGTACAATATTTTATTTGTTACTCATTTGTAAGCAATAGTAAACGTAAATAATAAATTAGTTCTTAAATTGATCTCGAAGAAATGTCTAAAATAGCATGTTATCCAGGCCAATGAAATTACTAGATTACTAACTTGTAAAATTTTTACAGGTCAGCTGTCAGTATCGTTTAAACATGACGTTTACCCGTTTGCGTTTTGTCTTGTTAATCAACGTTTTTCAACTGAGTAACAAATAAACTAATTAATATGACAGCCAGACGTTTGTTTTAAAAAGTTATGTTAGATGCATAAAATTAGGCGCCATGCGGAAGAGATTTTGTCTTTTAAAATTAGAGATAGGGAACAACACGTAAACCCCTATGTCTATACCTCTTAATAAATATCATCTGTATATACTTTATGTATATACAATGCCATTACTGTTATTATTTTCATAATTGTCATATATATGAATTACAGACCGTCGAGAAAGAGAAGCAAGTATTAGTGGTCAATCTGCCAAACGATGATATTTAGGTAGCCCTACAGCAACTAGTCACACAGAGGAATATTGTTTATACAATTATTCTTGCACAAAATCTCACAAGGACTTATTTATTCCTGAGGGGAGACTCCAACAGTGTTTTTACGGTCATTCGGGTAATTTCTGATATGCAGATGATATTCAGATTTGATATTCCTTTGGAAACTTTTTGTTTGCTATACAGGGTGGTGACTTACGTAACGCATCATAGGGATTTCAATGTAAAATTCATAGCATGCGATTATTGGCTCCCCAAATTAATTTAGAGCAAAAATGTAGTAAGGTTTTTTGTAGAAAAAAATTTTTTACGTCAATCAACCGTAGTAGTTTTCAATTTTTTGCATAATAAAGACGGAAAATTGGAAAAATAAAACCCACATCTTTTTCAATAATCTGCAATGCCATGGAATTTTCTGAAACAAAAAGATATCTAGTTATCAATTAGCAGCAGTTCGAAATGGATTTTATGATCTACTTGGTTACTATCTTGCAGTTACTGGTGACTTATTCGAACATTTATTGTAAATTGTTATGTTAGGAAACAGTTTTTAGTAATTTGGTCTTTCTTTATGTTGAATTCGCTGTTCTAAATATAATACTTTTTGATAGAATTTGATTTGTTTTATAGCAGACGTTCCATAGTTCCATAGCGTAGTTTTTGTATTAGAAAATTCCATGGCATCACAGATTATTGAAAAAGATGCGAGTTTTATTTTTCCAATTTTCCGTCTTTATTATGTAAAAAATTGAAAACTATTACGGTTGATTGACGTAAAAAATTTTTTTCTACAAAAAACCTTAATACAATTTTGCCCTAAAATAATTTGGAGAGCCAATAATCGCATGCTATGAATTTTACATTGAAATCCCTATGATGCGTTACGCAAGTCACCATCCTGTATAAGGAAATTGTGTTTAGTCTCAATTTTAACATGCATGCCGAAGTGATCAATAGTGAAATTCGTATAATTAAATTGACGTAACGCAGTAAGGTGCAAATGATCAGAGCGCTATTTGGTGGCGCCAGGTTTCAACTACATTTTTGTGAGGTACCTATGTAGAATACCATTTGGTTTTTTTTACTGTCGTTTGAATGAGCTCTAGTTAGAGATGTATGTACCTATAATATCGGATGGGGGTGTGATAAGTTGGAGTAAATATTGGCGAAAGAGTAAGGACATCCGTTACGTTGGGCAATTGATCCCCTCCCTAGTAAAAAATAGTGTCAATTTAATAAAAGGGGAATAAGTCAGAAACTGTTTAGGATAGCTATAGGAACATGTATTGTCAAAATATGCCCATATCGATTCTTTATCTCATACAATAGTAAGAAAATGGTCATTCCATTTAAAAAAAACTGAGTTTATAGTCTTTGAAGTTTCATAAATTTAACTTTTTTTAAGTGCACTAAAAGACAGCCCTATTCATTCTCTATGCACTGATAAAAATAGGTTGCCATGACTATAACCGTTTTCAAGTAATCAATTATCAAGGTACCATCTGCATCCGCCATTTTTTTTTGTTAAAGTCAAAATAACTTAAAATCTATAAATGGCAGATATCGACATGGGTATCAAAAGAACTGAAATTTCACGTAGAATCCAAAAATGCAATAAAAAATAGGGGTTGCCACTTGAAATAACGAAGTTACTAGCTACTGTTTTGAAAATATTTTACATCGATTCGGTGCAAATTTTCAAAAACCTACCTATTTTACTTTCCCAGAAACGTTTAAGCTCCCAAAAAAACACCCTGTATAGACACAAATGTCATTTATTATACTTAGTTATTTTTTATGTTCAACAATCGCATTATTACAGATAGATATCAAGTATGTTTATAATTGTTTCAAAGTGGTAGGTACATCTACAACAGGAAATCTTTATTGCATAAATACATTTAACTGTACCACACAGCCCATACATTCAAAATGTAGCCCTTTGTTCGGCATGGCACGTATCAAACCTAAGTTACATCCTGAATTCGCATGAACTTCCTAATCCCAGAAATGTAGGAAATCGATAGGTCGTCGTCCTACTCACCCCAAGCTCTTCTTAGATATCAAATTTGTGACAGGAGAAACGAGCTTTCTCAAGTATAACTGGCAATCAACAAAACGAGCTGAAATTTAATGAAATACGCGCTTAATGCATTAAAATTGTTGAAATCTAGTTTAGGTTTCTCGCAAGGAATAGTTTACACAAGGAACGATTTTCGATTAATTTATAAAGAAAGCCTAACTGTATTAAGATCGACATGAATTTTTTATTAGGTATGTAAATAAAAAGCGAGTGAACGCTACTTAAACAGGGAACAAAGTTATGGAATCCGTGTGAATGGCAAATAGTGGAATAATATTACGCACTGCGCCTAAATTTTCATAAACAAATAAATTAAATGCTACTATGTTTGTTAAGTGGCTGAACTATGTCCGTGAACTCGGAAATATCTAAAATCAAATTAGGAGCCTCTCGTCAAGCGACTGCCGACGACATCCTGAATCAATATTTGAGTAATAGCAGACAAGAGTATTTAAACTTCTATTGTTTTAGTTCTTATGCAAATTCAGTATTGACATTTTCCGATTTTAGATATTTTCGTATTACCAACCCTTTTTCAACTAATGCAGTTGTGCTGTAGTAGTTTACCCGTTTTTGTGCTGTGTTAAATTGTTAAAGGAGCACAAAGTGTATTTAGTGCTGCTATGGAAAAGGCAATACTATTGTTATCGTCGAGACGCGTTTTGACTTTTTGAACCTCAAATTCAACCATACGTTCGTATTTTTGCATGTTTCTCTGAAACGGTAAGGGAATTTGAAATGTATACACCGGAATAACCATTTTAGAACAAGCAAAACTTTTATGAAGAATGCATTTTTCTCAAAAAGTAAATAATAAAAAAGGTTTTGTAAAGTCCATCCGAGGGCATACGGTAGATTTAGGCCGACAAGCAAACGGTCTAGAACGAAATACCTACTTCTTAAATTCTGCTGCAAACAGCGGCAATTCTGCCACTCTGCTACTAAAAGTGAAATTCTGCTAGCGTGGCAGAATTCGGCCATGATTGGCAACATGTGTAACACGGAAAAGACTCGATGCCATGTCCGGACCACTGTCATCGGACGTTCTCGATTGCGGGGAAGACGACGTATGCCGATTGAGTTTTATTGTTTAATGTATGATAGAATGAAAATATTACTAATATTCATATAATTTGTGGTAGTAGAAGCGTACCGTTCCTGATTTAAGTAAATCGTTAATTAACGTAAGCAACTGTTGGAAATCAAATAAAGCTCTTACTAAGACCGGGTATGAAAAAATGATTGGCTTTGGCTCACGTGACATTTATGGTTTAAGTAACGAGAGCAAAATAGTCGCAAATTGTAGGTAACTATTAGGTACTTTCTTTTAATAATAATAATAATAATAATAATAATAATTCACAACCCACTCGTATTCAACCGAAACGCGAAAACCTTAACAGAACTACAGGCTCACAACATACTAAAACTAAAATATCTCCAGCAAAAACCCAAGCAACCTCTCAAATACAACCTCAAGAACAAAGAAACACCATAAATACAACTAACGCAACATGCACTACAAAGACAGTTCCACCCAATAAAATTACACGCCCTAGCACAGTTAAAAAACACATAACTCCTTCTTCACAGAAACACACCACATTTTCACAACCCACTCGTATTCAACCGCAACGCAAAAACCTTAACTACAGGCTCACAACATACTAAAATATCTCCACCAAAAACCCAAGCAACTTCACAAACACAACCTCAAGAACAAAGAAACATCATAAATAGAAGTAACGCAACATGCACTACAAAGACAGGTCCACCCAATAAAGTTACACGCCCTAGCACAATTAAAAAACACATAACTCCTTCTTCACCGAAGCACACCATACGTTATCACAACCCACTCGTATTCAACCCAAACGCAAAAACCTATACAGCACTACTAGCTCACAAAATACTGTAATATCTCCATCAATAACCCAAGCAACCTCACAAATACAACCTCAAGAACAAAAAAACACCATAAACACAAGTAACGCAACATGTACTACAAAGACAGGTCCATCCAATAAAGTTACACGCCCTAGCACAGTTAAAAAACACAATACTCCTTCTTCTCAGAAACAACCCACTAGTATACAACCGAAACGCAAAAACCTTAACAGCACCACAGGCTCACAAAATACTGCAATATCTCCACCAAAAACCCAAGCAACCTCACAAATACGACCTCGGGAACAAAGAAACACCATAAATACAATTAAAAAACACAAAACTCCTTCTTCACAGAAGCACACCACGTTATCACAACCCACTCGTATTCAACCCAAACGCAAAGCCAAAGAAACACTTACACAATAAACTCCATTTAATAAAATTACAGGAATTATTATAATGATTTTTTTTTTGTTTTGTTTTCCTCTTTCCTGATAGCGTTGGCTATTGTGCCCATCAATAGGTATGTTGGACCCTACATAACTTCACCAGACACAGACACAGACACTAATCGTTACTTGATTTTAATCCGTGCGATTAGTTAACCAGGCTAGACCTGAGTTCTCACAAGAAACACCGACCATAATAATAATAATATAATATATAATATATAATAANGGTGGTAAATGGTTAAGTATCTTTTATCATCCATCTTATGCAAATAAACTGTATTCAAGAGGTGTAAATGAGGCAGATTAACAAAGCAACCACAAAATGCCTTGGAGTCTGGGGCCGATTTAGGCAGGGGCTTTATGGGCTGCAGCCCAGCCGCCCAGGGCCCCCGCCATGCCGACCACTACTATAGGGATTAATAAAATTAATAAATCCAATAAGATGCTAAATTATCTTAGATTTTTAGACTTTATAAAGCACGAGTGTCACTGGCACATGCGTGATCCTATAAATTCGTAGAATGTCCCCCTTTCCTCTCCAAGACAAGTGTGGGGGGAGACAGAGAGTAAAGAACCGAGAATCAAACTATCACGAGGCGAAACCTTACAGCATTTATACATGTCATGTCATTTATGTTAGAATTTCTTTGTATGCTATATTTAATGATTATAGTAAGGTCGCGGTAATCCGAGGTTCCGTGCAATCCGACGTCCAAAAGAAAAACAAGATATGAAGCATCGTATACGTTTTCAGTAGGGGAATTTTTTGACACTTAGCTGGCATGCGGAAACGCAACTATGAATGCGGTTCATAATCAAAAGCACTGATCCTTGAACACGTAGGTGTTGATTGGAGAAGGTTTACGCTGTTTCTCGAATTAGACGGACAAAACCATCACATAAGGGAAATTTCTTTCAAAAAATTCATCTAAAACACTTGAAAACTCGGGTAATGTGTTGAATGTCACTCTGACTCTCAGAGGCCTAGTTCTAAAAATCAGTGGTATTTCGCCTGCCGCTGTGTACAGATCGAGCTTCACTGTTTCTGTGTAATTTGTGTTTTTTGAAATTTGAACCCCAATTACCTCTCATTATCAAGAGTACTGTATTTCAATATTTTTCATTGTACTCATTCTTAGTGCGTTAGATGTAGATGTTTTTTGATAACCCGAAATCGAGCCCGAAATTCATTAAGTATAGGGCCCCCTAGAAATATTAGCCCAGGGCCCCCTGAGGCCTCGGTCCGCCCATGCTTGGAGTTATTTATGTCAATACACTTTTATTTGACTCTCATGATTGTCATTTTTATTCATGCAACACACATCTAATTGAATACGGCATTCAAATTTCAATCAGTCCTCGCATGAATTGAATCCCCTCCCGATTTGTACCACTACCGTTTCCTAGAAGTTGTTTTTAGCTTCCTAGCATGTGCTAGGTAGCTATTGCGATAGCCGTTTTTTGAACATTTCAAAATTTCATCAAATGTCGACGTTTTAGACTATTTTAAGCAACTTTTAAAGAATAAAATTTTTTTCCGTCTGTATGTACGTACGTTTGTTGGCAATTTTCTGAGAAAACGGCTCGACGGATTTTGTTGAAATTTTGTATACCTATATGTTTTAGGCATACCGAACAGAAAAATAACGGGCCGGATTTTTGAAAAGAAATTTTGGAGCGCCGTAACGGCATCGAAATTTTTTTTTTCAAATAGCAACCTAAAATTTTTATTCTATTATTTGGAAGACCTTATTTTCCTGTGTACAACCTACAAAAAATTGGGCCGGGTTATATTATCAAAAAACGGGGGGAAAAATTGTCAAAGTCAAAAAATTGTGTTGCATATGTGCAAAACGCAACGATCTTGTTTCTGAAGCAATTTAAACGAAATTTCTATGGTAAGTCCCTTTAATAAAAGCAAACAAAATTCATGCGCAAAAATCGTGTTGCGCTGCCCATTAGTGTGTATTTTTTATTAGTGTCAAATTGCGATTTTTCACAACGAATAAATTGGAATGGTATGTTCGATAACAGTTCAAGAAATGTTTGACGTATCCTGAAATCGTGTAATATTGGTTGCATACAATTCCACGAATTGACGGTTTTCTCTTCATAGCATGAGCTAGGTACAATGCGAAATTTCATCAAATGTTGACGTTTTAGATCATTTTAAGCAACTTTTAAAGAATAAATTTTTTCCGTCTGTAAGTGCGTACATATGTTGGCAATTTTTGGTTTCAGCTAGGAAGCTATTCTGTCAAGAATTTGACACCTGGTTTTAATCTATGCTAGAAGCACTCATGTTGCACGGCGTCAGTATCTGTAAGTTTTCACAAAACGATCGTGTGTTACCCAGTATATTCTGTAATGACCTCTGACATTAGATAAGGTAGATAAGGTAAACACAATTGGGTTCTCGTAAAATACTTAACTTTGCGAAGTTTGGGAAACGTTGTAATGAATTTATGTTTATATTACTAAAAGTTTATGACTGCAGAACATTTTTAAATCAAAGGAAAAGGTCATCTCATACTCCGACATCCCTGACTACAGGGATGGAATGGACATTATTCTCTTTATACTTGTTGAGAATCTGCGCAATCCGATTCAACTTGGTCGCAAATAAAAGGACGGTGACGGGGCTGGGCTGTACCAATTAATTAAAGTTGCCACTTTTCCAACTAAACTTAAACTTTCTTTCACAAAAAAGGGCTTTATTCCCTCTACTACTATTTACAATAACATTCCTCAAGATGAGCCGACTAAAGAATTTGAGACGACCTATTTTTTTTGACTTCCAGCTTGTGTCCTTTCCTCTGTTTCTTGCAATTCAAAATTTTCAAAATAAAATTTGCAACACCTCAAAGTTCGTTATTCTTTTGAATATAATAATTTTTTTTTCAGTACATTAAACATAGGTACATCAATGCTAACGTCAATATATTCTTCACTTATGAACATAGTGATTGATCCAATTCTTGAAGCGGAAAGATCGGAAAAACTGTCTGGGTCTCGTATAGTTCAAGTTCGATTATCCCGGCGGTCACTTCCGTTGGTAAATATCTATGACTTACAAAACGCTTATTTCTTTGCGGGACTTACTTTTTATTAGGGTGTCGTTTATACGGGAAAGCAACGGTTTCCTCGAAAGCGGTACCGTCTTATAGCGGCCGTCAAAGTACGGTGGATGATGTCACAAAAAACGGTGCTGCGTTTTATAAGCACACTGGTTTCCAACCTAACGTTAACACACCATAACGTATTAGGCTGGCCACGCACAGAATTAGACACGGTCAGTCATAGTCAAAGACGCCTTTTGTTGTTTCTGTTTGTTTGACTGATACTGATTAATCCAGTGTGTGGGAGTTGTCACCGGACGTCATGACACTCCACACAGGCCATTGTCCTCTGACATCCCTCCGTTTTCGTCCGTTTATAGTTACCACCTGTCCACCCAGTGCCGGATTTAGGGGGGGGGGGGCTATGGGACTATTAGCCCCCGGCGGTACATTTTGAGAGGCGGTACGTCGTCGCTCCCGTCACGTTTCTAAATGTAACCCTTATTACAAATAATTATTAAGCGGCAGAGCAAAGCGATGCAAGCTTTATAGGGGAGTCGATGGTGTCCGTCTGTCCGTGAACACGATAACTGTCAAACGCTTGGACCGATTTGGTTCAAACTTTGCCTATTGTCAAATCCAGTGACCCCGTGGGTCACACCGCTATGCCGCATTTTAAATGCTCTTTAGGGGTTTATGTAAATTTGAGTATTGTTTTGTCTCAGTGTCCGACTTTGACACGCCGTGTCGTCAATCCCGTTACTTCATTACACGTTAGCGCAGAAAATTGTACTTATTGATTAGTGGAGTGTTTTCGTGAAGTTTCTAAAAAATGAACGGAAAAGAAGGAGATGCATTTTGGAAACGACAAAAGTTAGAAAAACAACAAAAACTAAATGAAGTATTATTTCAAAAACCCAAGATTTAGCTTTTTTCCCTACCTACTGGCGGCATAGCGCCCGGCGATTCATGAACTAAATCCGGCACTGTGCCCACCCGATTGTTGTAGTGTGATGATCTTTCAACGTGTTGTTGTCTTGTAGATCATAGGCTGGTTGTGGAGAGTAACCAATAATTTGCCGATAGCCACAAATGTTGTGGCATCATCTCCGTCAACATCCGTAATTTCTGATGACAGTGAACAACTGACTGTACAGAGCGGAAAGAGAAGATTGTGCGACATGGGGCGGTTGCGCTCATTCACATGTGACTTTGACGGACAGTGTCCAATAACTTTTGACTAAAGGCATCTGTTCTGAGTGCTGAGTCAGTCAAGGAAAAAACTGGTTTAGACGTCTGTTTGCGTCTGTTCGATGCACTGTATGGCGATACCATAATCACCCATGTTAAATAGCTCGTTTTAGTTGCTATTAGCATTGTATACGGTGCTATTTATGAAGAAGTAGACATAGGGATTTATTATGTGTTTTGTTTTTGCTATGTCTACTTTTAAGTTTTAAATGACAAAATCGTTTTTGAAGAGCGCCTAATTTTATGCAACCAAAATAACCTCTTAAAACAAAATATAAAGATCTTGCTGTCACATTAATAATTTGAATGTTGTAGCTTTGGCTTCCTTATTTTCTTTCGTGTGCGATGTATTCAACTGAAGAAAAATTTGAGATTGTCAATTGGTATAGTGCCGATAACGTTTACGGAGTGTAAAAGATTTCAACAATATTCAATAGTATTTTACATTATTAGCCAGGTAAGTGAGTTTTTACTGGCGATAGGAGAAGTTGACTGGCGAGCCGTCAGGCGAGCCTGTCATTTCCTAGAGCAAGTAAAAACTATTACCTGGCGTATAATGTACAATATTTTATTTGTTACTCATTTGTAAGCAATAGTAAACGTAAATAATAAATTAGTTCTTAAATTGATCTCGAAGAAATGTCTAAAATAGCATGTTATCCAGGCCAATGAAATTACTAGATTACTAACTTGTAAAATTTTTACAGGTCAGCTGTCAGTATCGTTTAAACATGACGTTTACCCGTTTGCGTTTTGTCTTGTTAATCAACGTTTTTCAACTGAGTAACAAATAAACTAATTAATATGACAGCCAGACGTTTGTTTTAAAAAGTTATGTTAGATGCATAAAATTAGGCGCCATGCGGAAGAGATTTTGTCTTTTAAAATTAGAGATAGGGAACAACACGTAAACCCCTATGTCTATACCTCTTAATAAATATCATCTGTATATACTTTATGTATATACAATGCCATTACTGTTATTATTTTCATAATTGTCATATATATGAATTACAGACCGTCGAGAAAGAGAAGCAAGTATTAGTGGTCAATCTGCCAAACGATGATATTTAGGTAGCCCTACAGCAACTAGTCACACAGAGGAATATTGTTTATACAATTATTCTTGCACAAAATCTCACAAGGACTTATTTATTCCTGAGGGGAGACTCCAACAGTGTTTTTACGGTCATTCGGGTAATTTCTGATATGCAGATGATATTCAGATTTGATATTCCTTTGGAAACTTTTTGTTTGCTATACAGGGTGGTGACTTACGTAACGCATCATAGGGATTTCAATGTAAAATTCATAGCATGCGATTATTGGCTCCCCAAATTAATTTAGAGCAAAAATGTAGTAAGGTTTTTTGTAGAAAAAAATTTTTTACGTCAATCAACCGTAGTAGTTTTCAATTTTTTGCATAATAAAGACGGAAAATTGGAAAAATAAAACCCACATCTTTTTCAATAATCTGCAATGCCATGGAATTTTCTGAAACAAAAAGATATCTAGTTATCAATTAGCAGCAGTTCGAAATGGATTTTATGATCTACTTGGTTACTATCTTGCAGTTACTGGTGACTTATTCGAACATTTATTGTAAATTGTTATGTTAGGAAACAGTTTTTAGTAATTTGGTCTTTCTTTATGTTGAATTCGCTGTTCTAAATATAATACTTTTTGATAGAATTTGATTTGTTTTATAGCAGACGTTCCATAGTTCCATAGCGTAGTTTTTGTATTAGAAAATTCCATGGCATCACAGATTATTGAAAAAGATGCGAGTTTTATTTTTCCAATTTTCCGTCTTTATTATGTAAAAAATTGAAAACTATTACGGTTGATTGACGTAAAAAATTTTTTTCTACAAAAAACCTTAATACAATTTTGCCCTAAAATAATTTGGAGAGCCAATAATCGCATGCTATGAATTTTACATTGAAATCCCTATGATGCGTTACGCAAGTCACCATCCTGTATAAGGAAATTGTGTTTAGTCTCAATTTTAACATGCATGCCGAAGTGATCAATAGTGAAATTCGTATAATTAAATTGACGTAACGCAGTAAGGTGCAAATGATCAGAGCGCTATTTGGTGGCGCCAGGTTTCAACTACATTTTTGTGAGGTACCTATGTAGAATACCATTTGGTTTTTTTTACTGTCGTTTGAAT
Organism: Photinus pyralis; assembly: GCF_008802855.1. Taxonomy (NCBI): domain Eukaryota; kingdom Metazoa; phylum Arthropoda; class Insecta; order Coleoptera; family Lampyridae; genus Photinus; species Photinus pyralis. The sequence continues at coordinate 25,523,592 of NW_022170510.1, forward strand.
GAGCTCTAGTTAGAGATGTATGTACCTATAATATCGGATGGGGGTGTGATAAGTTGGAGTAAATATTGGCGAAAGAGTAAGGACATCCGTTACGTTGGGCAATTGATCCCCTCCCTAGTAAAAAATAGTGTCAATTTAATAAAAGGGGAATAAGTCAGAAACTGTTTAGGATAGCTATAGGAACATGTATTGTCAAAATATGCCCATATCGATTCTTTATCTCATACAATAGTAAGAAAATGGTCATTCCATTTAAAAAAAACTGAGTTTATAGTCTTTGAAGTTTCATAAATTTAACTTTTTTTAAGTGCACTAAAAGACAGCCCTATTCATTCTCTATGCACTGATAAAAATAGGTTGCCATGACTATAACCGTTTTCAAGTAATCAATTATCAAGGTACCATCTGCATCCGCCATTTTTTTTTGTTAAAGTCAAAATAACTTAAAATCTATAAATGGCAGATATCGACATGGGTATCAAAAGAACTGAAATTTCACGTAGAATCCAAAAATGCAATAAAAAATAGGGGTTGCCACTTGAAATAACGAAGTTACTAGCTACTGTTTTGAAAATATTTTACATCGATTCGGTGCAAATTTTCAAAAACCTACCTATTTTACTTTCCCAGAAACGTTTAAGCTCCCAAAAAAACACCCTGTATAGACACAAATGTCATTTATTATACTTAGTTATTTTTTATGTTCAACAATCGCATTATTACAGATAGATATCAAGTATGTTTATAATTGTTTCAAAGTGGTAGGTACATCTACAACAGGAAATCTTTATTGCATAAATACATTTAACTGTACCACACAGCCCATACATTCAAAATGTAGCCCTTTGTTCGGCATGGCACGTATCAAACCTAAGTTACATCCTGAATTCGCATGAACTTCCTAATCCCAGAAATGTAGGAAATCGATAGGTCGTCGTCCTACTCACCCCAAGCTCTTCTTAGATATCAAATTTGTGACAGGAGAAACGAGCTTTCTCAAGTATAACTGGCAATCAACAAAACGAGCTGAAATTTAATGAAATACGCGCTTAATGCATTAAAATTGTTGAAATCTAGTTTAGGTTTCTCGCAAGGAATAGTTTACACAAGGAACGATTTTCGATTAATTTATAAAGAAAGCCTAACTGTATTAAGATCGACATGAATTTTTTATTAGGTATGTAAATAAAAAGCGAGTGAACGCTACTTAAACAGGGAACAAAGTTATGGAATCCGTGTGAATGGCAAATAGTGGAATAATATTACGCACTGCGCCTAAATTTTCATAAACAAATAAATTAAATGCTACTATGTTTGTTAAGTGGCTGAACTATGTCCGTGAACTCGGAAATATCTAAAATCAAATTAGGAGCCTCTCGTCAAGCGACTGCCGACGACATCCTGAATCAATATTTGAGTAATAGCAGACAAGAGTATTTAAACTTCTATTGTTTTAGTTCTTATGCAAATTCAGTATTGACATTTTCCGATTTTAGATATTTTCGTATTACCAACCCTTTTTCAACTAATGCAGTTGTGCTGTAGTAGTTTACCCGTTTTTGTGCTGTGTTAAATTGTTAAAGGAGCACAAAGTGTATTTAGTGCTGCTATGGAAAAGGCAATACTATTGTTATCGTCGAGACGCGTTTTGACTTTTTGAACCTCAAATTCAACCATACGTTCGTATTTTTGCATGTTTCTCTGAAACGGTAAGGGAATTTGAAATGTATACACCGGAATAACCATTTTAGAACAAGCAAAACTTTTATGAAGAATGCATTTTTCTCAAAAAGTAAATAATAAAAAAGGTTTTGTAAAGTCCATCCGAGGGCATACGGTAGATTTAGGCCGACAAGCAAACGGTCTAGAACGAAATACCTACTTCTTAAATTCTGCTGCAAACAGCGGCAATTCTGCCACTCTGCTACTAAAAGTGAAATTCTGCTAGCGTGGCAGAATTCGGCCATGATTGGCAACATGTGTAACACGGAAAAGACTCGATGCCATGTCCGGACCACTGTCATCGGACGTTCTCGATTGCGGGGAAGACGACGTATGCCGATTGAGTTTTATTGTTTAATGTATGATAGAATGAAAATATTACTAATATTCATATAATTTGTGGTAGTAGAAGCGTACCGTTCCTGATTTAAGTAAATCGTTAATTAACGTAAGCAACTGTTGGAAATCAAATAAAGCTCTTACTAAGACCGGGTATGAAAAAATGATTGGCTTTGGCTCACGTGACATTTATGGTTTAAGTAACGAGAGCAAAATAGTCGCAAATTGTAGGTAACTATTAGGTACTTTCTTTTAATAATAATAATAATAATAATAATAATAATAATATAATAATAATAATAATAAAATAATTAATAATAATAATAAATAATAATAATAATAATAATAATAATATAATACTAATATAATAGTAATACCTCTAACCCAAACAAACACACACATACAACTTACCGAACAAACAAGTACAACAAATGATACAACATATACTACAATCAGAGATTCACCTCTGAAGCAAACCACATTATCACAACCCATTAGTATTCAACCCAAACGCAAAAGCCTAAACAGCACTTTAGACTCACAACATGACACACAACATACTGTAATATCTCCACCCTTAACTCAACCAACCACACAAACACAACTTCCTGAACAAACAAACGCAATAAATACAAGTAACGCAACATGCACTACAAAGACGATCCACCCAATAAAGTTACACGGCCTAGCACAGCTAAAAAACACAATACTCTTTCTTCTCAGAAACACACCACGTTATCACAACCCACTCGTATTCAACCCAAACGCAAAAACCTAACAGCACCACTAGCTCACAAAATACTGTAATATCTCCATCAATAACCCAAGCAACAACACAAATACAACCTCTGAACAAAGAAACACCATAAATACAAGTAACGCAACTTGTACTACAAAGACAGGTCCATCCAATAAAGTTACACGTCCTAGCACAGTTTAAAAAACACAAAACTCCTTCTTCACAGAAACACACCACATTATCACAACCCACTCGTATTCAACCCAAACGCAAAAACCTAAACAGCACCACTAGCTCACAAAATACTGTAATATCTCCATCAATAACCCAAGCAACAACACAAATACAACCTCTAGAACAAAGAAACACCATAAATACAAGTAACGCAACTTGCACTACAAAGACAGGTCCACCCAATAAAGTTACACGTCCTAGCACAGTTAAAAAACACAAAACTCCTTCTTCACAGAAACACACCACATTATCACAACCCACTCGTATTCAACCGAAACGCGAAAACCTTAACAGAACTACATGCTCACAACATAATGTAATATCTCCACCAAAAACCCAAGCAACCACACAAATACAACCTCAAGAACAAAGAAACACCATAAATACAAGTAAGGCAACATGTACCACAAAGACAGGTCCACTGAATAAAGTTACACGTCCTAGCACAGTTAAAAAACACTAAACTCCTTCTTCACATAAACACACCACGTTATCACAACCCACTCGTATACAACCCAAACGCAAAGCCAAAGAAACACTTACACAATAAACTCTATTTAATAAAAGTACAGGAATTATTATAATGATATTTTTGTTTTGTTTTCTTCTTTCCTGATAGCGTTGACTATTGTGGCCATTAATAGCTATGTTGGTAAGTATGAATTACATACTATCTCTAGATTTCCAATGTGAGTGTGTGAATTTTTATTTTTATTATATTTATTTTATTTTTTTAGGACCCTACATAACTTCACCAGACACAGACACAGACACTAATCGTTACTTGATTTTAATCCGTGCGATTAGTTAACCAGGCTAGACCTGAGTTCTCACAAGATACACCGACAATAATAATAAACCTGAGTTCTCACAAGAAACACCGACCATAATAATAATAATAGCGTTGGGTATTGTGCCCATCAATACCTATGTTGGTAAGTATGAATTACATACTTTAGCGTTGGCTATTGTGCCCATCAATACCTATGTTGGACCCTACATAACACTGCACCAGACACAGACACAGATACTAATCGTTACTTGATTTTAATCCGTGCGATTAGTTAACCAGGCTAGACCTGAGTTCTCACAAGAAACACCGACCATAATAATAATATCATAATAATAATAATAATAATCAATATAATAATAATCAACACAAACAACACACTCGCCGTACAAGATAATAGGTACATCGGTTCTAAACAACTCTGAAATACAGACATTTGCGACACTGCAGCCATCGATAGATACAAATAATCACACGAACCAAACACTCACATCCGTAAAAACACAATACTCCTTCTTCTCAGAAACAACCCACTCGTATACAACCGAAGCGCAAAAACCTTAACAGCACCACAGGCTCACAAAATACTGCAATATCTCCATCAAAAACCCAAGCAACCTCACAAATACGACCTCAGGAACAAAGAAACACCATAAATACAATTAAAAAACACAAAACTCCTTCTTCACAGAAACACACCACGTTATCACAACCCACTCGTATTCAACCCCAACGCAAAGCCAAAGAAACACTTACACAATAAACTCCATTTAATAAAATTACAGGAATTATTATAATGATTTTTTTGTTTGTTTTGTTTTCCTCTTTCCTGATAGCGTTGGCTATTGTGCCCATCAATAGCTATGTTGGTAAGTATGAAATACATACTATCTCTAGATTTCCAATGTGAGGGTGTGAATTTTTATTTTATTTATTTATTTCTTTTATTTTTTTTTAGGACCCTACATAACTTCACCAGACACAGACACAGACACTAATGGTTACTTGATTTTAATCCGTGCGATTAGTTAACCAGGCTAGACCTGAGTTCTCACAAGATACACCGACCATAATAATAGTAAACACTACTCACAGACAAAACTATCCACAATAATAGACCAGATATTACACTTATAGATAAAACACAAAAATCCATTTGTATTATAGACATTGCCATACCCAACACTAACAACTTAACTAAAACACATGCAGAAAAACACCGCAAATACACCGATATAGCTATCGAGCTTAAGACGCAATGGAGAAGGAAATCTACTGTTATGGTTCTCATTATTCTTAGTGCTACCGGAGTTATACCAAAGACAATACACCACAATTTACAACTATTAGGTTTAGACAAAAACACATACAAACATTTACACAAAGCAGTCATTATCAACACATGTCATATTGTTCGTAAATTTCTAAACATAACACAAGATACTACATACAGAAATGATCCACAACGTATACATGTAAACAACTTACAGTACTCGCTCACAACACGGTACACAACATACTGTAATATCTCCACCTCTAACCCAAACAAACACACAAATACAACTTACCGACCAAACAAGTACAACAAATGATACAACATATACTACAATCAGAGATTCACCTCTGAAGCAAACCACATTACCACGACCCATTAGTATTCAACCCAAACGCAAAAGCCTAAACAGCACTTTAGACTCACAACATGACACACAACATACTGTAATATCTCCACTCTTACCTCAACCAACCACACAAACACAACTTCCTGAACAAACAAACGCAATAAATACAAGTAACGCAACATGCACTACAAAGACGCCCTCACCCGATAAAGTTACACGGCCTAGCACAGCTAAAAAACACAATACTCTTTCTTCTCAGAAACACACCACGTTATCACAACCCACTCGTATTCAACCCAAACGCAAAAACCTTAACAGCACTACTGGCTCACAAAATACTGTAATATCTCCACCAAACACCCAAGCAACCTCACAAATACAACCTCAAAAACAAAGAACCACGATAAACACAAGTAACGCAACATGCACTACAAAGACAGGTCCACCCAATAAAGTTACATGTCCTAGCACAGTTAAAAAACATAATACTCCTTCTTCTCAGAAACAAACCACTCGTATTCAACCGGAGCGCAAAAATCTAAACAGCACTACTAGCTCACAAAATACTGTAATATCTCCACCAAAAACCCTAGCAACCTCACCAATACAACCTCAAGAACAAAGCAACACCATAAATACAAGTAAGGCAACATGCACCACAAAGACAGGTCCACCCAATAAAATTACATGTCCTAGCACAGTTAAAAAACACAAAACTCCTTCTTCACAGAAACACACCACGTTATCACAACCCACTCGTATTCAACCCAAACGCAAAGTCAAAGAAACACTTACACAATAAACTCTATTTAATAAAATTACAGGAATTATTATAATGATCTTTTTGTTTTGTTTTCTTCTTTCCTGATAGCGTTGACTATTGTGGCCATTAATAGCTATGTTGGTAAGTATGAATTACATACTATCCCTAGATTTCCAATGTGAGTGTGTGAATATTTATTTTATTTTTTATTTTTTATTTTTCTTTAGAACCCTACATAACTTCACCAGACACAGACACAGACACTAATCGTTACTTGATCCGTGCGATTAGTTAACCAGGCTAGACCTGAGTTCTCACAAGAAACACCGACCATAATAATAATAATAATAATGTATTTCTGTCAGTAGATCACAAACAATGATATAAACAACGTCAAAGGTTTACAAACAAGATAGATAACATAAGATAAACACAAACAAATAAGATACCTATAATAGTTGCATGGACTATGCCGGTCTCATGTACCTTTCGTTGAGGCTATAATAAGCTCTCCCCGTTAGATACTGTTTTAATCTTTTTTTAAATAAATATGGCGTCTTGGCCATGTGGATGTTGGGAGGCAATTCATTGAAGATTCTGGTACCATTGTAAAGTGGGCTATGTTTGAATTTGCTAGATCTATGTTTGGGTATCGATAACAAATTACCGTTCCTTGTAGCATACCTGTGATGGGTGTTCAGACGGTCAAACAGATTGATGTTGTTATACAGGGTGATTCCTATAGTACCTGCCACCGTTTGGGAGCGTGTAGGTGGTGCGTAGGGGAGTATTTTGATATAGGACACTTGGGGTCGGAAATCTAAAATAAGGGTGCCAGAGCCAAATTTACCTTCTGGAATTTCGCGCCTGTAGGTAGGCAACCCAACCGGCCGGCGGTGCACACGGAGCGATCTCAGGCGGCGATGTGTGGCTGACACTTGATCAGAATTTTGTTTAAACCCACGAAATCCCGTCTGCAACGACGCGAATAAACACTATGGCANTGCGAGACAGGGCAATTGCAGGTAAGCTGACGGAGGCTTAACTTTACACACAGATTCGTGATGCACATCGATACTTGGGTCATTTAAGCACCCATTTCGAAAAGTTTGTTTGTTTACACCGACCCCCTCCTATTTCGCAGCCCACTAGCGCCCGTGATCGCGATCGCCCGTTGGTAAATGCCTTAGAGGAGGATGTGTTGGAACGTTTCGAGGCAAACCCGCGTACTAGCATTCCGTGTTAGTAAAACGTCCCATAGTGTTTATTCACTTGATACGCGTCGTTGCAGACGGGATTTCGTGGGTTTAAACAAAATTCTGATCAAGTGTCAGCCACACATCGCCGCCTGAGATCGCTCCGTGTGCACCGCCGGCCGGTTGGGTTGCCTACCTACAGGCGCGAAATTCCAGAAGGTAAATTTGGCTCTGGCACCCTTATTTTAGATTTCCGACCCCAAGTGTCCTATATCAAAATACTCCCCTACGCACCACCTACACGCTCCCAAACGGTGGCAGGTACTATAGGAATCACCCTGTATACAAATATGCCTAGCTTATATATATAGATCGATGAGACAGTTAACAAGTGGAATTGGGTGAACGTATTATTACTTTCAATGTCTACTTTATAGGTACATCCATTAAAATATAAGAAAAAGCAGTAATTTTTATTATTATTTTTGGAGTAAGAAATTTTCAAAAATGCAGCAAACTGGATTTTTTGGGAGACCCCCCCCCCCCCTACGCCTTTTACCATGTCCAGTCTGATCAGCTACATAACATATGATCCACGAGCAGCCTCGCACTGTCGATACTAGGTAAGGATATAAACCCTTAACTAACCACAAGTCGAATTACCATATCAAATAGTTCAGTAGATTTGTCCTAAATACTTATTTCATGTACACTTTCTGACGATTTTTATTTAATTCTGCAGCGTATAATAAATAGTGCTGCAGGACAAACCAAGTGAAATACCTACTATACACAAAAAATTATGACTTGTACGATTGTAATCGTTGTAATTTTGTATGTCGAATTCTAATTAGGTACATGATTAGATCACGTAAATAATTGAGCTTAATTTTTGTAGTAGAGGTAATTACGCATACATTAGGAAACGTACCTATTAGTTACAAACAAATTGAAATTTTCTTAACCATTTATAGTTACATTCATATACGTTAATAAGCTTTTTAACCTTTGCACTAGCTGAAACATTATGTAATCGACAAAATGGAAAAAAGTGACCAAGGGCATTTTAGCAGATTGATTTATTCATCATGAACATACGAGCCTGCAAGCATTGAGTCATCATTCATTTTACGAAGATGAATGATATTTTTCCAGATGTCTATATCGTTCAGCTTCAGCTTAATTTCTTTCGTTTCACTATAAACTCTCTTCTTCTCGAGATACGTTATTCATAGGTTTGAATGATTATTATAGATTAAAAATGTTTTCTAGTTAAAATATTATAACATGGAAAGCGGTTTGTATATGCAATTGGAAGCCGCTGCCTGCTATGAGGTATGTATAATCGAACAATGAGCTGTATACAGGCGTAGATAAATATCGGTAAATATATTCTTTACACGTTTTATCGTATCATAATATCAAAGATCACACACAACTGTCAGGTTGTTATGTAATTGAAATTACGATTCCCTATAACCGTTCACCGGTAATAATTCACTTGAAATTTATTCAAAAATGTGTTTAATAGGATTACATCTGTGGATTATGATTCTTACACGACTTAACTTTCAATCTGGTTATGTCCGTGTTTAGAGTAATAAAATTGTTTGTGTACCATTTATAAAATTTACCCACACAAATTTTAATCCTTCAGAATGTCAATAAGAGTTCATATGGCCATATGTTTATCGTAATTCAATATTTGGTAGGTACTTTATTAAAAAACTGAACAAATGTTTTGTTATAATTAAGGGTTTGATTCGCTCCTTTTTAATCTCAAAATTTTATTCTTTGGAAAAACTCCCTTGACGTACCTTTAAGGCTGAAAACAGTTTAATAGAGCTCTACAATTAGTTTATACATATACGCGATCGACTAGATTTCCATTCAGAAGTAGAAATAAACTACAGATAAATGGTTAAATATACAAAATAGCGTCTAAATCACTCCAATAAAGGTCGATTCCCACTTCTGCTGCGCTTAGCTCAGCGACGCGACGCGATACCGCGCTGCAAAGCGTCGCTAAAGAAGATTTGGTTTTTAAATGAATGCGTTCTCACTTAAGCGACACTACAATTTACGTCACCACACATTTAAAACTGTGAAATCTCTATTTAGGGACGCTTTACAGCGCGACATCCCGTCGTATCGCAGAGCTGAGTGCAGCGCAAGTGAGAATCGACCTTAAGCATGGAATTTCAGTAATTCCTCTAATGTGATTGATTGCTGCAACTCAGCTAATATTACAGAAATTATTTAATCAATTTTACAGCTAATATAGTATAACACAGCAGAAATTCTACTATAATGCTGTCAATTTCGGAACATCAAAGTTGTTGAAGTTACAAACATGCATGCAGTTCAATTTTGGGCCTTTACATTTAACTTGCCCAGGATTTTTGATTCTGGTCAAAGGTTTCGTCACTAGTATAATATTGCTGTGACCCTAACATTCGGCCGCATAAAAAAACTAAATTCAATGCCACACATTGGGCGAGAAAATAATAATAACGCTGTGTGCCATGGCCCGGCCAAAATGAAGCATACACAAAACACCTTAAACTTGTTCTTTCTTATTAAAATTTTCCTAGGACACAGGCGCAATGAAAATTTCCAATCTCGACTTCAAGTCCCAAATTGTATGACAATAATGACAACGATCAAAAACCTGAAATTCCAAAAAAATTACCTAAACAACTAGAAAACGTTAATCCAATAAAATAACAAACCGCGGCTTTGTAATTTTCACAAAAATAAAAGGTAGCATTGAAAAATTAACATGTCCTATGGCCAATTTTAAAAAACTCACTGTATAATGTATTTTGTAGTGAAGAAATCTAGGAAGAAATGGTGTGGTATCCTTTTCACAGTAATTCTCGATCTGAACTGTAATTTATTGTTCCATCAATAATATCGATGTTTAACAGCGAAAGCTTTCCATATAATGGCGGTCCTCCTCATATATGAGGTGGAAGAAATACATCTGCTAGATTGACGTTGAAATGCTGCTTCTAAATGTAGATTTATTGTGTGGATCAATATTAGCACTTTTTTCACCAAACATTAATTAATTAGACGTCATTTTTATAAAAAATTTATCTTTTTAAATTAAGTCAAGTTCAGAGTAAAACTAGGCATAGGCATTCTGAACTTCAATCCTTGGTAATCCAATTATCCCACATAAAGTTTAAATAAATCAAATTTAAAATGCCCGATAAACACAAAGTTAATGCATAACGTTGATCACTCTCAGTGTGTTGGAATTAAAAAAGAAGTACCTACCTATTTCGTGTTCTTGTGTTTACGATTAGGTATTTGGGCATATTATTACAGCCAGATAATTTTTGGTGTCTCTATTTGAGAAAGATTATGCAGAGCAACAGAGCTTAGTTTTTTTTATGTTTTTCTAAAGTTAAAACCTTTCTGTCCTTATCTAAAGGACTGTACGAAATGGAAGCAAGACTGTTAAATGCTGTTACAGACGAGTTTTACAAATCATCTCCTATCACACACGGAAGTATGATAGCCAAAATTATACACTGAAATTAGTTCTCTCACAGTCGATCAGCGTCCGGGAAGGTCGGTTGTAGCAGATGAAGAATGTAAAGGATTCAGGAGATTACGTGCAGCTTTCCCGCACCAAATAAAAACAAGTATAAATTGTGCACAACTCTTGTGCAGATAAAGCGCATTTTTTTAACCGAAATAGCTTTTTGTTTTGACATCACCAATGGATATATTTCTAGCAGACGTCTCAATCGCCCTTTGTGAGTACCCTCTTCCGACAATCCGTTCTTGAGGTATAAGGGAATATACCCGATCACTATAAGAGGTCGAGGAGAAGGGCTATGGTTGGTAGAAATTAATTCCTTTCGTTGATACCTTTTATTAGAGTACCATGAAGGATAAAACTAGTCCCCCCCCCCCCACGTACTTTGATAAGAGGGCAGAAAGAAGGGCAGTAGTGGGTAGAAAACGGTTCCTTTCGTTAGACCTTTAATTAGAATACAATGAGAGATCAAATTAATTTTTAACCCCACCCACCCCCTCACGCCCCGTCGCTTACTGATCTCGAAAAAGAGTCGAACTGGAAAGATATATTTTGTTCAAACATCAATTTATTTCGATGACACCTTTGAGGGTAGAACATGTGTTTACCCCCTCCCTCCCCTCTCCCCCTTCCAAATCTGAGACCAATTGGTAGTCGTATGTAAAAGTTATGCACGTTTTACTTTCAAAAACAGCATCTCAGGAAATAATTCGTTGGGGGCCCCCTTTTAGACAGCGAAATTTGATGGCCGTCTGGCACACCCTCAAGGTATAGGCTACCTACTGCAAAAAATTCCAGGACTCTAGGGCCATTCCCCTAGGAGTAGTTCGAAACGGCAGAAGTGGGTCCGGACAGACGGACGAACGGACAAAACTCAAACAATAGCACATTTTTTTAATTATTAAAAAATGCGCTAAAAATAGACGTAGAAGTCCACTGAGGCAAATCAGGCAATAAGCGGGTAGCACAAAGCGTGTCGATGCACGGCCAATCTCCTCTCTGGAAGAATATCATTATTCAGGTATAGACAATTCGTCAGTCTCAAGATTTCTTCAAATTGAATGGCAGTGGTTTTCAATAGATCATCATTCATCTATTGAAAAATAGTGCCTTTTCCAACTTGCACAATTGCACAAATAAGTATTAAAGTATCGAATTCATATTGTAAAGTGTGTATCCATTTCGGTATATATTTCAATTTTTCTTTGTTATATTTGTCAGTATTTTATTAAACCGAAAAAGGGCAACAATTTTTTACTAACTCGAATGTAAAACAATTTCATTCAGCTTTATGTAACCCTTGAGCGAAACGCGCTATATAACTGCATGTAATTTTAAATTTGTACACAGACTTGGTGCATTTACTGTTTATCGAAACCATTGTCACGCTTATGAAAATGTATAATGACGTTTAGCAATAAACGTTTGTCATAAAATTAATGTTTTTTGAATACTAACAAACCTTATAATTAACATTTCGGAAGTAGTTCTTTTTACTTCCAATTAAAATATGATTTGTTTATCTTTCATCCCACACGACTCACCTTGTAACACTATATTGGCACGCGACTACGCAACAAAAGAAAAATACCTACAATATATAACTTTCTAAAGGATCAATTTATTTAAGAACCCCATTGTAAATATAGCAAAGTTCAAGCTAAATTTAATTTCATCAACTAAATTCGGGTGATGATGGTTTCGATTTGTGCCTTTTAGTTTAAATGAACAGCTCAACGAAACCGTTACCCTGATGAAAAGGTAATAATATATTCTAATTGCAAACAATAATACCAACTTATCTATACAAAGCAATCAAATTCAAACGCCAGATGCTGGCAACTGGAGCACGCATGACATGCCTGAAGGATAACTGTCAATACACAATAATTCTTCAATCTTGCAAAAGTCGTGACTTTGTATAATTTATTAGGCTAGACACCTCGAGGAAGAGTTTTATTACTTATAGCAAATAATTATACATTAGATACGATACGATTATATGCGACTAAATTCGATTTATGGCATCAGTCTACATCTACGTGAATCATAGCTTCTTGAGGAATTAATTACGCCTCCTTCATCGATCATCATCCAACGTTTTATATCGAACAATAATTTAGATACATTTTGATAACATTTGTTGCTAATTTAATTTAATTGCTTTATTTGGGGCAGGTAGGTATATGCCAACGGTAGAGCGATGGAAGGATCGAGATTTTTAGTAACTCTCATACATGCAAAATTTGAATAGGTAAATGAGATGCATTTGTGGTTAGACTGTAATCTCAATCCCTATTCCAAAGTGTTCAAAACAATTTAGGCTATGTGTTGTTTCAAACCCCGGTTTATTTTAATACATTTCCTTTTTAGTTTTCGAATTAGTATACTTTTTCCAATTCAATATCCAAATTCTGTCTGTTTGTACATACCTCGTGACACAGATTTATATCTTCCGCCCGGTCTGAAAACAGGTTCCAAAAATGTTGGGCCGTTACCAAGGCCGTTACTCACTTTTTCCCTGCATGAAAATGTAAAACTTTGCAGAAATATTATTCTATTCTACAGCTATAAATCAAGACGAGATGCGTTTGGAGAAACTGTTACAATTCAATTCGAACTAATGGTGTGATCCATCACTTTGGTTAAAGGTGCCATTTAACTCATTAAAAAACGCATCTTCTACATCATCATGTTTTAATGCCTCATAATCAATAATTACAGACTTGAAACCTGGAAATTATTTACCACGTAATCCGTGACAAAGGTGCTTTTATGCGGTGAATCACACACACCTCATTTTGAATTACAGTACAGTATCGTCATTTTGTGCTCATTTGTGATTTCCTAGTTTTTTTAGATGCTAGGACCGAATGTACATTGGGATTGCAACTTAACGCCACAACCGTAAACCGTAACATTTGGTACCACTAACTTTGCCAGAGTAGCGTGATTTGTCATTTTGATGTACACAGTCAATTTAATTATTCGTGAAAATTATACTAGGCACCCGTATTTTAAGTAATCGGTCAAGAAGCTTTGAAGTGACAAAACTCGAATCACACTCGTAGCAAGCTGTTATATGCATTTATTACGTTAATGAGACAAATCGAGATGATGTACTATTTAAAAAAACCGACTCGCAAGGAAAATGCATCAGTTGCGATCGGCCAATCCCGGCTCTCAAACCTCCATCACTTTGCGCAAGATTTACATTTCGAGGTTAACACCCCTCCGATCAGTACCGGAGCAACTATAGAAGGTAGTTCTTGTTGCCGAAGAGATCAGATATTACCGGCAAGACCGTCGACGCCATTGAGAATTCCAGTATATGACAGTTATGCATTAACAAAACGTCGTGGAGTTTCAACCACGATATACCCCCTGGGAACTTTCCATCTACCTAGATCGAGACAAAAGTGGATGATACCATTTAAAATAACGGAGTGTGGGTGACTGCAGAAGTGGTAGAAAGGTGAAAATATTTAATCTGAAAAACCTTCATTGAATAAACCTTATGCGCAAATTTTCAAAAATCTATGTGCATTATTTTCCCAAATAGTAATTGACTTAACCAATTTTTAGACATCCTCTATATCATTTTGAAATTATTCGGTTACCACATATCGTACGTAGTAAGTAATACCAGTAGCTAACAGCTAAATCAGAAATTTAAAGAATTTGTTGTGGGAAACAATTAACAGAAAATCAATGTTAACGGATAGCCCGCAAATCATTTCTTGGAGAAGGCAGTACTTTCGAAAAACAGCACAGAGAAGAAAGCCGCAGAAGGTATGGCAAGATAACAAGCCCCCCCCCCTCCCCCGAATGCTATACCTAAATTTACTGTCGTAACAAACATGTGCCCTCCCCAAGATGTCATCCTGGAGCCGTCACTGAGGACAGTGCCAAATATCATTCACGGCAAACAGAACAATCCCTACAACAGCGTGGCGCGACAACCTTCTAAAATTAGAGCTTTTGCACATACTTTCGCCAGCTCTCTGAAAATGCACGCCGTGGACGAAATGGCCGAAATCATTTCAGTACTAAAATTGCCGCCTTATCACTGGGAAATAAACCCTATATCATTGAATTCCAATGCCTATAGCTTTGATAAATAATGGGGGGGGGGGTTGTTCGCTTCAACCAGTAAGTGAACAGGTTGTTATAATTCGTTCGCTTGTAGAATTATGCAAATATTTGAACGATATCGTTTCATTTTATCTAAAAATTTTATTTCAACTGTTATTTACGCTATATACAAAGTATCGTATTTACTTTATCAATGCACTGTTTATAAATGGAGAAATATCGCACAACTCCATATAACGTTTCTACATTATTTCGTTAGGTGGGCGAAAAAACTACATAACCTTTCGATGAACCGCGTTTGTGTTTTCAGACACTGGAAACCGACCTACAAACTGAATGTTTTGCTAGCTTTTTCTAGAATTTATATACATAACATAAAAAAGGTATATGCAAATAATAATTTCCGACCTTTTGCTATGGAACTGTATATTGCGTTTGATCATTGAGTGCGTAGAAATTCAAGTAATTACATTATTTTTCAACAAACCTTAAATGTCAACAGGTGGGCAACATTCTATTCCCGACTCTTGTTTATTTTGAAGGAGTCGATAACACTGCCATTGTCGGGGGAGACCTAATTACTCACTCAGGTAATTTAATACCTACCGCAATTACATAAGAGAATAATAAACGTTAGATCCTAAGGCGTAGGATATTTCTAGGTGTTCGCAATTAATATTAAGTGCCCGAGAAATGAAGTCTTGAACTGTAAAATATCCTCAAAATTTACGACAGCGTGGGCGGTATTCTCAGAAAAGGGCTTTGCAAAGTATCGCAGTTCCGAGAAGATTTTGAAAGTAGGGCATATACATAAAGCGGAATTCGCGGAATATTCCATTTGTTTGTAGAACCTCAAACTTCGTGAATGTAGAATGAATTTAACTACCTACTATTATAATTAATTACGCATTACCATTATGAACTTCCAAAACGTATGAACCTTATTTACAGTCAATTATGAGCTAATTGTCTATCCCGATCCTCATCAAATGTCAAACCAAACAACAGTAACTAAAGACAAATGCTCTATAACAATAGAAGGTATTAATATTAGTACTAATTAATACAATTTTCAACCGGTAGAAGCGCCACCTATCTGAAATTCTTTCACATTTGTAGCTAAAGAAGCTGATGTGGTGGAATGTGTGCTGCATTGGATGCGAAATACAGTTATTGCCAATTTACAAACAGTTGGAAAACTTTCAACTGATGGTTTATTAGTGTAATAAAGCAAAAATTAGCTTGATTTAAAACTTTTGATGATACTCAATTGTGTTAGCTAGCTATAAGGGGATGTTAGTTTTTGTACAAGATTGTCATAGTTATCATGGTTATTAAGGGGTTACAGGGGTAAAGTACAACAGAAACGTGGCCACGGTGTAGGAATCACACTTTTGAGATCTGCTGTATATTTAAAAAACTTAAATACAAACATGTAAGAGAAAGTGAACCCTCGATCGATTTTACTCTGGAAATATAATCAATTCAGATTAAATTTGTATCTGTTGTCTGCAATCAATCAGCCCAAACGCAAGTGCCAAATTTTCGATTTTCAGGGTTAAAGGAAAATTCCAAATTTCCGTAAGGTATTTGCATTAGAATTTGTATTTTTGGAGCTTGCCGTCGGTCAAATTATCATGACTGCAGTATAAAATTAATTTTAATGAGTACGATCAAGAGTTTTCGGCCTCTATAATATGGAAATATACTGTTACAGGTGAGGGGACCAACTTAAAAAGGACTTTGGTGCATTTTTTAAGAAAGATATCCAATATTGAAATCGTTGTGGAAGTAGGAAAATGTTCTTATCAAGAACCCCAATCATTCATTTCAGTTTTCTGGTAGGTATGAATTAAGAAAGGTGTGTTGTATGGTCACTCTGATATATTTCATGACGTATATGCGTACTATTTAAGGATTTCATGTCCGTACCTAACTCTTTTTAGTCCAGCATCGTTTTAATTTTGGCGATTTCATATGTTTATTCTCTTGAAGAATGCCACTAACGATCAAAATGAAAAATACCCTTACTGGAAAATTGAAAGAAAATCAAAAACGTATGTAAAGCGGGTAGTTTTATCAGTATCTTTCCATATGTTTGGTTAATAAGAAAAATTAAAGACGAAAGTCAAATTTGAGACCATTAGAAGTTTAGCTTCCAAATAAACCGTTATGGGCCCGCAATAAACGCACTTAAATATAAAGAACAAGAAACCCTTGGAAAAGAAAACAATTGAATTAAAGATTAATGACGACCTAGATGTTCAAAATGCTGCCCACCATTCTTAATGCACTTCGCAAGTCTCTGCTCAGTGGATAAAGCGACAGTTACGATTTCCGCCCTCGAAATATTTTGAAGAGCTGTTCCAATTCTTTCCTCCATTTTTTTTCCTGGTTGTAGATCTGGTTGCAAAAATGACGTGTTCCCCACGTGAGGTTTGGCGACCTACTTGGTCATGGAAATATACACCTATTAGAATACGTTCTATCCAAGGAGCAACCATGCGGAACAACCACAATGGAAGAATATGTCATAATGAACATTCCGCGGAACTTCCTCCAAAAAAAGTGGCAATTCGTTTCTTACAAAAGTAAACCTCTCCATTTAAAATTTGGATAAAGATAACTGGTCCAATAATACTATCATCTATGATGCCGCACCATACATTAACCGACGAGTGCACTTGGTGTTTAACCTCCTGCATCCAATGCGGATTAGTTGGCGACCCATAGTGCATATTGTGCAGGTTCACACACCATGGCTAGTAAATGTTTAAGAGCCTGAAGAGTGGTCTAGCCTTCGGTCAAAATCTTCAACTCTTAAAGCCTGGTGAAGCACAACGTGATAAGGATGCATCCTGAAAAAAAACATTTCTTAAGAGCTATAAAAGTAATTGAAGGCGACCGAAAACTAAAAAAAGACACACATTTCGATTTCCAAACATTTTTAAAACTGCATTTTTTTAATTAAATTCTATGTATTCCAAAACATTTATAGTATTTCCTTCTGCTCGACCTCTACGGTATCTTGCATGCACCGGAAGATTGATACTTCCTGTAGTTCTAAGCCGATCTACCGACCTACTAAAAACCCTTTTTGTATGATGTCGTCTTCCAGCTTCCAGGGAATTGTCAATTGGGTACTATAGACCCTGGCCGCTTTTGTTGTATTACGCATATGCATTCAAAATACGCGACACGGCAATCATATCCAATGCTTTTTGGTTAGTTAAACACCTTTTACTATTTTTAAAGTACAAAAAAAAACACAAAAATTAACAAGATAAATTTCAGTTAACGCCCTCTACTGACAACCGTAAAATTACCAGAGATAAGGGTAAATAAGCTGTTAGTAGGCCAAACAAAGTGCTCTTAAACGAGACAAAGTTTGCTAAAATCGATTTAGTAAAATTTGAGAAATCAAGATTTATTTAAAAAATGGGGACTATATCAGGATTAAAACTCAGCTATCTTCGATAAAAGCCAGAGAAAATTAAAGTGTTATATTTGATTATGAATGTTGCGCCCTCTAGTGGTCATTTCACACACTAGAATATAATTTCCAGAATATCTTGCCCACTTTTATTACATAATTTTTTACCCCAAAGGTCTATGTCTACTAGTTCCGGAGATATGGCCGACGGCCATACTTATTTGGTCACCCGGTACATGTATTTTGAAAAGTTATTATGTACATACGACCTTTACAAAAGTTCGGTCAAATGTAGGTCTGTGGCATCTTTTTAATATCACTTCATCTCTAGCAATTTATCGGATATTAGAGTGCAGTAACCTTATGACCTGTGTGCTGTGCGTCGCATCGTAATAAGTTGCAATCTGTTTTTCGGTTGTCACGACAAGAATTTTCAAATTCGGGTTACAAAGTATACTTTTACTGACTTCGCACAGTCCACGGAAACTTCTCGACTCGATCTTTATCGCAGGATGCTATATGTTGATAGTGACACGCAACAGTAGCGTCGGTAAGAATTCTGGAGCCCCCCTGCAAAAAATCAGAGGTCCCCCCCTTCAGTTAAAAATTTTTATTGAAATTAGAAAAATTGATTATTTAATTAGGCTACTTTAAAACAGAAATATATGTATAGCGTATGTTAAGTTTGTATACGCTAACTTTACACTAATCTACACTTAAATTAAAAGAGGGATTATATAAAAAATTTTAAATGTAACCTTAGTTTGTGATAAGCCACCCTGATGGTTAGGCAACACACGTTTACAGCTGAAACAAAAATATAATATGCTCTGTATATAACCAACGATCGTTTTGCGCAGATGCCGAATACTAGGGGATTTTCGTAACGAAGCTAGAGGAGAATGGGAAGAAGATGGCGACGAGGTCGACGGAAGGCACACGCTTTCCCGGTTTTTTTTATTATTCTTGATTATTTTGGGTGATGGTATTTTGAAGGTGTATTTACAGATAGTAACCATTTTATTCTTTCTTGTACTAACAATTTAATCATTGAATTTCTTGCCAATTTGATATTATTTGCATTTTGCTGATTTTGCATAAATTACGATACCTGAATGATGGCGTACTCCATGTCTTTGTTTTGAGTACCGTTAGATGAGTCATGTTTGTGTTTTATATTGTACAGATGATTATGCCATTATTTTGTTTAATTAAGTATTTATTTCTGTTATTCACGAGGAGTTGATTATCGGTGTGATGTTGCTCTGTTCGATTGACCCATAACTATTCCGTGAGGGAAGTACCTAATACAATTTGATGGTTCGCTGTATCTATTACTTTCTGTTTCGTGGCGCGCTACAGTTCTTGTGCGTTAGCTATACGAAGGGGGGCTCTTTTATTTGGTGTTTCGATGTTTTGTGTGTGCAAGTGGGTCATTCTGTCTCCGTGGAGTAGGTACCTAATACAGTTCGACCTGTCGCTGTATCTGTTACCTACTCGTCTCGTGCGGATTGTAGTTCTTAACATCTTAGCAATACGAGTGGGGGCCCTCTCATTAAAATTTCCTCCATTTAAAATATGTTCTGCTTGAGCGATAATCGATTTTCACATGAATACTTGCTATTGACCAATGGCATTCTCACATGTACTTTTCGTGGTAAATTAAATTATGTTAACGGAAGGCTGGAGTAGACCCACACCATTTACATGTTTCCTATGTACATGCAATTTGTTTATTTGACGAGTTGGGTTATCCCTATTGATCGTACAGGTATTTTGATGTGTTTTTGTACTGAATTGATTTATCATGTTTTCCACTGCATTTATTATGTCTTGTGTATTTTAATTTTATGAACTTGTTTAATTGCATTTAATTTGATTATCTGATTTTATAATACCATTTGAGATGTTTTATTTATGTGTATTTTCTCTTCCATTTTATTGCTGTAGGACGTAGGTGATTTATTTCATGTATTTGTGTGGCCTATGCCAGGGTTTTAGTCCCAGAGAAGGTTTCCCTGGCATGGTCTTGTGTGTGCGTTAATATATTGTTGTGAGACCTAACCTTCACTTCTGGGAATCCAGAATTTACCTCTAGCTAGCTCAGTTGTAATTAAAAAAAACCAAATTTTTACTCGCATCTCAAGGTCCAGCTGGATTCTGCCACCCTACAGCATTCCAACAATGACATGAATAGGTGGCTTAACCAAATCCTTAAATTCCAATACGAAACTTTACCCCCAGATTTAATAAACTTGAAACAAGTAAGAGACGCCGACAATTACCTCTCTTTGACTCTAATAAACAAAACCTGGATTGCAATGACTGGTTTAATTTCAGGCAAAAAATTGCGTAAATTTCTGTTTTACAATGGTTACAATTTTAAACAGATAAATGACACACAAAAAAAAAACAAATTACTCAAACATTACAAAAAAAACATGACAAAACAAACCACTAACTACTACTTACTTTTAAATTTGTCCGAGTAACGTACTCTGATACAAAGAGGTATCCGTACACGATCACAACAAAAAAATTTTCCCACAAACCAAACACTCAAACACCGACGTCTTCTCTCTTCGGGTACCCACAATTATTTTCAAAACTTCCGTGTTTCCGCAAAATAAAAAAAAAAACAGGACGGCGACAAACTTCTTAAACTTTTCAAAAAAAAATTCTTCTTAAACGGCAAACAAAAATTCTAATTAAACCTGGATCCACTACGCAAGAAACTTCCACAAAAATCAAAAATAACGTAACCGAAAAAACGCCGGTTGGCTTTGTAACGACCAAAAAGCCCCGCTCTCTTCCAAAATTTTCTATTTAAGCCAAAAGCCCTTCTCCTTTCTTCAACATCCCGCCCGCCAATCACGCGAAGCGTCGATTTTTCAACTTCTTGCTAAACGGCAACCCCCCCGGTTAAATAATTGAACTAAACAAAATTGTCACATCCAGACGCTCTATAATTTCTTTCAAGTTACAACTAAAACAAAATAACACAACATTTTCCCCCTTTAAATTGAACACAAAAACACAAAATTACAATCCTCCCCTGACTATGAAAACAAAACAAAATATTGGAATTACAGGGTTTTTTTTTCAATTTACCAATTAAAACTTTAAAAAAACTTCGGGACCTGCTTTAGGTATTCGGACACGATCGCCTAACACAGCTCCCTAGTCATTACTGAAACCCCGCACGGTGACGTCACCAGCTCAGCCTGAGAAATTTCATCATCCTAGTATAAAATTTAAGAACTACCACTAATTTACTGTAACTCTACAACCCTTAGCTAACTATTCAAATGCCGGATCGATCGAACCATCTTCGGCGTTGTTTCAACCTAGGTCCGACCTATTCCAGCAGTTAACCTAACCTATCATCCCTAATCTAAAATTAAATCAAAGTCAAAAATCTCGCACTGTACTGTCAACCAAATACGCCTGGGAACCATCCCTATCATTCCTAATCTTTTTCCTAAACTTTTTCCATTCTCGCTTTTCTTTTCCTCCCCCCTTTTCTAAATTAATCCAGGGCTTCTCTATAAAAATCCCACACATAAAATAATCTCTTAATTCTTCAATTACAACAATCCGTTTACCCTTTTCACTCATAATTAAATTATTCAAATAATCAATGCCTACTACTTCCAAAAACTCACTACTCCTAACTCTTTTAATCTTATCCTGCTTCCTACAATCCTCATCCTGCTCAAAGCTACACAAATTCCCTTCATTCTCAATCGATAATTCCAATTCTAAGTCTCCTACTACCCTATCATAATAAAAATTCCTCCAAAAATCCTGAAAATAATTCTCCCTTATCTGGTTATCTAAAATCTCATAATTAGTTCCTATCTCCTTCCCGCCTATTCCTTTCCTTGATAAAACGTCCACACATAAATTATTATTCCTTTTTAAACTATTACTCCCTTTCACATACTTAATCTCAAACAAATTCGCCTGTAAATTTCTACCCCTACAATAAATCTTATTATCCACAAAACTCTTCGCTATTAAATAATTCAAATCCCTATTCTCATCTTCTATTTCAAACTTCCTATAATTCACGCAATACAACTTCACCTTCAATTCTGGTTCCCTACCAGTTCCTGCAATAAAATAACTACCTACTTCAACCCTATTTTCAACTAAAATCCCTTCATCTTCTTTCTCTTGTACGACTTCTTCATCTTGCCTATGAACTTTTTCAATCTCGACTTCTTCCTTAACTTCAACTTCTTCTTTAATTACCATCTCATTTGATCGCTTCTTTCTCATTAATTCTATTTCTTGTCTGATTTCTTCCTTTAATTCCGCTTTTAATTCCGCATTCTGCGCTTTCATTTCATCCATTTTTTCGCCCAAATCATTCTTCAACTCTCTTATCGCTTCTATAAACACCGCAAAATTCGCTGCCTGAATAGATGACACTCCCATCGTGAACAACTCTTCTTTCTTCTCGTCTTGAATAAAAATCACGTTCAAAAAAAATCCTAACACTAATTCTAACACTACCTACCCCGTAACTAATCCTATCCTAAACATCCTAATCTAATTTAAATTGCAAAAACACACCCTACCAAATTCTTCCTGTCACATTTTAACAAGTTCCTACGCCTACGCATCCTACAAATTCCTATAACAATTAACCTCCACAATGGACACCTCTTTTCCCTGAAAAATGACATGTCTGGGTACCAAAATAACTTTTTACCCGAACGACAAAACAACCCTAATCTGAATTTACCTACAAAATTTTTACCTACTTTCCCGTTTCCCTGAAATTGCCCCACGTTTTTGGGCGCCAAATTATTGTTGTGAGACCTAACCTTCACTTCTGGGAATCCAGAATTTACCTCTAGCTAGCTCAGTTGTAATTAAAAAAAACCAAATTTTTACTCGCATCTCAAGGTCCAGCTGGATTCTGCCACCCTACAGCATTCCAACAATGACATGAATAGGTGGCTTAACCAAATCCTTAAATTCCAATACGAAACTTTACCCCCAGATTTAATAAACTTGAAACAAAGTAAGAGACGCCGACAATTACCTCTCTTTGACTCTAATAAACAAAACCTGGATTGCAATGACTGGTTTAATTTCAGGCAAAAAATTGCGTAAATTTCTGTTTTACAAATTGTTACAATTTTAAACAGATAAATGACACACAAAAAAACAAATTACTCAAACATTACAAAAAAAACATGACAAAACAAACCACTAACTACTACTTACTTTTAAATTTGTCCGAGTAACGTACTCTGATACAAAGAGGTATCCGTACACGATCACAACAAAAAAATTTTCCCACAAACCAAACACTCAAACACCGACGTCTTCTCTCTTCGGGTACCCACAATTATTTTCAAAACTTCCGTGTTTCCGCAAAATAAAAAAAAAACAGGACGGCGACAAACTTCTTAAACTTTTCAAAAAAAAATTCTTCTTAAACGGCAAACAAAAATTCTAATTAAACCTGGATCCACTACGCAAGAAACTTCCACAAAATTCAAAAATAACGTAACCGAAGAAGCGCCGGTTGGCTTTGTAACGACCAAAAAGCCCCGCTCTCTTCCAAAATTTTCTATTTAAGCCAAAAGCCCTTCTCCTTTCTTCAACATCCCGCCCGCCAATCACGCGAAGCGTCGATTTTTCAACTTCTTGCTAAACGGCACGTACGCCCGGCAATTCTGCGAAGACAACCTTATCTCTACTTCGCGCTATACCTCGTTAACGGCAAATAAAATTTAAAAAGAAATTTACCTCGAAAAAAATTCTAGGAATAAAATAAAAAAAGAACACTTCTAAGAAATTGAACCAAAACGATAACATGAAATTTACGCAATCCTGTGTCTCAAATTATTAATAACCCCCCCGGTTAAATAATTGAACTAAACAAAATTGTCACATCCAGACGCTCTATAATTTCTTTCAAGTTACAACTAAAACAAAATAACACAACAATATTTATTTGCTCTTGTCATTTCTTACGCACAAAAGTTCTGTCTTTTATTTAATTCCCTTCCCGATTATGTCTCTCGTCCCAACACATAAAAGAACCGATTACACAACGTAGGAGTCCATTCGTGCCACCCATATCGAACCGACTGTCATCCAAATTCAAAAGTGCCGCGAAACTACCGTCGTTTCGACTTGAAAGGTAGGTGGCTCTGCTTGTAGTTTTTGCCACAGTTGCCATCCGTAAGTATAGAGTAAGTCAACGTTTTCAGTGTCGGCTTGATAGATCCCCTCCTAGGAACATTACAAGTTTAATGTATTTATATGTAGCTACCTACGTGTATTTAAAATTAAAATTTAATACCTGAAAAATTTGTCAGTCCCTTTCGGAGTCGCCCCCCCCCTGAGCCGGGGCCCCCCGCGTCGCGGGATCTGCGGGAGCCGTACTGACGCCATTGAGTCACGCAATGTTGCACGATATGATTCAATACTCTATAAAAACTGAGAAAAGAAACCTTAAACGGCATACTCTCGTTTAGTTTCAATCTATATAACAACCCAAACAACTCCAACGGTCATCAGCGATTACTATTACTTTCCTAAAAAAATAAAGCAAGTGTCAGTCTCATTTAGGTGCCCCCCCCCCCTTCCTTCCGAACACGGTTCCTTAACTGTACTGTGCTTCACCTGAACTGCCTTCTTTGGTTCGCAGCTGCGGCATAACAGATGCTAAAAATAATCGTCAACTATTGTAAAATAAACAGCCACAATCGATAAGATCTTTCTTGTTCTTTCATCACTTACCAGTTACCACATTACAACCACACGGGTAAAATTTTGAAGCATCCAGTTTGTACTAAATGGTTACGTATCAGAAACTCCAAAACAATTGAAATGGGGATCGGGCAGCGGACTCCCTTAAGGCCGCTTGACATGGAGCAATACTACGCGCAAGAACTTGCAGAAAAAAATTGCAAGGTCAAATCCTTGCATGCAATAAGCATTGCATGGTATTTGACATGGTGCAATTCTATTTCAATTGCCACATGTCTGCCAACAGAAGAATCATATGGATTTGTCAACAAAGTTGTTAACCTCAAATGAAAATTAAATTTTGATTGCTTGAAGAAACATGAAAATTACAAGAATAAATAAGATTAGTAAAAACAAGTAATGAGTGCGTCTCTCAGCATCACAGTTGCCGCCGCTGTATTTTACTAGGTTGGTGCCACAAAAACAACTAGATTTATCCCTAGAATTGCACGATTCATGCAAGAAAAATAGCACCGGTCCTATAAAAATTGCATGCAAGTCTCTTGCAGCAATTGATCAGCTGGCTTTGAACTGCGCATGCCTTTCGCAATTTTTCTTGCAACTTGCATGCAATTGCAATTTTTATTGCTCCATGTCAAGCGGGCTTTAGTATTATCGCCGAAAACGTTTATTGCGCCATATTGCTCCTTTGTCGGCAGTCCAAATTATCACACTAAAAACAATGAGAGCCCACCTACACATCCAACTTCTCTTTGATCTTTATGTGATGGTTGGTATTGACGCAACATTTCTATTAGGACAGGACAGTCAAATTCAATTAGAGCGGATCGGTCAATATTTAGTAATTTTTCTATATTGCGAATTTATTAATAAATAATCATCTACTACATTTCCACCCACTCGTTATATTTTTTTTATTTTAATTGCTATGGATGATGATTTGAGGCGGTTTATATGTAGTGACTTCGAGGCAACGTTCATTTACAGCGCAGGAATCCTAACAAATTTAGTTCTGTTGTATTTAGTTACGTTCCTTCATATTACGTATCCGTATGTAAATATTATTGGATCGCTGTACGCTCAATGAAACCCATGATTCGGTATTTGCTGTTATGCCCAGGTTTCTTTTAAAATAAAGAAAATTGCACCTCAGCTTTAGGGATTCGGGGCTGGCAAAGCACGTAAATATAGGTAAACACTGTAATCTAAAGGGCGGATCAATAATTTTATTGTTGTTATACCGTATGCATTAATTATATTAGCAAATGAGTATACCGTAATACAAGTGAACCTACCATAATAACGAAAATATTGATTTCCCACTTGGTGTTTATAAACGTCACTTTCTCATTGAGATTTTGTACTCTTTGTCATTGCCAGTGCCGAGGGTACTCGCTTTAGATATTCCATTCATAAATTGAACGCTAGCAGGTTTCCATGGTTACCGGACGCGTTGACGCAAGCAGCGACGCTGCTGACGCAAACGCAATCAACGCTCTGACGTCACCAAGCGTCTCGGCGGACTGTATAGGAGCAACAGTAAAAAGTGTGGGGGTTAGCACCCTCGAAGGGGCAATAAAGGGGTTCGTGTATACCAAAATAGAAATCCCTTGACCTAGAAAAAGAGATGGCTTGTGCTGAACTGTGTGAAATGCGCTTCCTTAAAAAATAGCATCCCTACTTATAAATGATTGATCATTCTCAAGCTAGTGATTTTGTTTCAATTTTTATAAGCTTTCTTGTGATGTGGTTACACACGTAGTCCATATAAAACTTTCGAAATTAAATATCCATATAAATTTGTTAATAAGCAATAGGTATACAAATTATTGTGTAATAGCAACTCAATATGATTTCTCTCCTTTTACTTAATGGATACCAAAATTACCCGTGCACGCAATAGTGAATAAAACTGTTATGAATGAAAACACATTACTATGCGTAAACTTGACACCTACATTTATTTACATTATTTGTCTTTTTTCATTCAATACCTTATAATCATAAAACGTTTCTCCTCAAGAAAAATCAATAGAAAGAGGGCGGATTGCGATGCGAACGTTCTGCTTCCTTGCGGCTTGCAACTTGCAAATTTTAGCATTATATTTCTGCTCTATTGTAGGCAGACTAATTTGAGGATGAATTTCAACTCATAATCTGTTTATAATCCGATTGTTTGTTAGGATCGTCGATCGAACATCTTCAAAGCGGCATCCTTGGATAAACGTTTGACCTTTTGTGGTCCATTCATAAAACCCAGAAACGACTCGAGCGCATGTGTAACTCGCACGACGTCCGTGAAGTTGGCACCGCCCATTGTTCATATTAATATTATTTGTATGCACATCGTTTGTTTACGTTTGTTTAACTATTTTCATCGTTTGTTTACATTTCCGTATGTCTTTAAAAATTCAAAATGGGCGAGCTAACTTCATGGTGGCTCGCCCAAAATCATAATTTTGTTTGTTTATCGATGCAGCTCGTTTGTTTATCGTTTGTTTACGTTTGTTTAACTATTTTCATCGTTTGTTTACATTTCCGTAATGTCTTTTTAAAAAATTCCAAATGAGCGAACTAACTTCACGATGGCTGGCCCAAGATCATACTGCTGCTAAGTTTGCAGGTCATTTGTTCATCGTCTTTGGGCGCGTAAACTTTACTGT
This sequence comes from Photinus pyralis, assembly GCF_008802855.1. Taxonomy (NCBI): domain Eukaryota; kingdom Metazoa; phylum Arthropoda; class Insecta; order Coleoptera; family Lampyridae; genus Photinus; species Photinus pyralis. The sequence goes on from NW_022170510.1 coordinate 25,551,479, forward strand.
CATCATATTATTTTTCATCGCCATATGCATTTTAAAAAAAAATGTTAAATGGACAAATTAACTTTATGGTGGTGCGGCTAAAATAATCATTATATTCGCTCATGAACCACTACAATTGTAGCAGTATTATTAAATGTAGAAAAAATAGCCTTATTATCTGTTTTGTATATTTTTTTATTTTAAAAAATTGGAAATCAAAATACCATTATTCTCATCGTCAAATTGTTCATTTTGATTTTTTAAATTATCGTTGCAAAAAGGGATAGTGTAATCTGTCACAGATCAATATCTATGAAGTAAAATTTTTATCACATCGAATTGGTTCCCCTGAAAAACATACATGCAGTGATTAGGTAAACGTAAAAGGCTCTAATAATAATAAAAAAATAAATTAGTCACTGCTCTTCAAACAATTCTCTAATTTTTATATTAAAATGTACGATGGTAGGTACTTTACCGTAGAACTGCCTACTGTTTTAATATTAGTTGAAAAACTGTCTGAGCATATTTGTCCGCCCATCTGCTGTATTTAAGCGATTTTACGCTGCGATTACGTCAGGATATATCTTGGCATTTGTCGGACGGGTTGTTGTATTTTAAGAATGGATCGAGTCATCTATGAAACGCTATAAGCCATTTGTACCTGTTCAGTTGATTGGCATAAATAAGAAACTTAATTGGGCAGTGTTTGAATTGTAACCAATGAAGTTATCTACCATGGAAATGCTACTATTGTAAACATTGTATAACATAGATATAAAATCTACTTTAATGTGTTTAATATGTTTTTCAATATTTACTCATTCTTTGGAGTTGCCCTCGGAAATAATTTGCAGTACCCTCGATACACATGGTTACTTGTTTCAGTACTCAGTATACGCTATAAAATGGCCTGTTTCTGGACTTATCTTCCGACTCATAATAGTTCACTTTTGGTACGAATGAAACATCGTTCTAGTCAACTGCGTAAAAGATTGGCTAATATACGAATAGAATAATTACTCACAACTAGCCTTAAATTGGACATTTGGCAGTATGAGGTCAGTTTTGCAGAATCCCACCCTACTTAGGACAAATGATCCAATTTGTTAGGAAGGTGTTAGGAAAACGTCATTGTCAAATTCCAAATTTTATCACTTGAAAATAAAGCGCACTTTACAAGGGATCAGTTCTACCACAATAGTTCAACTTCAGTTCAGTTCACTGATCTAATAAATAAATTTCATTCGTCATAATTCAAGCAAAAATCGCAGCACGTCATCCCCAAAACGCCATAAGTAAAATGGCCATCCAGGACATACTAATTACGCAAAAAACAAGCCTTATAAACCAATGGCAGAGTAAATGGACACAGACAACACAAAAACTCACACCAATTAAACCGAATGTGAGGAGATGGAAACAAAGACTATCCAACAGGAAATATGAGGTGACCCTAACACGACTACGCCTGGGCCACACCAAGCTCACCCACAAACACCTACTACAAAAGGCAGAAACACCCCAATGCGAAAAATGCAACGTGGACTTGACGATAAAGCACGTACTGATCGAATGCCCCCACTACCAGAACACAAGAACAGCAACGCACCTGCCGGACGCACTGGAAGTGGCACTGAATCCGGAGAAGACTGACGGAAGAACAGTAATTGCTTTTCTGGACGGAATACAAATGACCAAACAAATATAGTGTACTTACCTAACATAACTGTATTCTGTAATTTTCACTGTACTATAGTAATCAAATGTAGGTATATCAACTAATCAACCAGAGCTGGGTACTACTCGTGAGCTTGAAAAAGCGTTCCAAACGGAAAAAGCGCTTGCTCGCGAGCACTTTTCGGAGCGGCCGCTTGGTGCTCGATACTCGAGCGTTTACTTAAAGTGCTCGGTGCCGAGCGCTTTGTTCTACCCGCGAACGGTTTTTCCGCTCATGGGAATTTTTTTCGGTTTTTCCGCTCATGGGAATTTTTTTCGCTATCGCGAGCTCTTTTCCGCTTCTGTGCGTTTTTTTGCTTGCGAGCGCATTAACCGCCCTCAAGCGCTGAAGGATTAAGCGCCGCTCCCGAGCCCTTTCCCGCACTTGAGTTTTTTTCCGCTCACGAGCACTTTTCCCAAGCGCTCGCGATAAACCGCTCGAGCACTTTTAGGAGTGCTCGGAACTCGCAAGCGGTTTCGCTTTGCAAAACAGCTCGATGCTTGCGAGCATTTTTGAGACAATTAGAACGCTCGTCGCTGGAGTGGTTTTTTAGAACGCTCGACCCAGCACTGTTCTCAACTAATATTTAAACGGTAGGCCTAGGCAGTTCTAAGTACCATCGTACATTTTAATATGATAGAGAATTGGTTGAAAAACAGTGACTAATTTATTAGAGCATTTTACGTTTACCAAATCATTGCATGTATGTTTTTCACGGGAACCAATTCGATGTGATAAAAATTTTATTTCATAGATACTGATCCGTGACAGGTTCTACCATCACCAATTTGACGATGAGAATAATGGAATTTTGATTTCCAATTTTTTTAATTAACAATATACAAAACAATAAGGCTATTTTTTCCACATTTAATAATACTGCTACAATTGTAGAGTGGTTCATAAGCGAATATAATGATTATTTTAGCCGCACCACCGTAAAGTTAATTTGTCCATTTAACATTTTTTTAAAAGGTGCATATCGCGATGAAAAATCATATGATGATAGTAAAGTTTACGCGCCCAAAGACGATAAACAACTGACCTGCAAACTTAGCAGTAGTATGATCTTGTGCCAGCCACCGCTCATTTTGAATTTTTAAAAAAGACATACGGAAATGTAAACAAACGATTAAAATAGTTAAACAAACGTAAACAAACGACCTGCATCGATAAACATACTAAATTATGATTTTGGGCGAGCCACCGTGAAGTTAGCTCGCCCATTTTGAATTTTTAAAAAAGACATACGGAAATGTAAACAAACGTTGAAAATAGTTAAACAAACGTAAACAAACGATGTGCATACAAATAATATTAATATGAACAATGGGCGGTGCCAACTTCACGGACGTACTCGCACGTGCGTAAAATCTTTAACGCGGATAAGATCCCACTACCGTATTTCGGGTTATATTATTATATTTAAAATACTAAATTGGTGATATTCTTGAAGCACAAAAAAGCCAATCATAATATTTGATTTGGCAATTTGGATTCCTGAAGCATTTCGTCAAATGTTGCCAAAATACACTGTCAAAAGGGCGCACAATTCAATGACGGTGATGCTGCTTTCAAAAGTTGTGAATTACAGCGTAGAACTAGTGCTGGGCAGAAGTTAGGTACATGCAAGTCTCATAATTTAGTCACTGTTTGTAGTGGTTGCCCATTGCTGTTTGTAATTAATTCTTAAAATTGTTTCAGGTCTATCCCTTTTTGAATGATTTTGTATACCTATGCTCAGACAAGTAAATTCGATACTGTAAATGTTTTTATAATTTAAAAAAAATTAAAAGTAGATGTCAGTTGAGTATCTACCCAAGATTTCATTGAAATCGGTTTCACTGATTTTAAGATTTTAGTGAGCGGACAAGACATATTTTACTCCGATAAGTACTTAGTAGTTGTTGCTTGTTGTCACAATGGCGTGTTGAAATGCAGATGATCGTGTTCCTATAAGATTTGTTTAACTGATCAATTTCTATAGATCATTATTTTATTGAACAAGAAGCTCGTGAAGAACTTCATTATTGTAGAGATCTGTGGTGATTACGAATATTGCCGAAATCCACCATTTTAGTGACGTAAATTTGCGACAAAATAGTTTTTACATAGTGATGAACATATGGGACTTTTTTAACGAAAAATCGTATGGAAAGTGGTACTTTTTTCACGATTTTTATTATGCGTTTCCATGGAGTTTAGTCCTGTTTATGAACAATAGAATCCATTTTTGAGTGACAGTAAATCGCGAATGTCAATCAAATTATTCATTGTGGGTTATTATGGATCACTATGCAAAAAAATTTCGTGTACAACACGTGTTGAAAGTGTCTTTTTGCCATGAATTTGCTTGATTAACTCGGGCTTCGCCTTCATTAATCAAACTGCAAATTCATGAAAAAAAGTATCACTTTCAAAACTAGTTGTACAAATAACTATTTATTTGAGAAAATGGAGAAAATGCACAATGAACAAGATTAGAAGAATCGCATACGATTTTCAGTAGGGGAATTTTTTGCCACTCGGCTCGTATTCGGAAACCAAACTTTTAATCCAGCTCATATTTAATAGACGAGACTGATCCTTGAACTTGACACTTTTTAGGGGAATTTTTTCTCTCGAAAAATTAACCTAAAAAGTGTCATCTTTGTCCTTTAGACTATCTTCTCCGTCGGAAGCACTATTTGCTCATCATTTTTAAAAACAATAAACTTATTTTCAATCCAAAAACTCGTAGGAGCTGCGCAAGTTTTTATGCAATTATGAATTATGAATAAACTTACAAATGATCTGTGCCTAAGGAGGGTAGCTTCTGAAGACTAAAATATTATGTAAGAAAGTACTCTGTACGGTACCGCATTTTTTTTCTTAAAAAATATTAAATATAAAAAAAATGCCGATACCAGTTTTACTAGGTACAGTGAAATTATATTCCTTTATACTGGGTGTAACGGGTAACCTGTACCACTCAGATTTTTTGGCACACTTACTTGCTACACCAATGTTCCTATATGCGTTTTTAAAACCTTTATATGTGACACATGCATTGGTCACTGCGGAGCATCATCTTTCAATTTGTCTGTGCCGATGCCGGTTCACTTGAAAATGAAAAAGCAGATATAACGATTATCACAAAGCTTATTAGACCGTTTTCAACATTTTTTAAGTATTGTTCAAGTCAAGTAAAGTCGGTTTATTAATAAAAAAAACTATTTATAATAGTTATTTACAAGTCAACGTATCAATAGGGCTGCAAAAAATTATTAGTTGACGGTAATACCTAACAGCTCGGCTTCGGTGTAAAAGACACCTGACGTAAGAAAATCCTTGGCCCTTTTCTTGAATTGTGAATACGTCGCAGCCGATTTTACAGATTCGGGAAGAGCGTTATAGTAGCTAGCCGATTTATATTCTGGCGACTTCTTGTAGAACGAGTGAGTTAGCTTATCCAGTCGCAGGCGTTCCCGGTGCCGAGTATCATAATCATGTACGTCTTTGTGGGTCATGAAGTGATGTTTGCGTCTGTTCACACACGAAACACAGTTCAAGACGTAGATCGAGAAGAAAGTAAGAATTTTGTAATTTCGAAATACAACTCTGCATGTTTCGTTGTATTCGGGTAGGTCGTTAATGAATAAGAGGAACAGTAAAGGGCCTAATGCTCCTCCTTGCGGCGTTCCAAGGGATATGTTTGTTATATCAGAATACGTGTCCTTGATTTTTACCTTCAACGCCCTGTTAGTAAGGTAGGAGAGTATCCAGTTGTTTATACTTCCTCTGATACCATACCGTTCAATTTTCGTACACACAATTTGTTTGTTTACGCGGTCGAACGCACTGTTAATGGACACACCGGTGTGTCAAATACCTACAACCTTACCCCTAGTGCCGGAATGAGGCAAATTTATTGGGGATGCGAAAATTGCAACTATTAATAATACAAAATAACTTTCTGTTGTGCTTTGAAATGGTAGGTACATACCTATACCTGGACGTAACATACTCACAAGTGCCTAAACCAAAACAATTTTCAAGAATATTTATTGCTGCGTCCCTTCATTGGGGTGTACACAAAATAAATACTGTGCCCCACGTTGGGTGGCATGAATTCATGACACCACTCAAATAACACTTACCTAGCTAGCTCAAAATTACACAAATAAACGTTGGAATAAACTCTCATCCCCCTATATACTTTATTCTTAATAAATAAAGAAAAATTGAATCTCAGGATCCGGCTGGGTTCCGAAACGCTGTAAAATCTCAACACCGACTTATCAAAATCTTGAAGTTCCGGAAATCCTTTATTCAAATCAAATAATACTGTTAAATTTTGACTGAAGTGGAAACGACCATCGGTTAACCCGAAGCAAGCGAAATTTTTAGTGAACAACAAAAACAAACTCTATCTGGATTTTCTTTACTTTTACTGGAATTCAAATTGACACCTAATTTTCTCATAAGTCTCAAAAGTACTCACTACTTTGATATAATAATCCAAATTTGGTCTGAAACTGTCTGTATGTACAGATGCGATAAACGACGTACACGAAACATTTTTCATAGAATTATTTTAACATAAAGGCACAACCGTGTACACAAACTTTCTTCTTTTTAGCGCATTTTTGCAAATTTATTTGTAAAAAGTAGCTTTTAATCTCACTTTGGCTGGCTGGCTGGCTGGATTGCTGGCTGGCTAGCTGGCTGGCTGGCTGGCAGCAAATGTGGGGGCGTAGAAGAACTCTTATAGAAAGGCAACGGGTGTACGTGTATCTACAAGGCCGTGTAATTTGTAAACCTTGGGGACAGGGCTACATGATGTGGGGTTGGCGACATCTGGGCGTCGTCCTCGAGCGTAGTATACTAACGTGAAGGTTTTTCAGTTTTTTCCTATCTTCTACTACAGTTTTGGTCCGATTCTTTTCAAATTGGTGTCGTCGGAAAGATGTTGTAAACGCGCACAACTCCTGCGTGGCGGAATTTTGTTTTTTGGCCTAGGGGCGAAATTAACGACCTTTTGCAAGGCGCGCGCGCGCGCCTTCGAGAGGTAGTCAACTTCGGGCACCTTTTACCTTCCGTTGCGAATTCTGTCACGCGTTTTAACGTTTCGTAAATCTCGAATGGCTGTCTCTCTTTCTCGTGTCGCCAATAGAAGCTCGAGCAATGAGAAGTGCCCCCCCAAAAATTAAGTACTATCTTGTGGAAGGTTTTTAGCGAGATCCACCAAAATGTGGGTGTAATATAAGTATCCACCGAAAAAGGAAATGTGGTAGCCCCCGACACGATCTTACTGATGGTGGAGTCAAATCTTCAAACGCGAATTGCGGGTGAACGGGACGTCAGAAGTGGGTACCGTCAAAGGAATGTGGTAGCCCCCGACACGATCTTACTGATGGTGGAGTCAAATCTTCAAACGCGAATTGCGGGTGAACGGGACATCGGAAGTGGGTACCGTCAAAGGGAATGTGGTATCCTTCGACAAGATTTTTTATTCATGGTTGAGTCAAAAGTGGCTAATAGAATACTGATCTGCCACACAAAAATGCGCTGAAGTCCCTTCGATCTCCCACGAGGACTTTGTTAATTTTTTTAATCACTAGCATTGGTTCTATCACGATTAACGAAATGACAACTCGGAAACAAACTTGTAACTAAATGCGTGAATACTAACCTGGGACAGCAATAAAAAAAACTATTCCTGTATCGCTTCTTGTTAACTTTACTGACAAAACAAGACTTCAAAACACAGGCTGAGTGCGAACTACCGGAAAAAAACGTATTCGAAATTGACAGGCAACGGACTGTTACGTACGCCAAATCAAATGACCCGGGACCGCCTCGCACATCGGCGCGACAACTTTGCACATGTGCCATCGCCTATCTAAATCAATTAAATTTGACTTTGATAAAGTCTCCTTATCAAAAATCTGTTAAATCATTCTCATATAGACGCAATAATACCTTTACCAACATGTTTCTCTTCTACGTCTTAAATTATTTAAAAAAAAACAATTAAAAACAACTAAATCATTGAACAAAGTTTACAGGAAAAGTCTAGGGAAAAGTACAACTACCATCGAAATTAAATAACACTCACCAATTTATGTATCGCTTGCCATTTAGCCGAACATTACGCTACTATTATTATTGACTATTGTCGCCATTGTTTTAACCTAAAGTGAGTTGATGGACATCTTACCTGAAAGGTGTTCTAACTCTGTATCTAATGAATTTGATCCTTCGGCAATTGGGTGTAATAGTTTTATTTTGTTAAGTACACACTCGTATAAATTATTATTATCGGTTGAGTAATTTTTGATTGAGGATCACTGCTATCGCAGCTGGTTTAGTTTAATGAGCTCCGATTGGTGGTCATTTTTAATGCGCACGCTTCGCGCACTTCGTTTTTTTTTTACTTAAGATTTCACTTTAAAAAAATTGGTAACGTTTAACAGTAATCGTATTCATTTTTTTTATAATTAAATGTCGGTTTAATTGCAAAATTTGTAACCGAATTCAGCGTGATCTCTAATTGGTCTTGATCTTTTCTCTCATGTTGGAGGCTATAATTGGAATTTAAAGTGGAAGCATACAATTTTACCATTTGAAGTTTGGACTGATTTAAGTTTCAACAGTTACAGTATTAGTATTATTATTTTCCCGACAATCCTCCTATTAATTAGAGAGGTTTTTGTTTTGATTTTTGGTTGATTGTATACCCGTAATTGAACAAGTTGACTAGTAATTATTGTTGAATTTTAGGGAATTTCCTTAATTGTAAAAAAGGCCAGATTATTTTGTTAGGGGAAATTGTAACTAATGTATTTTGTCGCTTTCCTTCAAACTTCTCAGTTCCATACAAGGAAGGAAGCTATAATCATTTAAGGAAACTAGGTGGCGCTCAAGCTTTTTTGGTAAGACACGAGGAAGCTTACAAATATTTTATATGGCCTACGAAGTAACACCTATGGAGTATCGTAAAATTCGTAAAATGTTATACGTTACCATCCCTGACCCAGTTGGCCGTTGAAGCAGGAGGTTTTGAGAAAAGTTACTGCATACGGCTGTCCGGAATCATAAGCGGTTGTTTCAGCACTAAAAATTTGCGGTATAAATGACAAGTAAGTATTTGAAGAAATAGGTAAGTACCTACGTATTAAAAGGAAAAACTGCAGAGTAGGTGGCAATTTGAAGAGAAACAAAGAAATAACGAACGAAATCTGGAAACCAAATACGTAAGACTTTTTATGTTAGGTAGGCAAGAAGTGTCAGCTGGTAGTGCATGTCACATTTATAAATTAAATTAATATTAATAAAGTTAGTCCTCATTTGCAAAACTCAAATTTGTTAGCAATTCATCTGTGAGACTCCTACATATTTCCTTGATAGTCCATTAAGGCCCAAAATTCCGTGCAACTGAATCAAAACTGTTGGTTCAGTTTGAGGGTTTAAATAATTAATAATTATTATTTAATTAATCAAACTTTATGGTAGAGCTGGACCCGCTTTACAAATAACCGCTTGGAAAAAAAACAAAAATAAAATTTTGCATAAAAATTAATCTCTTTTCTCAAACCAAAGTTTAACGTAGGTAATTTATACCTGTCATTTCATAAAATACGAAAAATGAAAAGGAGTCCAAAGATGAGATGAGGTTACATTATTCTAATTCATGTTTCGTGTTAAAAATGTCAACATTTGTCCTAAGACATTTATTTTAGACTTCTCGTAAGACATTATGAGAAATAGAAAAATGTCTCATTGCAGATATCACAACCAGTTTTACCATCTAAAGACATATAAATGTATAGTTTGAGTCTCCATACTAAAATAGAAACTTTGATATTTCAAGGTGCGTATTGCCGAACAGTTTTAATCACAGCAAACCGTAGGATGTTATAGCTATTCAAGTTGAACCGTGCACATTTTATTATTGTTTTAATCGTAAGAGTGTATGGAAACAACTTTCACAGAGAAAACGTAGGGAAAGTTAAAAAATTTGTTCGTCATTTACTGATCGCGAGCTTTTATTTGGAATTGGTGTGTCGGATAGCTGTACGTACGTCTTTGTGTCATAAATGGGCAGATTTTCCGACTCTCATAAAACATTCTTAAAAATAAGAATGACGTATTGTATTGGCGTTGTGGAATTGCCCTTTTTTAAGTTTCGTCCATTGTTTATGGATGTGAAAAATACGGTAACATGCAGATTTATTACGGAAACCTTGTCGACTACGATTAGTTACAAAACACAAAATCAAAAATAAGTGTGCATGTTAATATTAAACAACTGGTAAACGAGCACTATGAATCCAAATTTCCAATCTTGTGCTACGCGGATTTTCCCTATTTACTGGATGTAGGTATAGGTATGGTATTCAAGATGGCAAATTGGTGTAACAGAATCGTTTTGAAATATGTTATACTTGGCTAGGTATACGTTGCCCTCTTAACTTTAAACGTCTAACTGTAACATTATTCTGACACCACTCTGATTCGTTGAAGGATTGAGAAACTAAGAGCATATATCCACTAAAAGACGGTACGCGACAACTTGCCAAGGGCGACTCGCCACTGGCCGACTCGCCAACGCGACAGCTCGCCACTGCGACAACTCTTCAACACGACATCTCGCCAGTAGAAAACTCGCCATTGCGACCACTCGCCAACGAATGATCTTTTTTATGTTTAATGTGTCGTACAAATGCAATAGTCAAATTGCGTTTCAATGTTATTGCAAATGGTTAGATCGCCAGGTTCTTTCTAGTTTTGAATTTCCTTCATTTATTGTTAAACACTATAGACCATGTATTGTATCATGATCACTAGTAATTACATATCAAACGAACATATCAACGAATTTCGGAACAAGAATTGTTACATGTAAACAGTACTCACTCTTTCGATTTATTTGAACAATAAATTTGACAATCGCATCGTTACGATTTATCGTAGCGTGTAAACTAACCTTAACCTATGTAAAAAGAAAATTGGGGTGGCAGACGTTTCCTAATTATCGCACAACATCTGTCGATACCTCCTGGTATATACCTAACGGTTAATGCATTCGTACGATACACATTTACGTTTCCATGGAAATTACTTTACCTCCCGTAGGGAGTTTTTGATTAGTTTACCTCCCGCAAAAAGTAAACGCACACTTTGCTCCCGCATATGAGCGGGCAAAATCTGGTTTGCGGTAGAGCGCGGAGATAAAAAGGATTTAAAGGCAAGGAACACGATTGTTAAGTATCTGAGTAATATTCAATTTCGATCAAAATCAAAAGAAGATGATGAAATACCTAATGGCATTTTTTGCACGATTTGATACTATGTTAGCAGAATTGTCAGCAGTTAATGAAGACGAAATTCAGGAAAGTAGAAACCTGAATTATCTGTTGCTACTCTTATACCTGATAGCTATGAAAGCTTTGATTTTACTAGTCCTGAGAATCGTACATTAGATTCTGTCAAACACGAGTTGATGGTGAAGAGCCAACGTCAGTTAAAAGCAATAGCAAGTGGATCATTGGAGTCGAGCATTTGCAGTTGGTGGAAAATCATTAGCAAGTTTTTCCAGTTCATTCAGGGTGAAGTGTTACAGATGCGAGAAGCCTGGTCATCTGAAACGTCATGGAAAGAGTAAGAAGAAAAAGCACAATCAGAAGCTACAAAATAATCCAACTGATAAGGAAGCAGAGTAATGATCAAATTCACTGGTTAATCCGTAATCGACAGCTACTGATCATATTGCGAATACGGATAATCTGACTGTGAAAGATATGTGCTTAAACAATGCCACTCTGAACGTTGGAGATGGAAAAGCTCTAAAAGCGGAAAAAGTGGGGTCCCTGGAAGTGGTCATGGAATATGCTGGAGAGAAGAAAACATGGCAAATTAAAAATGTTTTCTATGCACCCGACATGAAAGGGAATTTGTTGAATATGTCCAGGTTAACAGATAACGGAGTACGTATGTGCATTAAGCTAATTTTATGGTGCTCAGCATTGAGTCCAAAGTTTTTGCTGTCGCCAAGAAAAATGGAAAATTGTATCATCTCTTAACACGGAGATCAATGGCATCAGGTGACAGAATAGCAGTGTAAGTGTGTAGTTGATAGCGTGAACGTGATTGAGAAATGGCATGCCATGCCTCGATGATTTGAAGACACTTTGCGAAAAACAGTTGGTTATTGGTTTACCATCACAGATTGAAAGTTGCGAGGTTCGACAGATGAGCAAGTCCACTGCCAGAAAAGAATCTTCAATTATGGAAGGCTGAACTGAGGTGCGCCACTCGTGAATAATAAATAACCACGTATTTGCAACGCTACTAGTGGCTACTAGTTAACCCAGTGCTTCACCTGAACCCTCTCCTCGTCAGAATTTAAATCCTTCGTTATATTCTCCCCAAAACCCTCAGTCGCATCGCCCACATTTCCCTACAAACATACATTTAGCATCTACTAGTTCCGCCCAGCCCTCTCCACACTATCCTAATTATCCTACTTCTCCCGATAATCCCCAAAACCCTCAGTCGTATCGTCCACATTTCCCTACAGGCATATAGTCACCGTCTACTAGTTCCCCCCAGCCCTCTCCACATTATCCTAATTACCCTACCTCTCCCGATAATCCCCAAAACCCTCAGTCGCATCGTCCACATTTCCCTACAGACATACATTCACCGTCTACCAGTTCCCCCCAGCCCTCTCCACACCATCCTAATTACCCTACTTCTCCCGACCAATGGTTGTAGTTTTTTTGTATAAACTTTTGTGTTTTTTGTAATAAAATTATTATTAGGCGTATATTAAATATTTATTTTAATGATGAGATTCGTGCATCTATTGCTTGTACTTACCTTATAGTAACAGTGAGCCTTTTCTCTGCACTTATTGGTGGTACAAACCAAGTTTCCTGTTTAGTGATTGTAGAACGTACTTTTTCCAGGAGTTCATCGAATGACTGTACTGACATACGATAACTTAAAAAACTTTTCACCATAACTTCTGATATCTGTGTAAAAAGTATTAAAATTATCGGGATGTAATCGATGATATGGGTGCACGGAATATCTCCTCCTCCTTGGGTTGCCGAGTAAACCTTCTGCTTCGGCTGCACATACAGCTACCACATTAAGAAAATGTTTGTACGCGTCCATTCTCCCCGAAGATTATTCAATAATAACTGCAGTAGCAAGGGGACTATTTTCTGCGCGGCAGTCGGCATGCGGTTCCCGCATATAGTATGCCATGAAATGAAAAATGCGGGAACCGCTCAAGTTTGCGGCTGCGGTTTCCCGCATGCGGTTTCCAGCATAGTATGGCATACTATATGCGGGAACCGCATGCCGGCGCAGAAAATAGTCCCTTGCTACTGCAGTTATTGAATCATTTTCGGGGAGAATGGACGCATACAAACATTTTCTTAATGTGGACTGTGGTAGCTGTATGTGCAGCCGAAGCAGAAGGGTTACTCGGCAACCCAAGAAGGAGCAGATATTCCGTGCACCCATATCATCGACTACATCCCGATAATTTTAATACTTTTTACTTTTTACTTTCAGAAGTTATGGTAGTTTTCAGACATTTTTGAAGACACTACTACTTGCCGGCAGAAAGTTGCGGCTAGTATGTCATCGAATATCTGTTTCTTTGTGTTCTCCCACTTACCGCAACCGCATTCCCGCCGACAAGTTGCGGCAGCAAACCGCATGTATATGCGGCGACCGCAAAACGCACCTAGTATGTCTTTATGCATTTAATTATACATGATGCGATTTTTCATTTTCCGGCATGCGGTTTCCAGCATAGTATGTCATAGCACTTATTACATGTGAAAAAACTGTATTTCAGAGGTTTATCATTTTATCAATCAACCATACTTTTAGTGCCGAAGCTTTGCCACTTGTTTATCATATGAATAAACCCTTTCAGGAACTCAAAATATTCAACTGTCCGAATCCAGGTTTTGTGTACCGTAACAAAGTCATTAGTGCTACAACGCATATACCTACCCACTGCATAAAAAAACCCCTTCGCACGATCTGGTATACATAAATTAGAAAATAAAGTCTTTTTTATGAATATTTAGAACATACAGAATAAAGAATCACGCCATAAACTTTCCTGGTTTCGTAGATTTACTTAGTTACTTACTACAGAAGTGCATAATTTTTCGATTTAAAATTGCATGTGTGCTTACCTAAATATATCCGTAAACTGTCGAAGGTCAACGGCATGAATATCTTTAAGGTTGTCAAAGGTTGCGAGTTCAGTAGAATTTAATAGCTTAGAAACAAATTTTGGACTGCAAATCGGGGCAGATTTTTAAATTCCAAACAACCACAGTCCGACATCTATCGATCAACCAAATTTACATACCTAATGAGAATAACTTCAGTCTTTACTTTGAATATTAAACTGCTAATTTGTCATTAGAAAATTTATTAAAATAGAACGTCAAGTTCTAACTATGGGGAGCAGCTAACTTAAAATAATTTAAATTTAATAACTACACACTATAAGCATGCCCATACTATGTAAAATGACTTGAATTAACATGTTTAACTAAGTGTTTGTACGTAAATTACCGGTTTAAAATTCCTGAATGTAACAAGATCTTGGCATACGTGCAAATGAGCACAGTGAGTTATTTTTATCAATTTTAAAAGCTTGTATGCAATGTTTTTTATTTTCAGTAGCTAAAAATAACTTGTAAAGGTGAGCAACAGCTGCATATTTTAAGTTCCAAAAAAATGTATCCTAATTAATTTTCACATTAAGTCTAAATACGCGAAACAAATTTAATTTTATTACGTACAGTAATAAATCTTTTCGAAAAATTGGCACTTGTCGAGGAAGCACAAACATGTTCCTTTATTTTTTCAGTCTGTAAGTTACGCGAAATTAATTAACATTGATATAGACCCGAGTCTCTATACCTATAGGATACTAATCAACTAATGCAAGAAACAAAACATTACACAAAAAATTAGCCACATGCTTATAAATTTGTTATAGATATAAGATATGATATACCAAAATATTCACGTAGCTACACCTTTTTATTCACCATGGTTATTGAAGCTGACATTTCATAACGCAAGAACTACTAAAAGAAATTCAAAAGATGAGGGTGGAATGTTATTCTGTAATATCTTACAAATAAAGTAAAAAGGAAATTTTTTCTGAAGATGTGATAATAAAAATTTTCATTTACATGTAAAGTAGCTTCATTAGCCTTGGTAGATACCCTGCCCACTTAACACAAGAAAAACATTGTTTGGTTACCCCTACCACATGATGTTAAAAGAAAATCCATATGAACAGCATTTTCTGCGTGACGAAATGTCGAAATCCAAAACGTTAGGGGGCAATTGTGCTTGATAAACACATTCAGTGTGTCCCGAATGAGGTCCCGACTCCCCGAAGGTAAATATATTTTTTTCTGCATAGGTGCAGTAGTGAGTAAAGCGGTTGGTTTGTTTCACATTCACAGTGTCCGGTTTGGCGGTTTCCGGCTTCAAATTCTATTCAAAATAACAATAGTGGTGTAACTGAAAAAAGTCGTTGAATTTAAAATCTACAATTTGAGAATTGATAAACCTTGACCGCCAGCGTTTAACAAGGGCTGTAGAACAGACCTTGCCATGTGTACTTTCAGGGCTGCACAACGATCGATTTAAAACGTTTCCCTGGCGACGTGTATACCTGTTGCAAGAGACGTCACGACGCTTGACGTAATTTTCAGTTTACTAAACTCTCAACTACGTTAACGTTATTTACATATTTTGAGCACGCTATGTAACAATAATATTGTAATGTACCTATCTACGTCATTCTAATATTTACCCACGTCGGTAAATTGCAAGTATGTAGACGATTAAAACACGAGAAAAATAAACAAGGCATGTTTAGAAACTATTAGGACGTAAAATAACTTCAAAGCAACATGCAAGCATACCGTAGCTGGCTGCAAAATCGGTTTATTTTATGGCAATGCATACACCTAAAGCACAGATGTAGTCATGTAGTTTTGTAGTTAATCTGTACCTAAAGAGACAAAGGGATGTAAGAATTTCCCAACGGTGAAAATGCATCGCGGTGTGTAAATTCATTTGGTCACTAGAGAGCGTTTTTGGAAATAAGTGGATTATTTGATTAGGATTAGGTATAAGTATACCTATAACTTTGTTGTTATTAAAAACAATTGATTTTCAAAAATCTTATTTAAAACAATTTCTCACGAAGAATGGTGTACATCAGTGACTATCTACAGAGACAGTGTAGCCATAAGCTCATATCCGCCACTTTTTTTCCAAACTTATCATTGAGCTTATGGCAGAATTAGGTACAAAGATTGATTTTTTATAGACAACCTCATTTGTCTATAAAAAATCAATATTTGTACCTAATTCTTCGGTAGATCTACCGATTTACCTAAAATTCTACCGATATACCGAAATGGCCTTTATATCTACCTATCTATTTCGCCCTGTGTTTTTTTTGCATATTTAATACAAAATTAATTGATATAAAAGCGGTAATAACTAATATTTTGAGATATAATAATTTTGAAGACGTTTTTAGTAACTATTACGTACTAAAAATAAAAATGTATATTATGTGTTTCATTAAACATTTTTTTCCGCCAATTTTATTTTTTACCCCTCCCTAAACCAAAAGCTGCGAACGCCCAAGCTAATCTCAACTAGGTATATAGTATTGTTTGAATTCGTATATACAGTGTGTCCCAAATCGCGTGGGATTGCATGGGTAACTTTCTTATTATTAAAGATAGAGAATTGCTTAAATGGACAATGTTTTGCAGTTTTAGATGCTTAATAAAAAAACGTAAGTAAAACATTAATAATTTTGTTGACAAACAAAGACCGGGATTGGTTTGTTGATATAAAATTATATAATAACAACGCATTATTGTAATGCAAAGTAGATAGTGGGGCACAAGTCAATGTAATACCTTTTCATCTTTATAAACAAATGCGTTTATTTGATCACGCAAATTTAATGAAATCAAAGGTTAATTTATTCAGTTACGGCGGAGAACTTTTAAAAACCCTGGGCTACTGCACACTGCAAATTATTCTCAGAGGAAATAAATTTGATTTAAAATTTTATGTTATAGATACTGATAACAAAGCAGTTCCATTATTAAGTAAAAATGCAATAGAACTTTTAGATTTGGTAAAATTAGATACGGAAGTGTATGCAGTAAGTGAAAAGATTCAAAGCAAAAGTAATTTGACTAGCAATTGTCAGGTTCAAATTAAGGATTACGTTGATGTGTTTGAAGGAATAGGTGAAATAAAAATGCGGCCCTGTGATTTCAAATTAAAAAGCAATTATGAAGCCAAAATAATACCCTGCAGGCGAATACCATTTCAATTGAGGGACACATTACAGTGTACGCTCCAAACAATGCTAAATGACAAATTATAGAAACAGTTACTGAGCCATCGGAATTTGTAAATCCCATAGTAATAGTTAAAAAACCAGATAACACTATTAGAATTTGTTTAGATCCCCAAAACTTAAATAAATCTTTGCTGCGTGAACACTTTGCGTTACCAACTGTAGATGAATTAATTAGTACCATGGCAAACTCAAAAATTTTTAGCACTTTAGATGCAAATAAAGGTTTTTGGCACATAAAATTAACAGAAAGGGCCTCACAATTAACGACGTTTGCAACACCGCTTGGGCGTTTTAAATTTTTAAGGTTACCATTTGGCATCTCGTGTGCTCCAGAAATTTTTCATAGAACGTTCACTAAAATTTTTGGGAACATAAATGGTGTAAAAATTTATATAGACGACATAATTAGGTATTCACGCAAAATCGATAGAAGAGCATGATCAAATTTAAAAATTAGTTTTTGAAAGAGCCAGAGCGTTAGGGGTGAAATTTAATATAAACAAATAAGTTTAGAATTAAAGAAGTAAAATTCTTAGGTCAAGTATTAACAGAAAATGGTGTACAAATTGATAAGGGGAAAGTGGAAGCAATTAAACAAATTCCTAAACCGAACAATGCTAAAGATCTTAGTAGATTTTTAGGCATGATCACGTACGTGCGAGTAGATTTATTCCACGTACTTCACAATTACGTCAATTGTTAAGGAAAGGGGTAGTTTGAGATTGGCAACCAGAGCATGATTTAGAATTTATAAATTTAAAGAATTCGTTAATGGAAAACCTGGTACTAAAACCCGTATCTAGTGTTGTCTGTAGACAGTAGTAAAGATGGGTTAGGCGCAGTTATCCTGCAAGACCAAACGCCAGTAGCTTATGCTTCCAAATCTTTAGCTGAAACGCAACAATCGTACGCTCAAATTGAAAAGGAGGCATTAGCGATTGTGTACGGCTGTCAAAGATTTCACCAATATTTATACGGTAGAAAATTTATAGTGGAAAGTGATCATAAGCCTTTAGAAATGATTTTCAGTAAACCATTGGATAAGTGTCCATTAAGATTACAAAGATTGCGATTAACTTTACAAAGCTATGACTTCGAAGTTAAGTATAAACGAGGTTCACAATTGTATATAGCAGACGCTTTATCACGTGCTAGTCACAAAGAGGATAATTTTCAAATTTTAGAATCGGAAGTCGAAGCTCATGTAGGTACATTTAGGTAATTGAATTTGCAGGAATGTCACCAGAAAAGTTTAATCAACTAGTAAATGAAACCATGAAAGACCCTGAACTAATCACTTTGAAAACTGTAATAAATGATGGTTGTCCTAAAAGCAAGGATGAAGTGGAAGATTTGATTAAACCTTACTGGGATGTTAGGGAAAGTTTGGTTGTAATAAATAATGCTGTTTTTAAGGGAAATCAATATGTAGTACCTACCAAATCAATGAGGGCAGAAATCATAGCAAAATTACAAAAAACTAGATTACGGGCTAGGGCATTAGTATACTGGTCAAATGTCAATAAGGAAATTACAGATGTCATTCAAAATTGTCATGCATGTCACAAGAAGAAATGATCACAAAAGAAATGGCTGTAAGGCCATAGCAGATTGTAGCAGCTGATTTTTAAGGACGGCATACTATTCATGAGAACCAATAGAGGTCGCCACTGACAAATTGCATTGTAAAATTATATCAAACTTTGAGAATGACTCCTGGGCTTATACAATCATTTTTTAGCTTGGTTTTTGAAAATATAAATTCTACATACATTACTCTAGAGCGACTGTGTAAAGGTTTTACTAAAAAGACAGTAATTACTACAATATTGCTAAAATAAGAGGGCACATTTTATATTTTATTTTAAGCAATTGTTGAATTTTAAAGTACAGTCGCTGTAAAACTGCGCCTCCTCTTTCAATATTGAAATTTTTGTCATTTAAAACCCAATATTGCGGCCAGGAGTCATTCTCAAAGATTTCATTTTTAAAAAGTTACATCAAAGAATGGTTACTCTTTGGTTACATCAATCACAATGGCGGCAAGCAGCAGTAATGCAGCTATTTATTTCTAGATGTCGCTAAGGTACAACTTAACTTGGCGCGC
Organism: Photinus pyralis; assembly: GCF_008802855.1. Taxonomy (NCBI): domain Eukaryota; kingdom Metazoa; phylum Arthropoda; class Insecta; order Coleoptera; family Lampyridae; genus Photinus; species Photinus pyralis. Next base: position 25,570,727 of record NW_022170510.1, read on the forward strand.
GTCTGTAAAAAATATTATCACAGACAACATATACTAAAGTTGTCTGTGATATTCTGATATTATAAAGGAACTGCTGCATCCGATTATGATGTCATTGAGTACAATGAATGGTTGTTTGTTTTAAGACGAGTACCTACATAAACGCGACCTATGCCAACCTTCCTTTCTCGATTACTAAGATAAAATGGCATTTGTGATTTGAATGTGTGTGGGCGACCCTCCGGAAAAGAAGACAAGTTAGTTAAAAACCGTTTGGGAATTTTACACGATTGTGTAACGCTGCCCTTATCCTATGTCTGTCCTACGACGCGACGTGCATTTCCTAAAAATCACAGGGGTGCAAAAATGCATTTATTATCTTCGTTGGCGCAGAGATCAGATCTACTGTCCAAATTCTCCGGGTATGCTCAGGGGTAGAGATCATGGGGGCGGGGGTGAATTTTCGGCACGGTTAATTTTTTACTTCACTGCACCCTCGTAGCGCCGCCCCTGGGCATCCTCTGTCAATTTCGAGGGCAGAGATGGGCTCTACGCCCCCGATAACCCCCGAGTAGGATTTCTCCAGCTTTTCATATAAGGAGCGATCATAAAAGGATTGACAATCGAGTCCCCGATTTTCTGGGTAACCAAAAATTCCAAAGGTTGCTCGACTACAACTCTTTTTTGATCGCATAGTATGAAGTATTAGGGAAAATATAATGATTACAAATTGTAGGTATGACAAAATAAACAAAAACAAACAGTTTTTTGTAAATAAAACAAATTCCTCTTTGTATCCTTTAAATTCACCACGTCAAAGAATTATAACAAAATTAACAAATGAACGTCAAAAATTTTATTTGCGATTTCGACTGCAGAGCGAGAGCAGAAGGGCTAGGTATTTGAACAAAAAAACATGCCTTGAATTTGTTGAATTATAACCTCTGGTAATAGTGCATAATCGGTTTTTGCGTGTACCTTTAAATGTAATTTAATCTATGTCAACCAGCTGTTTTTTATCTCGTTAAAATAAGCAAAGGAATGTGCACAAGGTCCAGGAAGCCAACATGTAAAAGTAATTAAATTTAGAGTATACACAAACCAATTGTGTAAGTAGATAGTACCACCTACTCGACACGATGTGGCAGCACAATTTATTTACTACAAAGATAATATCATTGAATTTATAAATTCAATGATAATATTTCACTATCTTTCGATTTTAAATCATGCTGCGACCTCTGATATTTAATAGCTGAATCATGGTTGGGTCATTTCATAACTGGTTCAATTTTTTAATTCGTATGCCGTCCTTAAATGATAATCAGTACTTATTATATTATATTCGAAATACCCTGAAGTAGTTCACATGCGTAATGATACCAGTAGCGCGGTTAAACTAGTGAAAGAATTCAAAGTAATTTTTTCGAGACATGGATACCAAATCTATTGTATACAGACGGAGGTCCACAATTCATTAGTAATAACTTTCAATAATTTGTAAGAGAGTTGGGTAGTATACATAAAACTAGCTCCCCAAGGTATCCTAAATCAAATGGATTCATAGAAAGACACGTGCAAACTATTAAGCAAATTCTTTAAAAAGTGCTACTTAGATAAGAAAGACGCATATTTAGCCCTGTTGGAATACAGAAATACTCCCATCAGCAATGAAATCCCCTGCAGAGTTGTTATTACTTATTAGGTAGAAAAATTAAGGGTTGCAACCCGGATTTTCAATTTCAACCAAATCAAATACTTCAGTCAAAAAACGTCACATCAATTGACAAATCTAAAAATAGGACGAACAGATGGTTCAAAATTTCCTGAAAAAAAATGGAACCTGGAATTATAAAAAAAATTGATAAAAAACCTCGTGGTAATGTTATAGAAAAATGTTTAAGCAAGGCAACCAGTTAATTAGAAACAGAACATTTTTGAAACTCATTACTAATGAAAATTTATTTAATAATGACTATAAATTTCAAAATTTGTTCGTAAAAAATATTCAGGAGCAATTACCGAAGGAAAAAGTTAACGAAAATGTCAGAACATTCTCAAATCGTAATTTGCAGCATACAGATCCAAGTAGAGAGGTAGTGAATTATGACGGAAACAATACCTATATAACGAAGTATGGTAGAAGTGTAAAGAATGTATGTACTATAGTGATGTGATAATTTTGTTTGAATTTTTTCGATTTACTAGTGAAGTAAGGCAAGGAATTTTATTGTTTAATTTGTTATGAGCTATATTGTCAGTATTTTTAGTTGGGGGTTGAAAGTAATGTGTGTTATAAATTGTTAAATGGGGAGATGTCATATTATTTATGTTATTGGAATACCGCCAGATGGCGTTAATGTAAATAGGTACGTTTGTAAAGTCACTAAATATAGAAAGTATCGCAATCCATTGGGCTCGTGTGTTAGAGAGAGAACGCATGATTTTTGCCCAAACATGGCGGAAGTTACCAGATTCTAGTAACTTTAATCTTAGGGATTGTTCCACCTGTTTTGAGATATCTGTATATATTTTTATAAAACATGACAGTACTATGAAGTTAGGTTATAAAAAATGACAGTTATTCAGATTTTATTTGTCAATTTTTTTAAGTTGGCAGCAAATTTGCCCAAAAATGGCGGATGATTGCGGTACTTTCTTAGATCATATGGTACTTTCTATATCTAGTGACTTTATACGTTTGTAAAGTCACTAAATATAGAAAGTACCGCAATACATTGGGCTCGTGTGTTAGGGAGAGAACCAATGAATAAAGCTGTATATATTTTTATAAAACATGACAGTACTATGAAGTTAGGTTATAACAAATTACAGCTATTCAGATCTCAGAGATTCAGATTTTGTCAATTTTTTTAAGTTGACAGCAAATTTGCCCAAAAATGGCGGATGATTGCGGTACTTTCTATATCTAGTGACTGTTTGAATCAGGGACGGACCCTTAGATCATATAAACATGGATAGAGCTATCTCATAAGCTCTACTAAAAGACAACCGTCGCCAACATCCCAACGTGCATTTTTATGCCTATCATCTTTATCTTTTATTATTAGTAAGTTGTAATGTATTTATCCTTTGCCGGGTTGATTGTAAAAGTGCGCAAGCTTGGCGATTGTAAGGACGTTTGTCCGTTTGACATCGTATATTCGCAAACAGCTGTTTTTGTTGTTTAACCTTGCTTGACTTTACATGGTTATATATGAAACTAAACTTTTAATACAGTTCTGTACCACTAAATTGTCCTATAAAGATGTATTTATTCATGTATTGAGAACCTTTTTTACCCTAAATAATAAATATTGCATTGTTTATTAACATTGTGAGGTTAAAGATTTGAATTTTCTGATTGGTTACTATCACTGAAACTGTACATGGAATAACATATAAATTGTACGTCGACAAGAGAGTAAACAACAAAAGAGGTAACAAGACGTCATGAACTACAACCAGCAAGCAGTAAAAGCTAAACAGCTAGGGCTGCCGAAATATGGATGGCCTGCGGCCATCCAGCTCAACAAACGAAGAGATACAGCACAAAGTATGTAGAGTCTTGAATCAGAACATGTTGGCGACATAGTGTAATTGCATCGCTCCATCCATATTTATATGATCTAAGGACGGACCTAGACAAAAAAATTGGGGGGGCAGACATGTTTGCCAACTCAACTGTAAATATCCAACTCAAACGGGTAGTATCTATTAAGTATTAAGTGGTATTTCCAAGTCTAATAAATCATGTAGAAAATGTAGGATATCAGTATACGGTCTCATACTAATTAAAAGCATTACCAAAATACCAACCTTGTGTTGAAGAAGAAGGAAGTGACTTTCCTATTAAAGAGTCCTTTTTTATAGATTTTGCCGCAATTTCTCATTCCTTCAATAGTCGATTTACTACATTTACGATTTACCTACTTTCGCGGCATTTGCCAACTGGTAATGAAAATTACCAACTCTTGCCAAAATTGCCAACTAGTTAAGTATTGGAGGGGCAGCCTGCCCCCCTTAGGTCCGTCACTGGTTTGAATAAAGATCATTGTTGAGTTGATAGCCATGGTGACACACATCCCTTCTAGGTTCAACAATGACCTATGCCTGTCCAGTATGGGGAGCTGCATCAAAGTCTATAATCAAAAGATTACAAACTGTCCAAAACAAAACGCCCAGGATTGCCATCAACGCGCCCTGTTTCATTCGAAACACAAAGCTGCACAACGATCTTAAACTATGCACAATACCATCATTTATTAAAAAATGTATTAAAACATTATGCAAAAATAAGTTTTATGCTTGGAACAGAACTGAGAAGGGTGCACAATAAATTGATTCTCCCATTTACATGTAGCACTTTTGAAATACAGGGTTGCAGATAGGTCTGGGAATGGTAGCTGGGAAAATATACATATCAAAACTGTGCTATACAAAAGTTTTAGATTATTCAATAAAAAGTTGAACCCTTGTAATGTTACAAGGGAATCATGTTTTGAAAATTAGTAAGCATTTAGCTGGAGAATAGTTGCAACAAAAATGTCACGAGAACAAATTTCTGATGGTGTAAGTGTAGATGCTTCTACTCACTGCAATTTTAATGTTAAAAAATAAACTTCACATGGAAGAAAATGATTCACAAATATTGGGAATTCACATTGAAATGTAAATATTTATTAAAATAGAGTCATCATATCACAACAACATAAATATCTAAAAACAATAACAACATATTTGCTGTTCATCCCCCAAAACACCTACTTGCGCTTCAATTATTTATTATGTACAAGACCATTAAATAAAAAGCCAAATTACACAGCGTTTTAAAGCATTCTGAAATCATTTAATCACATCTTCAGCGTCATTGCATGTAACTAAAGATGGTTCTGATTCTGCTCGCTTCTTTAAACCACAATCACTGATTTCCCTGTCTATATGAACACAATTCTCCTCCACAAAATCACTGTTTATATTTGGCTCACTTCTGGTTACATTCTCATCTTGCGGCACAGTCTCAATCTGTATGTCATCACCATCCACTTTTAGCAGTTCTTCATTCAAAGTGACATTTTTTAGATCTACAGTGCTATTTGAAAAAATCGCAGTAGATCCTAGTGTACAATCTGGAGGAGGTGCAGACTCCACTTTTGGCATCTCACTAGTCACCCCATTTTCAAGAATCCTAACGGGTGGATCCATTACAGGTTTTAGAGGACTTGTAGTGCCATCTTTATTCCCGAGATTTTTACTAGATGACACAGTAATAGGACTTCCAGATCTATTGGTCAATGGAGATTGGGCAGATGCCTTTTCATTTTTGTGATGTGCTATTAAATTGCAAGCAATTCCCAGCATTACTATACTGTTTAAAATTCGAAACGATACCAGGAGTAAGTATGCTAATAAAATAATTACAATAGATGCTACATCATTTATCGCCACCGACTGAGTTATTACTCGCACCATCACGACAGTGAGAGGCAATGGTATAAATCCCATTCTTCGAGCGACCAAATCAGAATGATCAGAAAATGCGTGCTTCTGTCTTGTTTGTGCCATATCATAAGCCAAACTGGTTGTGTAATCCGTATACACATCAAGCTGAAGTTCGTTGAATCGCGTTATGAATGCATGTTTGATCCAGTCTACAAATACTTCGGCAAGAAGTACCATGAAACAATCTGGCAGAAGGACCCAGAAACTATCAACTTTCCACGAGTACTCTTTCATTGTTTGCAACGCAACCACAAACAACAAAACAACTAAATGAAATCTTTCTCTTACGTCACTGCAGGATACTTGAAATAAATTGTTTTTGTCAAATTTTTTGAAAACACTTCCTTTTAACTCCACAAACTGAAACCATATAAATTAAATATGCACAGACAGATCCACTACTTACATTGTTGGACATCATAATTGTGAGAAGAGCTTTGTTGTTGGAATTTATTGCAACGTTTAGTGTAGTGGCTTGAAAAAGTACAAGTACACTATGAAGAACTAGTAAAGTTAAGAAATAATGCTATGAAAGTGTAAATGCAGGTGTCTATCGAGGGACGGTTAACTCTTAAAATATATCATTTTAAGTGATTAAAATTGATTTCCAAGTTTTTAAAAATAGTTTTAAACATTTTTAACTGTTTAGTATACTGGTATGGAAAAAATTATTGCGAGTTTGACTTATAATAAGCTAAAAAGAAACCCAATAAGCATCATGAGTGTGAGAGAGATAACTTTACCAATGTTGACATAAACATTAGCAATTAAATGTGTCAGTGATACTAGCCTACTCAATAGACGCATGTCTCACTTTATACTCGTATAATGCTTATTGGGATTTCTTTTTACCTTATTATAAGTCAGACCTGCAATCATATTTTTTTCATATCTGTATAATCAATAAACAAATACACAAAGTGAGAATAACAGTGTTTTTACCCTAAAAATCTGCAAAAAATAGAGAAGAATCAACAGAATGAGTGTTTTTGAAGATCTTGGGAAGAAAATATTTTGGTTTCCATTTTTCCCTTTCAGTCTTGACACAATATATTTCTCTTGCTGGTGGAGTTCGAGTCATTAGAAGCACTGCAAGATCAAGATCTTCTCTGACAATCACTGCATTGTCTGCAGCTTTATCAATTGCAGTGCCTATAAATGTACAGCATCACTTGCTATTCCTTTCGATTTTGTCAGCCTGCCTGCATTTTATCTGACAGAAGTGGAATTAGTTGGGGACCAAGTTGCAGACCCTTGTTTTTTTTGCATTTGACAGCTAGCTCGCCCCTCATCCTCAGGGACTTTTGGTAAGATCATCTTCACGCCTCAAAGAATAACTGTACCAACTTTGAAAACTACATGAATTATTTGGTCTGATTTGTTGCAGATCATCATTTTAGCCTTGACTGTTAAATAATTGCATTTTTTATTAATTTTGTCAGCTGAAATATTTAACGTCAAATATTGAGCTTTTTTTTGAATATTGGTGAACTGGTTTTAAGGGCACCAAATTTAGTAAGTGTTCTTTAGTAGTACAAGTTGTATTCTGAATTTGACATGTAGAGAATAAATCTTCCCTTATTTTGACATGGTGAATATTAGTTTGGGGGATTAAATTATAAACAGTGCCACCTGAACCAACCAGTACCTAATCAAAACGACGACTGGTCGCGACTACGACCAACAACATGATTGACAATTTTTAGGCTAATTTTCTTAGACTATATATTTCACAATTTATATGTATACTTTGTTTCACTGGTGCTGAACCTGACGTCATAAATGTGATTCTCTCTTCATTACATTTAAATCGATTGAGACAAAAAAATTACGTCATTAACGTAAGTCGTGACAAACAAAACAAATTATTGATCTGTCAATAATATCAATCCGTCAAACGATTTTCGTTAAGGACAGATTTCCAGTGTGCCTTTTGATTAGGTAGTTTGTGTCAAAAGTGAAGTTGATGATATTCATCAAAGTTGAAAACGCTTAGGAAAGTCCACAGTGCAGCAAATCCGTTAACAGACAAGTATTTTAAAAATTTTACATAATGGATTCGCTCATATCATGAATTTAGGTCATTCCCGGGGTAAATAGGTAAATATGACGAACCGATACACAGAAGGTGAGCAAAGTTTGATTTTGAAGTTGATTCAGTACTTCCAAAGGGAAAAAGAAGCAGGCAAAACTTTATTACCCGTAAGCGCAGTATATGATGTAAGTGTTTCCTATGCGTTTGCTATAATTATATGCTTACTTAATCACAGAGGGTTTGTGCTGCTCTGGGTGTATCGTTGTCGACTGTAAAAAGAATTAGTACAAGAGGTGTTAAAAAAGATGACGATTACAAATCGCAAAAAAGTGTGGCTATTAGTTTATCTCACGGACCTCCGCTGCATGAAATACATGAACATGTAATAAGGACACGGATTTATGCAATGTATGCCACAGGTAAATAACATTCTTTATGTTCTAAGGGAAGATTTGCTTCAAATGAAGAGGTTCGCTAGAACACTTATTGAATTGATTTTATAGGTGAGAATGTTACACTCCGTTCTTTACACAGTAATCTTCAACGACTTGATGGCGTAGAAATATCTGCTACCTCTTTGTCCCGCAGTTTGAAGAAACTGAAATTCACGTGGCACCGTTTCTAATAGATTATTTTTAATGGAACAGCCCTATGTAGCTCAAAGAAGACTACAATTTTTGAGGGACTTTAAACACAACGAAACTTCACTCTTTCCATTACGACCTGTGGTTTTAGACGAAACCTGGATATACAGTAAAGGGTCTTTTAGAAGAAGCTGGCAAGATGGTACTCTCAAAACAGTTAGAAAAAAAAGTAGTGAAGGGGTCCGGTATATAATACTCCATGCAGGATCAGAAGATGGATTTGTACCACACGCAAGTCTAATTTTTAAATCTGGTAGCAAGTCCGGAGACTATCATGACTCCATGAATTGCCTTAACTTTGAGAAGTGGTTTGAACAACAATTGCTCCCGAACTTGGATAAACCTTCTCTTATAATTATGGACAACGCTTCTTACCATTCAGGATTGGTAGAAAAAAGTCCAAATCAATGCTGGACAAAAATGTCACTTATAGAGTGGCTAACATCACGAGACATTACATTTGCACCAACAATGATGCAAGATCAGATCTGGGAAGTAGTGAAAAATCATATACCACCAAAACTATTTAGGTAGGCATCGCTGATAATTAAATGTTTGGTTGCAGTTAGGTAGACCTTTGGATAGGAAACAGATTGTTATGGTTTTTTTTTCACTCCACGTTGATTTTTACAGATTGGACGAACTGGCATTACAACATGGTCATCGTGTTTTGAGACTTCCTCCATATCACTGCGAGTATAATCCAATCGAAATGGTATGGTCAGAATGCAAACGGCATTACGATGCAAGGATCGGTTCAATTCAGCCTGTCACACACAGTGCCGTTTTGTCTTTATGGAATGAGGCACTGCACAAAGTAACCTCTTTATATGCTGTTTTGTGAAACAGTACTTAATAACTTTAATGTTTAGGTTACACCGGAAAAATGGAAAAGATATTTTGATCATACAAGAGGCATTATAAACCAGGCCTGGGAACGGGAACAACATATTGATACATCAGACATCTTACCGGTGATTATCAACTTGGACGAATCTGATAGTGACGAAGATTATTATGATGATTACATTCATGAGGCAGAAGAGAATGAGCGTGTTTAAGAATATTATTTTTGGGCCGTTTATACATATATACCTACTTGTGATGTAGTGTCGTTTTTTCTTTTGTACATACGATTTGAATATGAACATTTGAGAGTTTTTTCAGGAATAAATATCTTCACTACCTGTTTTCTCTCACAATTGCGTTTTTTTTTAATAAATCGGATCAGAAGATATTCAAGATCCTTATGCGAATATCTCGAGTGGTGCAAAAGAACAGAAACTGTATGTATGCGTTGTTATTTCAATGAGCCTGTGGTATAATGCCTACGCTTTATCTCAAATTTGTAAGATATATAAATGCGAAAGGCTTACCGATAAACCATGGCCTATTCTACTTCTGCAAAAATGGCTAGTTAAGGGTCATTAAAATTCGCGCAACTTAACGCGTATCCTTCACATTGGTAGCATACTTAATTTCACATCAACATTAGGTGAACAAAATATTTATTTACGAACTGCCTAAACAAACTTTAAGTTACAAATGTTCCTATGCGTTTTCTGTAACCATCATACACTTCATCTCAAAGAGTTTCGGATGTTCTGGCAGTATCCATTTCGACTGTCGTCGGTGCAAAGAATCGGTTACATGAGGTGATTACAAACAGTGGAAAAAGTTTAATCTCGAGTTTAATTCATACCAACGGAGTTCCTCTACATAAAATACATGACCATTTAGCCATTATAAAACCTGGGGACAGGAAAAAACCTATCAGGACCAGATGCCTTACAAGTGATTGTCAACTTGGACGGTCTGATAATAATGAACGATAGTGACACCTTAATAAATAAGTTGAAACGTCAATGTGACAATATGTAAACCAGCTACTAATTTACGACCTGCCTTAATTTTGCTATGACGTCAGATAGTGTGACGAAAGGTTCAGCACCCTTGAAACAAAGTATAGTTCATATTTTGATACATCAATCATTCGTTCATGAAATGTAAATGCAATACAAAATTACTATATCACTTCACTTAGGGAGATAATTAACAAATCGCGCTGTCATACAGATCCTTTCATTACCGTACTCATTGTTCATCCCACCCTATATTGTTTCAAAGTAAGCCTGTTTTTGGCATTTGAACTGTTTATTGCAATCAAAGTTAAATTCTTTCCAGTGCCAATATCAAAATCGAATATTTTTCACTATAATGGCAAATATGAAAAAATCAATTTTAAAAAAGATTTATGAGTTTACGCAAGTTAACCATTCCTTGATGTGTAAATCACAAAACCAAGTAGGATTGAATCTGGGTAAGGAAATAAAATGTTTCACAAAACAAAGGCAACCACTTTCGCATAGGGAGCAACTTTCTTAAGTTTAAGTGGTGGTTGCAGTGTGATTTTTTAAGTAAACAAGTCACCAAACATTATGTTGCTGAAAAACTTTCCGGTTTCACAAAATATTTGCGCAAAAAAGGATACACACATAAGCAATTGCGAATAGCAGATGGGGTATGACACCAAAATGCTCCCTCCTTTTATACCTCGGTTCTGTAGCAGTCCAAAACAGAGCATCAATTGTATCTTGGCCAAATGCAGAGAATAAGCGATCCGCCACCTCCAGCATATTATAAAATATGTACAATTTAATAACGGACTGACTTTTTATTAGGTGATACATCATATTTGTGTCAATGTAAGACATGAGAATGCTGCAAAATATTATCAAAATCCCTTTTAATAAATCACATATTTCCGCAGGATTCAATATACTTCCTCTGGTTTGTCGAATCCTGAAAATAACTCAATATTTAGTTCAACATTATTGATAAGATAATGTACACGTACCCAAAACATTTGGCAACAGGTCGTGTAACCAAAGCCCACAACGCCAAGATAAACCTCAATGGCAAGAAGGTGTAAACGAAAAAGAACGAGTCTGTACATTGCATAAATCCATAAATCATAAACTTTTCCACTTCCCTCGGTATTCTCATAAACGAGTAAACCTTCTCACGTCTCGCAGAGTATCGTTCCTCGTCGTGTTCCAACACATACCCTCTGGTTAATTCCACTTTCAGAAAGGAAAATAAGGACGGCGTTTTTTCTGCAAGAGGTATAAAAATGAAAAGAGGGCAACCATCCATTCAAAACTAACCTTTTTTCGGTTGTTCAGTTTCGTCTGTGTGTACGTCATTGCTTCTTTCGTTTGAAATAAATTCATCAATTTTAGTATCATTAAATAAGACTTTCGGTGATCTAAATCGAAGCTTCTTTTCATTTGGCAAGAGAGGTAAATCATTTGCTACAGTGGACATGTTTACAAACTTTCCATCCTGGGTCAACTGTCAAACTTTCGCCAACCTGTAATTGTAATAAAAAATCCCTAACACTGAAAGAACAGGACCGTCGTCACTGCAGTATACAATGAATTTGGATTTTCAACTAACAATTAATTTATAAAAATATTATTATTATCTTGTTTAAACAGAATTTAAAAAATCGAAAGTCGATCGAAGCACCCTCCGAATTTTATTTAATTTAGTCAGGGCCGTAGTCAAAGCAAGTTGGCTTCATTTGGAGCTCAAGCCTTGCAAGCATCCTAGAATTAGCATCAAAGTCTTTCTCAGTGCTGTATTGGAGGGTATACGCGGGTATACGTTTAAAAAGAGATTTTCTTTTGCGTATACGGAAATGACAATTTGCTAAGTACGCAAATATACGGTCGTATATTTCTTACTCTGAGGTCGTATACGTATAACTTTAAAAGATTGCTGAAAATCTTGGACTAATATGGCGTTTTATTCTTTACGTCGATTACTTTAAAACGTGTTTATACTGTTATACGGTAACTTCTGGCGAGTATCCAGCTTTAAAAATCCTATCTAGCACCCCACTCGTCAGTACAACACCTTTGTGGCCACATCGATCAGCAGATGACACTAGATAAAAAAATTATTCCTTCTACTTGCACGCGAATTCCTTTTGGGAAATGTTATAAAACTATCTACAGACTACAGACCCCAAAAAACAAAAAGAACCTGTTTTATAAAGATTTACAAAAATTGAAAATTTTTAAACCCTTCACAACTCTGAAAACCTTCGAAAGTGTCTTGGGACCCTTTAAGGGTTCTTTCAAAAGCTACTTTTAGATATTTCCTAATCTTGTGGCCTCATTTATAGTTCCCCAAAAGCTTTAGAGTCTTACAATAGTACTTTATTCGGGGCACTCAAGAGCTTACCTAAAATATTGAAGACCTTTACTAGTTAGTATATATTCTGGCGCTCTCCAGACCTCGTTGCATGCTGTATAGAACTTTAAATAGTATATTGAAAGACAAGTGTTACAATGCGACCTATTGTAATACGACTATCTTGTGGCACGAGTGGCGACGCGAAGCGTAGCCACGAGTGTCCGCAAGATAGGAGTATTACAATAAAGCATTGTAACACGCGTTTTTCATACTATTTTTTCTATTTCGGTGCTTTAATTTAATTTAAAAAAATCATAATCAGAAACTATAGGGAACATTAGAACTAACATGTTTTATGTTGGGAAGACTTTTTATGCCGTTAAGTTTTAGGTTGGCAGCGTAGTAAGACTGACATTTTGAAGTTCAAACATGGAAGTACCCATAGAAGTACCCAACGAAGTTCCTACTTGTACTAACTAGTAACTGCCAACTTAAGAGATGAGTTAAGCCCGCTTGACATGGAGCAATAAAAATTGCAATTGCATGCAAGTTGCAAGAAAAATTGCGAAAGGCATGCGCAGTTCAAAGCCAGCTGATCAATTGCTGCAAGAGACTTGCATGCAATTTTTATAGGACCGGTGCTATTTTTCTTGCATGAATCGTGCAATTCTAGGGATAAATCTAGTTGTTTTTGTGGCACCAACCTAGTAAAATACAGCGGCGGCAACTGTGATGCTGAGAGACGCACTCATTGCTTGTTTTTACTAATCTTATTTATTCTTGTAATTTTCATGTTTCTTCAAGCAATCAAAATTTAATTTTCATTTGAGGTTAACAACTTTGTTGACAAATCCATATGTTTCTTCTGTTGGCAGACATGTGGCAATTGAAATAGAATTGCACCATGTCAAATACCATGCAATGCTTATTGCATGCAAGGATTTGACCTTGCAATTTCTTTCTGCAAGTTCTTGCGCGTAGTATTGCTCCATGTCAAGCGGCCTTTACCAAAAAAAAACGACTATAATCACTGTCTTTGTACAACTGTTTTCGGCCGAAAACAGTTGTACAAAATCATCATTGTGACACCGAAATAGAAAAAAGACTTTTTAGCGTCATTGGAACGTTATCTACCGATTTGTAAATTGCTTAGATGCTATACAAAAGGTACACGTAAAAGTTATGGAAACTTTCTCAGTTAGACACATGAGAAAGTGCATTGCAAAGCAGGGGGCGGAACCAATATAAAATATAGACTCCGATTCTGCACTACTTCAGTGCAGATATTTTGTAAGGGTGCCGACACCGATTTCGGTTCTGTGGCTTCAATAATTTTCGGTTACGGTTCCGGTTTTTCTTCAGTTCTTATGCGTTCCAACAAAAGTAAATAAAATTATTGTTTTAAAAAAAATATAAATTATTACTAATCATAGGAAAAAATAATACACAAAATAAATGTGCATGATTCTTTTGCATAACCATATTTTTTATGTTTATTGGAACTTCTTTTTAGTTTGCATGTTTTCTTCATCTCTGTCAACTGCCTATCTTTTTTACTTTCTTTTTTCAACAGTATGTCATCTATTGCTTTTCTCACACACCCTTCAACCCTATCTTATTGTTGGTGATTCATTTTCGATATTAATAATAATAATACTAAGCCATTTATTGGATATACATACTTCCATCTCAATGTAATAAAACAAAAAAAAAATAATTTAAAAAAAGTAGTGCCAAAGGCACGAAGTTCAGTCTTGCCAAATTGTTCTACCATTCACTCTACACCATGCTCAGAAAAGCCCCGGAAAATATGCGAACTAATTTTGAAATAATTCAGCCTGGCCAATAGAAAGCCTGCAAAACGACGCGATACATATTCCGCGCCATAATTATTAATTATTCCGTTTTGACAGTTGACGCTTCACGTTATTTTAATTTACACTTTGCTTCTTGTATTTGCTTTATTTTACGTTTTCCGTCTCCAGTTTTATACACACTCGTCTTTTTCAAGGCTCATATACCTTTGATCTACGATCTGATAAGGTAGGTACAGGTAGGTATGTAATTCCCTTAAAGTGTTTTTAAATTTTGCATCAGAATGTACGGTCTAAATTTCTAGCGCCCTCGGACACGCCCTGTCAGGGACTTTCTGAGCGTGGTGCCACTGTACAATATTTTATGTTTGTTTATCATTACGGTTAAGTTAGTAGAAATTAGTGTATAAGCAGCTCTAAATTCTGATTTTTGGCCATAGAAATTTATTGCAACTCTCAATGTAATCCATAAGGCAAGATTTTATCTTTGGTCAATAAGATAAACTACATGTTTCCTTCTTTTATTTGATTGTACCGAATTTTATAAATCGATATCAAGGCGCCATCAAGCCAATAAAGAATTAGTTACCGGCGGCGGCAGTAAGAAATGAAAGCGAATCTCACATGTTCTTCCCAGCAAGAATGATATGCTGATTCTCTCTAAAAATGTCTCGTTTACTATTATAAATAGTGAATTTCGCGCTCGTGTTTACAAGTTATAAATTTGAGTACATACAAGGAAGTAATAAACAATAATAACTGTTATGTATCAATCTATATATTTAAGGACCTTCATAAATTCAATAATTTAATAGTACCTACATTAATAAATTACGTAATTTCATTGTTCTTCCCCAAGGGAGGTCATATGAGCTAACTAAAATACTCTTTCACAATGTGGCAAAAACCACAAATTACCAAGCCTCCTTTCCCTGATATCGGAAAAATATGGGACCGATGTCAAACTTCACGTTTTTTGAGAGCGCTTCTTTTGAGATACGGCTCAGCTTAATCGGACGGGGCTCTGTAACTCACTTAAATGTTAATCCCTATTAGAGGGAATGAAATTTCCAAATTCGGTAGTCCAGCAATGCCCTTTTCTTATTTGGAATGTGAGGTGAAGCGGTGCCATCAGTTATCACGTTAATATTTTCCTTAAGCTACACCGCTGCACGACCTTGCCGGTTTCAATCCTGGATTTTCGTATACCACCATTAGAAAATTAAAATCGATTAATCGATAATTAACGGACCTAAAATTGCAAAAGATTTATTCTCTCTCTTCTTTCCTGACTAGAGAGCTTCCTACAGGAACGGTTCAGAAAAGGAGCGATTTACTATGAAACTTACATTCGTTATCGGCGGTAACACTTAAACAAAATGAAAACACACGAAGCTCACTCCTCGTCTCCTAGAGCAAATAAGTTAATTCAGAAACACAGCGCCCAACTTACAACGATTCTAGATACCGGGTGTCGACTCCACAAATATACGGTGTGGTCATAACTTCGGGTATAAACTTGAAGGCGGTAAAAGGGATGCTTCCTTTCAAGGTGATCTGTGACCAGCATTTTTTCCCGGCGAGGATTATTATATGAAATCTATGTTAGGTACACAATTTCAAAGAAATGTGAAGGCCGGCCCTGTCTTATGTTTATTACTGTCCTTGACACTCAACATTTAAGGTTATAGATAGGTTATGAAATGATCTATCCTATCGCAAATAAATAAAATAATGTAGTACTAAACTTTTGAATACTCCGTATTCTTTTGTAACTAATTTTAAAAATGCAAAACAATGAAACGGAAACAAATACCACGAATAAATGTAAAGTGATAATTGTAGGTGGTGGAATGGCAGGCTTGTCTGCAGCTTACCATTTATCGAAAAATGGATTTCACGATTTTATATTATTGGAAGCCAGAAGAAGGCTGGGTGGTCGAATAATACAAATTGGCATAGGAAATGAAAGAATTGAATTGGGTGCGAATTGGATACATGGTGTGTTAGGTAATCCGGTATACGAATTGGCAATGCAGAATGGTTTGGTTGATATTATGTACATGCCAAAACCTCCCAAGGTGATAGCGGCCACTGAGCAAGGAAAACAAGTTCCGTTTTCAGTTTTGCATGAAATTTACGAAGCGTATCTATGTTTTCTAAGACGTTGCGAGGAGTATTTCATATCTCAGTATCTGCCACCAGAGGGAATCGACAGTGTCGGTGACCACATAAACTTGGAAGTGCAATTGTATTTAGATAAAATAAAAGACTCTCAAGAACGTCATTTAAGGAACTTAATCTTTGATTGCCTATTAAAGCGAGAAACGTGCATCACTGGCTGTCATAATATGTCCGAGATAGATTTATTAGAAATTGGTAGCTACACCGAATTACAAGGCGGCAATATTATATTACCTGGTGGATATAGTTCAATCTTAGAACCTTTAACCAGTGAAATTCCTTCTCGGTGTATCTTCAGAGAGCATCCTGTGAAGAGAATTATATGGGGCAAATCAAAACATGCTACTTCAGATAGTGATTCGGACGATTCGGATACAACCGTAATCGAGGAACCCAGTAAAAATCCCATTTGTAATAGTAGTAGTCGTGAGTCTAGTTGTGAAAAGCAATCACCTGAGCACGATATCGAGGTTATATGTGAGAATGGGGAAAGATTCTACGGGGATCATGTGATATGTACTCTACCATTAGGTGTTCTTAAGCGTAATGCAAGACAGTTATTTGAACCACCATTACCCGACTATAAAATAGAGTCTATTGATAGGTTATTATTTGGAACTGTAGATAAAATTTTATTAGAATATGAAAGGCCGTTTTTAAACCCTAATATAACAGAAGTGATGCTTTTATGGGAAATGGAGGCTGGCACTACAGATTTAAGTCAGAGCTGGTACAGAAAGATCTATTCGTTTACGAAGCTTTCGGACACCTTACTGTTGGGCTGGATATCGGGGAAAGAAGCGGAATATATGGAAAAATTACCCAGTGAGATTGTGATAGATACATGTACAAATATTTTGCGAAAGTTCTTGAACGATCCATATATTCCGAAAGCAAAAAGTTGTGTTTGGTAAGAGTTTTTTGTATTCTTGTTTAGATTTGTACATTATTTGCATGGCAATGGGGGTGTAAGTGTACAGTCAATTGAATGCGGTTGGCAAGGCAGTTGGTCTTCCAATCTCGGTAACTTTTTTACGCATTTTTGAAAAAAAATACACTATTATATTCGTTACGGCTGGCTGTCCGGCTGAGATCTCGGCAATTCCAATTGCTAGAGACTTTAAATTTTGACTAAAAGCTTTCTGCCTCTACCAGATAGGTACCTAAGTATAGAGGTTGGCTTTAAATTTGGTCATTGGGCAGTATTTGGATGGTGGATAGTAGTCCCTAGTGGCAAATTAATCTTATCTCACTCGCCCAAGCTTCCTGCCTTTCAACAAGAGGCATATCTATTTGTCAGTGCCTGAATAAGCAATAAGCCTCATGTAAAAGAATCAAGTTGCGTCTTTTTATATTTCTCACTCATTGCTTATACTCAAAAACAGCCGCCGCTGTATGGTACTGGTTTTTCATGTTTATCTCGTAAAATACAATATTTATGACAAAGTGACCTCCTACAAGAAGTATTCACTATTCAATTCTACACAAAACAAATTTTTAGGGTTCAGTTGACCTTTAACCTCGCCTTTAACATTGTTTCGGCAAAGAGTAATGGGTACTCTTTGGTTTCGGTATCTGTGTAGCTTCCTCATCTGTAGGTGTTTTTGAGGGTTTTTTGGAGAGAAAGAAACAAAATGACGTTTATTAATGATAATACAAATAAAAAATCTGATGCAACTGAATACCGAACGAACCTCGAGATCTTCGCACATACCTACATCATTTTTACAACACACCTTGGGATTGATTCTGTCCCACCAGATCAGCATAGCTTGTAAAACAAAGTTTCGAATTGGCATTAGTTTTACTTTTATACGATGTCCGTATATACAAAATTTCATTTAAATATCTGAACAAATAAAAAATTTGAAATAGCGCATGCGCAAAACAAATTTTTTGATCGGCATCAGTTTTACTTTTATTTGAGGTGCCTACATACAAAATTTCGTTCACATATCGTAACAAATAAAAAATTCGAAATTGCGCATGCGCTAAACAAATTTTTTGATTCATCATTAGTTTTACTTTTATTCGAGGGTACATACAAAATTTCACGCTATGTTTGATCTGACAGTAGTTCGACACATGATGGATGTCAGTTGATGTTGCTAGGCAACATTTCCAGTCTGGTAAAAATGTTCAGTCTGGTAAAATACGATTTACTAGACTCAAATGGGTCTGGGAAAGCGGCGATTGCTAGATAGTATGAAATAAACTCACTTCTAGTCCTTGGTAAACAATTGCCTTCAATATAATTAATTTATCTTTTATTTTTCAGCACAAGTTGGGCAAGTCAGCCATACACTCAAGGGTCATATACAGCCATTGCTGTTGGTGCATCGCAAATTGACATTGAATATCTAGCTCAACCGTTGTATAATTCCAAAAGTCAAGCTAAAGTAAGTATTTCATTCAACCGTTGTGCATTTCCAAAGAAAATTTGCATACCTGGGGGCTGTGACAAGAAATAAGTACCAATGCAAGAGTGACAACAGTTAAATATCAGAATGGTTACATAAAAGACTATATGAGGCACTCAGTCATGGTGGAGGAATGGAAAAAGTTAAAAAAGCATTTAAATAAATTCACTGTGGTTTTGAAGGAGAACATTTTCTATGTCTGGTCATTTCGGCACAAAAAGGATGTAGACTCAAGTTCGAGGCTTAATGAAAAAATACTATAGACACAATATTTGGGCGTTAAATCAAATAAAAGTATTCGTTTCTATCTTTAGGTATAGCAAAATTTTGTAAAAAGACCGTTTGAACACCAATTTTCAAGCGCCAACTGGTTTTTGGGAATTACAGGCTATTGCAAACTTTAGAGCTAAAAGTCTTAAACTACACATTTTTGTGTCAACTGCACATATACAGGGTGGTGCCTAGCGCAACGCAGCATAGGGATTTCAATGGTAATTTCTTTATAGTCAATTACTAGCTCCCCTAATTATTTTAGAGCAAAAGTCTAAATACGTTTTTTTTAGAGAAAAAAATACTGCATCTGTTCATACTTTTAATTATAATTTTCCATTTTTCAAAACCGTAGAAATAAAAAATTACATTTTTACAAATCAGTGATGCGTTGGAATCTTTTAACAAACTACAAGCGCATCTCATCTAAGTTATCGTTGTTTGACGTCAAACGATTTTCATATTTAATTCTGTTTCAACTAACCGACGCAATAAAAGGCATCAGGGTAATGTTTTTTTAGAGAATGTATGTTGCATCTGCATCAGATACTATTTGTTTATCATTTTCCGGAATCAGAGTACCTACATAATCGAAGAAAAAAAACTGATTTGAAGAAGATTTGTTCCTAAACTTAAATTCGGATTTTCCGCTACTGCATTTGACGGACATTTTGAACGTTATTGCACTTGCAGTTCTTTAACTACTTTATAAACAAGTATAAATTTAATATACGTCAAAGGCAAATAATGAAACATGATCGCTGTTTTTTAGGTAATCCCAAGGCATATTTGATTTATTGTAAAATGAACCTTTTTATTTCCTCGATTTCTACGGTTTTGAAAAACGGAAAATTATAAGTAATGTATTTTATTTCATACTATCTAGTAATCGCCGCTTTCCCAGACTGATTTGAGTCTGGTAAATCGTATTTTACCAGACTGAAAATTTTTACCAGACTGGAAATTTTGCCTAGCAACCGCAACTGACATCCATCTAAACGTGATATTTGATTGATATTGATATTTGTCAAACTACTGTCAGATCAAAGAAATCAAGTGATCGACTTTTGCTTTTATTTTAATGTGTACCTACAACATTCTAATCAAAATGGTATTTTAATAGAAATAGAGCAGTATGAAATAAAATGTTTTACATTATTTGTATGTTAAATCAGTTAACGTTACTCGTTTCGAAATTCCTGCCTCAGCTACGCTTCGGCAGTAAACATCTCACTCGTTAACGTAAACCTTGATTTACCATACTCATATGTAAATAACTATTTTTCTCTAAAAAAAAAATGTATTTAGACTTTTGCTCTAAAATAATTAGGAGAGCTAGTAATTGACTATAAAGAAATTACCATTGAAATCCCTATGCTGCGTCGCGCTAGGCACCACCCGGTATACAGAAATTCAAAGTTATAAGTAAACAAATGTATGTCATACAAGAAACTTTCGCTTGTTAAAATGACCACAGTATGTTTCTAATTTAAACTTCTTTCAGCCTGTTTTATTGTTCGCTGGCGAACATACACATAGTAACTTCTATTCAACAGTACATGGCGCGTATCTCTCAGGAAGAACATCGGCGCAAGTTTTGCTGTCCTCGGATACACCCGAAGAAATAGTATTGAATTGTGAAGATACAAATGACTTAAGTTCGTGGATTCAAGGGATAAGTCTTAATTAGATTGCCTTTTCTAACTGAAACTGTTGCATTTGCAAATTAATTGAAATTCAGATTTATTTTTTTGTAATTAAGTGTGTCACATCTACTTACATTAAAAGCGCCAGTGATCGAATAAATTAAGACCCCATCAGTAATTAATTAGTAATTTTTCAGAGGTCACAGACTTATAATAGTTGTTTACATAAGTCAGGAAAATGGCACAATACTGGCGAGGAAATATTTATTTTCCAAGTCAAGTTGTTTACTGCTACTGAGGTCGGGCATTCTGTTATTACTTGGTGCAGTGTGTATTTCTTGATTGGTTCTGATATGGTCGTAATCGTAATTGTGGAGAATTGTGTTATGATTGCAATTGCATTTTTTACAATAGGACGCGCGACATTCATTGTTTAAGTGATTAGAACGGAAACAATGAGCACACAATTTAAATTTTTTTAAACTCATTCCAACGATTTTGCACGGTCAATTTCAAAAAATATGGTGGTGTTATTTTCTATTGGTAGTTGGGAGATCCACCATGTTTTGAACAAATACATCGGATTGATAGAAATTAACCTGGAAACCAAGGTGATGAATTTATCTTGCTGGACACAATAGGGAGGTTCGACATTTTTGGTATTTGTTTTATTTTAACTAAAATCGAGATTTTGTTATTAAAAAGGATCAGAAAAAAATTGGGTGCAAAATATTGATATTTACGTCTGCTGTAAGCACTTTAAAATGAAGGGTTGGGAAGCAAGAAAACGTACCTGTGCGGGAGACTACCCCGTGTGACGTCAGTAGCGAGAAACACTTGCCGCCGTGCCGTACGAATGTTTGTGGTGATTCTTATTCCCTATCATTTTGGAATTGATGAAATGGTAAATGATGGGAAAATTGCCTAGCATTACCCTACATCTTAAGAGGATACAATTTTTAGCTAATTGGTATAATAGAATACTAAACAATCCTTAGGGTCTTTTTATCAAAATTTCGGTTCCTGGCGGCTTGCATACTTGGAAATCAATACTAACCTATTAATTTTCAAGAAGTATGCACAGGATCAAACAGAAATGCAAAACAACACTGGTTTAATTACATAATTTGCGAACTTATTTACCTAGTTTTGAGTGGTACTGAAAAAATTCTCCTGTGCAAAATTCTGTAATTCCCTTAGCGGAGCTACGAAAATTAAAGTTGGCAAATAGTGGTCATCATATCTTATGCAAACAGTTTCTAAAAAAGGCATCTATGACGTACTTAATACATATGATTAGACACTAACAGACTTTTACATTCTTTCGAAATTTTACAGTCACTTTATGCCTTAATCCTTACTTCTATTAATTGGATTCAGATTGTAATTTCATGACTACGTTTTGTAAATTAATTTAGCAAGAACATTTTTGGTGGCCTAACTTTTGTTAATAGCATCGAATCTGTAAAAGATGTAATTTTTTGTAAGCTGTAGTTTTGTACGCTTATTCTAGTCAATAAACATATAAAACATAAAATCTTTATTTATACATTCCTGGTACCCTATACAAAAATAAGCCGTCATCATCATAATAACAATCATTTAACCGATATGTACACCCAGGTTTCCCTATCCCTTTAGGTATAAAGATTTTTTCTGGATATTCCAACAAGTAATCTTTTGTAGCTTTCTTTTTTGCCACAACAGATGTTGCTGTGTGCACTTTGCTAATTTCAAGGGGATCCTTTTCTATTATTTGTACATCACACTTTTCCATATTATCCTTTTTTGTTTCCCGTAGCAGATCTTCTTCCTCTGGGGATACTGTACCACCAAAGGACTTTTTCACTATGTCTTCTTGTAGCTGCTGTAGTGTAATGTGTTTGTCCCGTTTATTCTGTTTTGTGGTACTTAACATGTACGTATCCTGCAATTGCTGGTTATTGGAAGATCCTTTACTAAAATCGGTTTGTTTTGGTGTCTCCGCATTATGTTTTGTTCTTTGGTAACTAACAATGATATCTGAAAACTCAGATCCCATTTTGATTTTGGGTGGAGTAGTTTTCTTGGTGTGCTCTAAGTATGCAGGTTTTAAATTTAAAGTTCTATTAGTGAACTTTTGCAAATGTTGCCTTAGTTCTGTACTTAAATTTGTGATTTTATTTGCTTTGAACATCTCCCAATTTTTCGTCACTGATTTATCATGATTTTGTATTTTTTGTGCCGACTTTTTCTCCCAAGACTGTGGTTTCACCAACTTCTAAAAAACCAAAAACTTCTATAAACAAATATCAACATTCTTATACTTACAGCAATGACATGTGGTAAAGCAGGAAAACCCTCGGATAGTTTCTCTATTGACCATTCTTCTGGATCAGTACTGTGGAGGTAACGTATTTGCTCTTTATCATTCCAGGTCAAAAAGTTGGTTGCCGCTTCTTTGAAATATTTCTGCTTGACAATATTTTTGCTCAAGATTTCCCTTTCTTTATTACTGTCTTGTAAATGGTCTTCATAAGAGCTTCCGACATTTGTAAAATCAGTTTCCAAGTCATAGTCGTAGTTGCCAAGGTCTACAGAGGTATCATCATTGTCATTTTCAAGTAACTTCCTTCGATGGTAAATTCCAGGATCTCGTCGAGGAAGATTGCGACGGATTTCTTTTACGATTATAGCGTTGCAATTTGGTAATAGACTCCGAACAACAAACATCACTGAAATTTTATTGTGGTACAACGAATGAGAATGGGTTTATTTTCAAATTAAATTTTTAGGTTATTCCTATTGTGGATATTGTAGCGATCGACGGTAACATACAAGGACATACATCATAAATTACCAAGGGAATTTGGATAGTCGTACACCAGTTTAACTGCTTCAATTTGTGATGGCATTACAGTGTAAACATTGTAGTGTACTTAACCCTCACACTACATGACTACAAAAACACCAGAATAAAATTAACTCGGCAATTTTTAAATATTGGCCCACTCCTACCCTGGAAATCATTAATCGTAGAAGGCAAGCAATGGGTAGGCATTACTATATACCTACTCGTAACTCGAAGGGAAACAAAGCATATACTAGTACTAGTGAAACCAGACGAGTGGTGGTATCTTTATCTTCCTCACACTATAGTAACATAAAATTCAGTGACATAATTTTTCTATTTCACTAATTCATAGAGTCGTATTTTCTGCTTCTATCAGTCATGTTAATAAACAATAGGCGCGATGAGTCTGGCTGAAATAGTTATACCACCCATTCCGTCGCACGGCTTCAACGGTAGCGGTACGCATTTGTCGTCACCTATTCCGGTTTCCCGTCCAGTTACGTTGTTTATAGTTCAATCTGGGTAGGGGAGGTGTCGAGCACAACCACCTGTCGTCCACTCATATGAAAATTGGTGTGAGCGTTGCCGAGGGGATTTATGACTGCATGAGTGAGCCCCTAATGCGTGTATGGTCCCTGTGATAAAGGGACTTAAAAAACAAAGATGGATAGTAATAAGTACTCTTTATTTGGATATTTATATTGACAGAGATGATTTATAAAATGAAACGTGCTTACAACGACATGCGACCTCGCCCACCGTTGCAGGCGTGCCAACCTTGACCTCCCCAGGCTTGCATACATCACAGATAGCACAACCAATACGTTCCACCATTGAATTTATAAATTCAATGATTCCACCCACCTCGGCGCGCCGGGTTACCGCAATAATTCGGGGGGGGGGGGGGATCTATCCGTTTTTCTGGATAACCGGTGGCGATGGCAATGCCGGTACGGGTTGAGTTATTGCTGGAAGCAACAGACCATGGCACGAGTAAGCGGCAGATGGGTAAAGAAGTGAAAGTAATTCCCCGGTTAAAAAAGACCGACCAAGAAAGTGCCGTGACCCTCTTCGCCAGGAGTTCGAGTTCAAAGATTCTGAGGTATTCCGAGTTGACCAAACGACGAACGTTAAAACGACGGGTGCCTAGGTGAAAGGAAAGGGGTAGCTGAGGTAACCCCTTGTCTTGCACTTCAATGCTGTAACATCACCAACAGCGCAGCCAATGAGATGACGGAGACGGACATCCAAAGGATCACAGAGAAGGCCGACGCCAACACAGAGGAACAGGTCGACGTCGTCAAGCTCTCAACCTCAAACAAACAAACAGCATGGATGTTAAGTTGGCATCGGACAGACCGAGGGCAGTCTCGTTATAGAGATCTGCCAAAACGTATGTAGAAAGGCAATGCCCGTTTTAACTCCAAGGCAGAGAGCCGCTCTGTAGTATGACCGCGTATCTCGCAAGGCAACGACCACCGGCAAAACCAGAGAATGTGAAAACGAAAAAGTAGGCGTATCCTACTCAGAGGCCTTGAAGAAGATACGGCCTTGAATAAAACCAGAGGCTTCCGAGACCACCATCAAAACCGTCCGCAGAACCAGGGACGAAGCCATCCTCTTTGAGCTTGACTTGCATAGCAAGAATAGTGCGTCCTTCAGAGGAACTGAAAAATATCCTAGCAGAAAGCGATAGTATCCGTGCCGTTGAGTCAAAGGCAAAAGTAGAAATAAGGGACCTTGATTGCTGTACTAGTGAGGAAGTGGTACCGTTACCCTTGAACAAGAGGCTCTTAAAAAGGATGACATAAACGAAGTCAAAGTCTTTCTCATTAAACCCAACTCGAGACAGCATAGGTCTTGGCGATAGTAGAGCTAAACTGGGGAGCCGGGAGGCTAGCAGCAACGGGCTTGTCGCTGTGGACCTAGGCAACTCCTTAGTGTTCAGATGCTATTTCTGGTCAATCGACATACGGGAAAAATGTGAAGACAGTGAAGAGAGCCTGTCCGCACTGGAGGAGAGCGTGCAAGCGTCGGCAGACAAGTATTTACCGCTGTGGGGGAGAATGGTGACATTACTGGAGAGGACAGCTCGTGGGCAAAATAGTAACTCGACTGACGGGATATTAGGTGCCTAGACTGTAAAGGAAAACTCCTTATCATGATTGGATATAAATAATTCCTTATATCAAGAACAAATTGTCGGAAGATGATACTCACAAAGGGCGATTGGGACGTCTGTAAGAATATATCTATTGGTGATATCAAAATTTACGACCGAACATCTCGAAAACGCTTTGTCGAAGAAAAGTACCCACCAAGGCAAAACGAATTGTCTGTACGAGACATATCTATTATGGTGAAAGAGTTGTGCATAATTTATACTTGTTTGTTCCGTTTTAACAGTCTTTACGGAAAACTATAAAAAGGAACACAAACTATATCGAAAAAAATCTAGAATGTTACCCAGGGGCCAGGGTGTTACGATATTGAATCAGGTTCAAGTTCCGAGTCAAGTCAAGTCAAGTCCAGTCAGAATCAAATTTAGAACAGCCAATTCTTAAGAAATTTTAATTTAGATAATTCCGAGTATAATACACTATTCCTACCTGATGTAGATTCTTTAACTAAAAGCATTGTATGGCTAAAAGCCATTATATTACATGAAAAAATATACCGGGTGAATACTTTCAAACCGAACATATAAGGGAATTAACCTGGGAAAACAGTTTTTCGCAGATTGTTGCTCCCCAAATTAGCTTAGAGAGTTCATAATGCCATCATTGGAAATAGTGTTTATTGTAAAAAAACGTTTAGATACGGCGGTAATAGTTAGGTACCGCAGTGTGCGAGATTTATTTTCCGTGGAATTTAATCAAACCTCTATTCCGTCAATATCGACAATTCGACAGATAGTTTTTCAATTTTACAATTCCGGATGTTTAAATCTACGGGTCATGGCTACATGATTTTCTGAGTTCATTTTATTTTGCGAATTTTGATAAATTGATAAAATAATGAGAACTTGTTTGATAAATTGATAAAATAATGAGAACATACAAATAAAACTTAACTAATTCGCATTTAGTTAGATGAGAAAAAAATCTTCTTTCCAGTGGTGCCATTATGAACCCTCTACTATAAGTTAATTTGGGGAGGTACAAGCAGCGAAAAACTGTTTTCTCATGTTAATTCCCTATGTTCGGTTTGAAAGTATTCACCCGGTATGTGCAAAACCCAAATAGGCTATTAGCCTCGTGTTTACGTCTAGTTTCTTTAATATCTTTATTAAAACTAAATAGAAATGTGTAAAGTATGTAAGTATGGTAAACCTTGTGTATAAATACTTGAGTACCTAAGTCAAAGAATAGGTACTTAATAATAAGAAGTACAACGGAATAGGTTTCGTTGAAATAGTTATCTGTTAAATGTGTTGCCTAACCACATGAAATATTATTAATTAATCAACCTCCATGGCTATGCCTTGCAATGGCCTTGCAGGTCCCTACTTGCAATGTTGCCATATGCCATAACATCGTGCATCTTTATTTAATATTATTTTGCAAATCGACCTTTGAACTCCTCATTATTTTCATACATAATTTAATTTTATACGTAGCAAGATTAAGTATTGTTTGCTATGTACCTAGGGAAATTTACTGTTATTTCGTCATTCGGTTTGATTGTATTTCCTCTGGAATTAACACAATGGAAAATCTAAATCACCCCCTACACTTTACGAGAATACACGTTTTGAAGCACCAGGAATCCGGATCAAACAAAATCTCGATGTCGTCGTTCTGTCTCTCTGTTGTGTTATTTTGCATAAAGCCAAATCATTTTAAAGTTTCCGCCGCGAAATTATTGAATCAATGAAGATTTTGCTCTACCAGTGATCTGAACCCAAAGTTTTGTGGTACCTACTAGATTTGATGAACACAGCGCTTGCTATTTGAAGTAATGGGACTAACCATAGCCCCCCCGAATGTCAAGATTTTTTTGCAACATTCATAATCGGGATAAATGAACTCCTGTAGAGATTCTTGCGCATTCTTTCTTTAGCCAGACATTCAAAATGGTGGTTAACAGACCCCCAAATTCTTTTTGTTTAGCATGGTCGGGTAAATCAAAAAGTTGCACATTGTTGCATCCGAACAATGCACAGTAAGCCATCGCGAAATTTTAATACTAAAAACTAATACAAAAATCCGATATACTAACTGATACCCAACCATCCTCGAGATTGTGTTTGGGCTGTAACTTTAGGACCCGATGGTCTACGTAGCTGAAAAACACTAGTTCTTATTTAAGAACATCTTACATGTGTTATGTGTAGGTACCATTTTTCAAAGCGATTGGACGTTTCTAAACAAAGATATCGTGTAGGTACACGGAGAGACAGACAGTAATACAAATTATAAACGATCTCGAAGAAAGTATGGACGTAACGAGTACAAAACGCACCTATTGCTTGATCTTGCTATACAATTACATTTTGTTTCATCTGACCAAGTAGAAAAAGGTCGCAGCATTGAATTTGACAGTTATAAATTCAATGGTCCTCACCTTGCAAACTAAATGACGAGTATTCGCGCCTTCGATGCATGACAAGGCAACTTCTCTGTAAATGCCTTTGGTAATGAGTTTGGTAATGAGTTAAAAAAAATTATGAATTGTTGTCAAATTGCGATATTTTGTTTATGTGTTTTCACTTCGTCGTTAGCGTTAGGGTTAGCGCCCTTGAATAAGGAATCTTTCTTATTCTGATATCTAAATAATTATTACGATTTGCTTATACGATGATGGTAGCGCTAAAAGAAATCGGATTTTTACAAAACATCAAACATGTTATAATTAGGGGACTGGCGGTATCAAATATTGATTGCATATCGATTGAGGGCAGATGTAAACAAGTACAAAGCAGAGATAAAAAAGCTACAGAATTGCAGATGCAGAGGTGCGCGGGAATTTTTTTTAAGTACCTTTGACTCAATTTCAGCTGTTTTTTTGTTAAACTATCTATTGCCGCATTAATTTCCGAATACTGAGGAAGGACAGAAAAAATACGAGAGGCGATAATGATAGTGCTAAAGCGGTAAAACTGAATTAGGTAAATAAAAATATATTTTGAGACAAAAAAACAATTGAGCAGTATCTTTAGGGGGAGGCGATGCCCCTGTCGCCCCCCCCCCCCTAAAAACCGCCCCTGGCCCCATTGCCGGGAAACAGTTTAATTTTACATGATATAAAGAATGCATATGTTTCACATCGTACGTTGCGTTGCGTAAAATTCCGCTGCATCAGCTGATTTGGTGGGTAATTCTGGAGTTACCGAACCAATGAAAATTTTCGAAATATCTCCGCCATGGCTTTGCATTATGAAGTAGGTGTATTAAGTTAGCTTCGTGTAGAAAGAGAGAATGAGTTTTGCACGAAATGGGAGAGTCTCGTTTTGGTGCCACGAGAGTCAAGACGAGCGATTAGCGTTTGATCAGTAAGCGACCTTTTGAGCCCCAAGTAATTAAATTTGGCGTTCTGAAAGAAACCGAGCTTAATGGGAAGAAAAATATTTAGTTACAACTTATATAAGCGACAGTTAGTGTCCGTAACATCCAATAGTTTTGGAAGTTAGCATTTTGCCCAAGTGAAAAAGTGTTGTGTTTAAAGAAATTCAAGTTCCCATCTTGGATTACCATAACGCCTAACGTAGTTTTTGCTACCCTTAGCGAAAGTCACGTGAGTAAAATTTGCGTGCGTCAGATTGCCACCAAAGTGCCTTTCCCATAAGGATTAACGAGAGAGAGAAAATTACGCAAAGAAACAATTACGTATTTCCGTGCCGAGGTTCAAACACTTCATAATCGTATCGTAGTTTAATTTAAAGAAAGAAAGAAATAACTTGCGAATTCAGCGGATTCTAAAACCATGTTACGCACTATCCGTCGTACCCGACGTCGGCGTCGTACCACTATCGTACATAAAAAACTTACATCCAAAGTCCCGTATAAAGTCATCAAAGTACAATAGATTAAACTGGCAGCTACTTTTAATAAAATGTTACGTTAGTTTTGGTGCTGCTAACGTTAAAATTAATCCAAATGAGAAGTTTGCAAAAGGAGTTTCCTACACACTAAACCTGAAAGTTACAAAGAAATATTTAAAAGCGAGTGTACCTTAGTGCTCGTTTATTTTATCAACTCCAAGATTTGTAAAAGGGTCACAATCGAATTTGGCGAATCAATCGATCAACATAAAATGTGTCTCCTTCCGGAAGCTGCCGTTGGAGTCATTCCTATACCGTCGGGTTTTTAAAGAATGCATCAAAGAAATCATCTGATAAAAAACTCCAGGTTTCCACGTCCAGGGAGAAGATCACATAAAGTTAGTTATGCAATTGTCTTTGAAAACCTAAATCATGGAGCTCTACGATCATTTGGATAAATGACTTTAGTAGAAGGGGGGCACCTTCCGCCATCTTGGATTTTGTGACGTCAGCTGACCTTGGGTTTTTCCCAAGGTCATGGGTTTTTCCCAAGGTCGTGGGTTTTTCCCAAAGTCATGGGATTTTCCCAAGGCCGTTTCTTTGGGTTTTCCCCAAGGTCGTGACCTTGGGTTTTCCCCAAGGTCGTGGCCTTGGGTTTTCCCAAGGTCATGGCTTTGGGTTTTCCCAAGGTCGTGGTTTTGGGTTTTTCCCAATGTCGTGGCTTTGGGTTTTCCCAAGGTCGTGGTCTTGGGGTTTTTCCCAAGATCGTGACTTTGGTACAGGATCATGGTCTTGGATCCTGGGGCAGGGTTGTGATTATGGATTCTGGATCAAGGTCGTGGTCTTGGATGCTGAGTTGAGATTGTGTGATTTGGATTCTGCGATTTGAGTTGGACTAAAAATGTGCTCTGGGATTTTCCTAGCGAATTTAAAAGAGAGAGGTGTAGAGAAAAATAAGAGATGTTGTATTACAAACCTAATCTAAGTACATACTCTTAGAAAATAGTAATCCATACATTTCAAATTTTACAAAGAAGAAGAAGAGGAAAAAGCAAAGCGAGAAGCAAGCAAAACAAGAAAATATTTGTGTACTTACTTTTTCTTAGTTTTGTTTGAAAATCCTTGTTTTTCCAAGTTTATCCACACACACACACACCCTCCCTAACACATAAGAAAGAGAGAGATGCACAGATTAGCACTGTATAATTACGTAAACTGCAGTAGATTATGCGAGTCTAATAAAACTTGTAACAATACGTTAGGTGATGTTAATGAGTCGGTAGTCAAATACTAACTGAAATTAGAGCGTACATTTCTTATTTGGGTATTTCCCGAGGTCATTGCAATGGGTTTCCTCAAGTCATGGCCTTGGACTATGAACTTGTCGTAGCATTGGGTTTTTCCCAAGGTCATGGTCTTGGACTTTGACCTCCCCAAGGTCATGGTCTTGAACTTTGACCTCGAGTTTTTCCAAGGTCGTGGTCTTGGACTTTGACCTCGAGTTTTTCCAGGGTCGTGGTCACGTAGTCGACCGCTATGCTTTAAACCATATTTATGAACCTCACTCAAAAGGGATGCTTTTTTATAAAAAAATCAACCGATCTTTAAACGATTTTAACTTGTCTTTATTAGTATCAACCCTTAAATGTAAACAAATTTATATTACAAAACGTAGTAGTATACAATAAACGGATGATGTCGTCGTTAGACTTTAAGTTATCATTAAACATGTTTACAAAATCGCTAGTGGCAACATTATTCATTTTAAAAACTAAGTACATCAAGCAATATTGGCCGCAAAAGGTCGAAAGGGGATGTTGTAACATTTTATAGTTACATGTAAAACGTCTAGAGTTGGCTTTCAAAAATTTTAAATGAAGGCCACATGGAGACCTTCCGAAGGAATCAAAGAATTCGCCAATTCCATCTTTATCGATGTAGATAGCGTTCCAATGTTGACCAGGTCTGGTGGAAACATCTGTATTGACTATAAGTCCATATGGACGACGAATAAATTTTGGTAATTTATCAGCTGCAAAAACACCAGGCCTTACAGAATCCTGTATGTGATTCAGGGCTCGTTGAAGTTCTAGGGAATTCATCGGTGGAGCTAATTTGGGTCCATTCGTATAGCATTAAAGCGTTTTCTTGCGAGCACATTAAAGTTTCACTGTTATGATTCAAGCACATAATGCCTCCAAATTCTTTCTTCAGCTTCTTTAAAGAAGGGCATCCGCAATCCTCTGCATTTATTATAGGTTTGTTTAGGAAATTTAGAATGTACTGCTTCTCTAGTCCTTTAACATAGATCTTGCTAAATGGCTGTAGCAGGGTACGTAGTTCCTCTTCAAAATTTTCATATCGAATGTGACCGGAGGTCCACTTTAAGCCATGATAATAATCCTCTAAATATCGAATCTCTTTTTTCATAGTTGCAGTAATACTATAATTTTGAGGGGGTTTTATTAACAGAGTTGTGCATTTCGGACCCTCCGAGGAAACAATCGAAATTTCTTTGGGTATAAACTCATTAAGAGCCCCTCGGAAACCTTGCATATCGACGTATGCATCCATTGCAGAAAACATTTAAACTGGCTAAGGACTCGTATAAACTGATCTTTTATTTATTATTATTAGTGAAATCATACGTAGGATATCAGCTTAATTTATTTTTCTGCTTTTCGAACTTATTGATGTGCGTAAGACTATGCAATGTACGCAATTTTGAGATTTCTCTTTTAACTGCGTTAACATTTCGGTGTTTATCGATTTCAATGACATTGTCGAACTCCGCATATACCAAGCAGTTTACTGTTTCAGTTAACGCATCTTGAAATCCAACTTCGATGCGCAATGAACCATTCCTAACTAAATTCCAATGTGTTGTGGCGTTAGCGGATAAATCAGGTGTCAGGTCAAAGGTAGTTAAACAGTAGCCGTGAGGGTAATCTAAACGCAATATGTTATTTCCTTCATTCAAAAAATGAATACCCGACCCCGAAAATAAAGTATGATATGCCCGTACGTATAATCCTTCCCGTGTGAAATCAGGTTGCAACGGCTTTGAAGGAATTTGCTGTCCGTCGATGTACAGGGACATGTAATTAATCTTGTAGTTTTGGAAATTGAAAGGGTTAGACGCGTAATCGCCATTAAACGCTTTATTGGATACAAAACCGATTATGCAACGTTTTGGCAGCTGTCCAAGGAAGACGTTATCTAAAGATTTACGCTGTATTCCGGTTGGTATTGTTAACACTTTTACATCGGTTCGAGTAATAGGATATTTTGCGGCGGACGTTTCTAATGCTTTAGTGTGAGCGAGAAGAATTGTAGGATTTATCTTCATTCTTCGTACCAGCAAATTGGCATCGACAATTTTTACTTTATAAGTTGCACCTGCACCAGCCATTAAGCTAAACGAATCTCTGGATCTCACAAATTTAACTTTCATTTCAACACCGTTTATGAGAAATTTTTCTTGGTTAAACAAATCGGCATGGACATGTCCAATCATCTCTATCATGTTACTCTCGGCTGCTGCGGCTTGACGTATAGTGAAACCTACGTTATCTGCTGTTAATGTGTCCATTTTTTTTGGTGTATCGTTGTACCACAATGAACACCCCAGATGTGATGTTTTGGCTTCCAAACCATAATTTAGCAAAGTTTCAATATATGCACGATACGCATATGTGTTATTAGGTGGCGACACCAATTTCTGATTTAAACATATCTCTACCTGGCTATACAGCGTGTGTAACCAATTGTTGGCTGGACCTACAACATCTCCAACACCCAATATTGAATCATCTTGTTTTACAATTCTTGCCGTGATATAGAGCATACTGTGACTTAAATCCAAATAATCATTCCCGCTTCCGGGGATTACGAATTCTATCGGAGCATCATCGGTTAACGAGGATAAAGGTTTGTAAAAAACCCATTCGCCACTTTCAATACTTGTTTGAGTCGCTGGCAGTGCGAACAAATCCAGCTCTGATTTTATGCACTCACAAGACTGCGCGTGAAGGAATGCCATGTTTATTGCTTTGAAAATATGTCACTAAATTTGGGCTTTGTAGGTTTTTTAATTCTTGATGTAGTTTTCTTACGACTTGCAATTTTAAACTGATCAAGTTTGGGTATGTGAGGTGTTTTATAACCAGTTCCTTGCATCAATGTATCAATTTTTTCATCGGCTTTGCGTTTTAGATTTCTTCCTGCTTCGTGAATTCGATCTTGAAACTCTTCCTTGATAGGCTTATCCTCGATTATATCGCCTAGTACATTCGTACCGGTTCGTAAAGCTCCTTTCCCAACTGCACGCATTCCGGATTTAAACAATGGTAAAATACTACGAAACACTCCACCTAACCAGCTCCCTATCCCATGACCTCTTTGATACGGTGACCCCCTATAAATCGTACCAATGCCAATACCGGCTTGATTTACGTAGTACTGTTGGTATGGACACCCCATTTCTTAAAATGTAGCTTCAAGCTCAATGTTCCAAACTCGAATGGCATTGATTGTCCAGTATCAGTCCTTATGTTTATTTCAATATTTTCAAATTCTTTTATCATCACAGGTATATAATGCGTTGGGGAGAACACAACATCCTTATGACAGCCGTAATTGTAATTTTCAGCAGTTATATTAACTATTCGCATTAGTGGAGATACAACGTTCCCCACGATTTGTGGTTCTACAATATCGCAATAGATGAACATTTGTGAGGGCAATCCAAATGCTGGCGGGATGGGGTGGCACTGGATCTTGAACAATGTTTTGTTCGGGACGAAATCCCAATTGTAAAGCAAGACGCTCTGAAAAGCCCAGTATCGAGAGTGTTTCTGTCTTAATTTGAACTGATACACGTTTAGTAAGAGTGTAATACTCTAAAGTCACCAATCTTCCTATAATCTCATGCTTATTCATTTCTCTAACTACATCCTCGACAGTATCGTAGTTCCCTGATGCAAAACGAATTACATGCCAGCCGTTAGCGTGATACGTTATTTGTTCGGAGTCATCACGAAAAAAGTCCGCCGCGTTTTTTAACACTCTTTTTGCAGATAAATCTTCCGGAGGTGTTACTCTATAATATATTAAATTATCGATCTCACTTATTGACGCGAACGAACACGGGGTACTGAATTTCCGAAACACCAACGCACCACCGCCCATTTAATCTTATACGTTTTGGTAGCTGTGTTACAAAGTTTGACGTCGTATTGCTGGGGAAGTATTCCATGGAACTATTGCTCAATAAGGTTGCATAAAATTCCTCCGTCATATCTTTTTTAGTTCTGATGCAGATATCCAAGAATTGAATTTTTCACTATATCCTTTCCACTTGACCAAATACTTTTTGTTTTTCCCACGACCTTTCTCTTCTAAGATTTCATCAATTTTAAACACTGTATTCTCATCAAGTGTAACAACTTGCAGCTCTTCTTCGTAAAAAGTTCCCTCTATATCTTCACCATTCAAATCTACTATTCTATAAACTGGAGGTCGACGATTTATAACTTTGACGATTTTAAACACTTCTTGACTGAAATTGCTCTCATAGCCCTTCTCAAAATGATGCTTGCTTCTGGCTATTCTCACGTGTTGTCCCACCTTATATTTAGGTTGAGCCTCTTTACCAAATCCCTTCGCATACAGATTCTGCCAAACGATTAAAATGTTTTCATCTGTCACCTCAATCGGTGCCATCTTGATTGCAGAATGATAACTCTTGTTATACGCAGACACAAGATCTTGTAGAACGTCCACATATCTATACGTATTACTATATGTAAACCATCGCCACATTCTGGACTTTAGACTCCGATTCCATCTCTCAACGACGGCCGCTTTTACATCAGGATTATGAGTTACATAGTAATTTATTTCATGCTTTCTAAAGAATTTTTGAACATCACCGGCAATAAACTCTTTCCCTTTATCGGTTTGTATATTATCAGGTGTATTACCACACTCGTTAAAGATGCAAATGCTTCAATTATGGAAGATGCTGTTTTCTGCTTGAGGAGTCTTGCCCACGCTTTTTTACTGAACACGTCTATGACTGTTAATATGTAATTGTAACCGTTATTAAACTTAGTTAAAGTTCTCATATCACATAGGTCGGCTTGAAAGAGCTCAAACATATTATTGACAATGTACTTGTTTCGGGCAAATTTCTTTTTAACAGGTTTGTGCATAGTGTAAGCCTCTTGTTTCTGCAGCCATGTCTTGATATCTTCAGCGGGGTATTTGTTCTTTACTTCTGCTAGCAAGGACGATGCTCCAGCGAAACCTGCGGGATGGGCCGGATCGTAATATATGATATCCATCCTTAAAGTTCAAATGCTTCCCACAGAGATTCAGAGATATTGAGAGGTTTAGTTCTTTTTCGGCGTTTTTGGGGTGGTTGTTGTTGTGGTAAAATTAATTCGGAATCGGCATCGTAATCGGTAAAGCTTCTATCTCGATTTATATTAAGTTTTACCGTGCTGGTACGGTGAGGCGGGGTATTCCGTCTTCTCACGTTGCCCACGAATTCTTGAGGTACATTGATTTCTTTAACATAAGCCGCAAACTTCTCCCAACCTTCGGGGTTTGATGTCTTCCTCGGGCTTATTGTATCATGGACCAGATCGATAATATTCGACGAAGGAATAACCTCACCTTTTATTGTGACAATTCCTTTGTTATCCCAGCCGATGTTACTTGAGGCCGTGAGCATCCGTAAAAATCCTTCGGCTTTCTTCTTAAAAGTTTGCGGTATTGTGGTTAATATGTCAACCTCCGATATACCCTCTGGCCTTGAATCAATTGAGATGCTTACTGGCTTCCGCATCTGGTCAGCAAAATGTAAATATTTCTGTAGAACTTGATTATAATGCTGCCACTTATCATGATCAGACCAATTCGACTTTAAGATTTGCATCATTTCATCATCTATCCGTGATAAAACATCTTCTTTCCTATTCTCATTTGCTTTAAGCCGCTGTATAACTTCTTGAGGCCCGAGTAACATTTTCTTTCCGTGCTCCATAATTATTATTATTTAAACAAACTTCCGAGTATACCACCAAGTAATGGTCCTAATATAAATGGCAGGAACGCTCCTCCGCTTTGCACCAAGATCTGTTTTTTCTTTCTTATTGTTTCGTGAGGCTTTACCATACGTCTCAAGATAGTCTTATGACGACTGAGACTTCGTTTCTGATTATCAGTCAGTTCAGCTTTACCTTTTAAAGTATTGTAAATGCATTCACATATGCAATGAATTTGATCATCATCCAAACATTTTATTAAGGCTTGACGCTCCTTAGGCCCCAATTTTGCGAGAGCACGCAGCAACTCTGCGTGTTTAGTCAGCTTTGCAGACATTATAAATTAATAATGCCTAATTTATCAAGATTTAAACCTTTAATACCCTTTTTTGGGGTATATACTACACACGCGCCGTCTTCTTCGAAAATCGACGTTCTCTATCGGAATACATCCGGTGTACTTTGTTTTAAATCGAATAATAAATACCCATGTGGTTTAGATGTGGCATCATTATATGCTTCCTCTAAAAACTTTGAATTTTCAGGTAAAATTTGTCGAGTTAAATGCTTAATTTGTGCACGATCACGAGGATTTTTAAATAGAATTATGTAATGAGCGTTTAAAGAAATATCTCTCTGGCCTTTTCCTTGATGGA
The DNA here is from genome assembly GCF_008802855.1 of Photinus pyralis. Lineage (NCBI taxonomy): Eukaryota > Metazoa > Arthropoda > Insecta > Coleoptera > Lampyridae > Photinus > Photinus pyralis. The sequence continues at coordinate 25,607,948 of NW_022170510.1, forward strand.
ATATGTTTTGGGTTAAGAAAAATACACTAAGATTTCGGTGATGACAACCTTTTGTAAAAATGTCTACCATGGACCCATTTGATTCACGCATTAGATCATCTATGATCACCAGTGTTGGTTTTAAACCATCGAAATTAGACATGTCAGGTAGTCCCTGATGAAACTCAATACCCTTTAAATCGTCGTACAATTCCTGCCATTCAGCGTAATGCCATACTATTCTTTCAAACACTACGTTACAGATGTTTCCTACATTTTTAAGAAAATTTACAACAAAATAACTCTTTCCAGATCCGCTTGGTCCACTTACGATTGCACTAAAGGGGTGATAAATCTTATTCTCCATTGTAAATTCGTCGAAGTATGCAAACAAACTGAATAAAATAACTTTAACAACGTAATTTATACACATTTTATTTGTACAAAAATCCATGTAATCATGGATTTCATTAATTAAAAAATGAGGAAACTTGTCAACAAATTCACTTAATATTAAATTGTCGTCATTATTCAAAGCGAGAGCCAGATCATTATAATCTGCATATTTTTGGTTGCGTTGATCAAGAATATGTACGCAGAAAGACGCGACGCTTTTTAAAGCATAGCGGTCGACTACGTGACCACGACCCTGGAAAAACTCGAGGTCAAAGTCCAAGACCACGACCTTGGAAAAAACTCGAGGTCAAAGTCCAAGACCATGACCTTGGGGAGGTCAAAGTCCAAGACCATGACCTTGGGAAAAACCCAATGCTACGACAAGTTCATAGTCCAAGGCCATGACTTGAGGAAACCCATTGCAATGGCCTCGGGAAATACCCAAATAAGAAATGTACGCTCTAATTTCAGTTAGTATTTGACTACCGACTCATTAACATCACCTAACGTATTGTTACAAGTTTTATTAGCCTCGCATAATCTACTGCAGTTTACGTAATTATACAGTGCTAATCTGTGCATCTCTCTTTCTTATATGTTAGGGTGTGTGTGTGTGTGTGTGGATAAACTTGGAAAAAACAAGGATTTTCAAACAAAAACTAAGAAAAAGTAAGTACACAAATATTTTCTTGTTTTGCTTGCTTCTCGCTTTGCTTTTTCCTCTTCTTCTTCTTTGTAAAATTTGAAATGTATGGATTACCATTTTCTAAGAGTATGTACTTAGATTAGGTTTGTAATACAACATCTCTTATTTTTCTCTACACCTCTCTCTTTTAAATTCGCTAGGAAAATCCCAGAGCACAATTTTAGTCCAACTCAAATCGCAGAATCCAAATCACACAATCTCAACTCAGCATCCAAGACCACGACCTTGATCCAGAATCCATAATCACAACCCTGCCCCAGGATCCAAGACCATGATCCTGTACCAAAGTCACGATCTTGGGAAAAACCCCAAGACCACGACCTTGGGAAAACCCAAAGCCACGACATTGGGAAAAACCCAAAACCACGACCTTGGGAAAACCCAAAGCCATGACCTTGGGAAAAACCCAAGGCCACGACCTTGGGGAAAACCCAAGGTCACGACCTTGGGGAAAACCCAAAGAAACGGCCTTGGGAAAATCCCATGACCTTGGGAAAAACCCACGACCTTGGGAAAAACCCATGACCTTGGGAAAAACCCAAGGTCAGCTGACGTCACAAAATCCAAGATGGCGGAAGGTGTCCCCCTTCTACTGACTTTTTTGCCTTATTGCTATTACTAATCAACTGTAAACGAGAGATTATAAAGTTGTTTGAAAACGTATGTAAAATTTGTTTGTATTTCGTTACTGTATTCTCATCGAAAGAAATCTCTGAGTTTGCAACCACTCCTATTAGACTTTTTATCTTGGTGGAATAAAAAGCAAATTCTAATTAAATTTCAGATTAAGAGAGTCGAACTCAGAAGGTCTGCATACCCAAATATAAAGTTCCACTTTTCTTTTTAATTACAAAATGTTATAAAATATTATTCAGAAGGTCTCCACTATTTATTGTGTCAACATTAAACAAAATGAACTGCTTTTGCAGTACCTACCAATTATTAGAACATATATAAATTTCAGACAGAGATACCTAAAAAATAATTACTCATGTTTAGACTGGGTACAAATTTCATGTTTAAACCATTCTATGTTGTCATTGATTTGGACAGTGCAAATTACCAAGATATTCTCTTTGGAACTCGGAAGTAACCAAGTATTTCAGCTAGGAGTCAGGAGAGATCCCTTAAGAAAGCCAACGTAAGAGAGGTAAAGTAAGAGGGAACCGACTGAGCTAGTGACCGGCGTAATTAATTTAAATTTTACATTAATTACAACAGTTTTCTGATTGAGAGTTTTATTTTCAATCAAAATAAGGTACCATTAATTTCCAATTCACAAATAGTAGCAAGGTGTTAATAAAAAAGCCCCCGCGGCAGTTGTCACCCATCAGTGGGGCATTATTAGAGCTTCCAACCTGAACGAAAATTGTTGTATATTGAAATGGACTGTACATTTACTTAATTTAATTGATGTAGGTACCTTTTCAAAACTTGGTTTTTCCTGGCACTAATTTCAACAAAATTTCCTTATCAGTTAGCGATCCTTTATACAGTATCTACCTATGATACTACAGTTAATTATTATAGTAGTCATGTACCTACGTTAATAGTGGGGGAGGGGGGGGGGTTATCAAGGCTATACTGATCAATAATACATACAGTAACACCGGTTATGTAATTATGTTGGTCTTTTTAGAATCGATCTAATGGGAATAATCTTGAATAAATTGTCGTGGCAATCCCTTAATCTAATAAGTAAAAGTGATGGATTTCTTATATAAATAGGTAAAATTGGACGTACATTTATGTATTACGACTTACTTAATATGATTAAAATTCTGTTGATATCAATATTTCTAAGCAACGCTATTTTGCTTATCTGTATATCTAGGTATGATGATCAAAGGGTGAAGGTAGTGGTCACTAGAATGGCGAAGGTAAATTATGTACGGAGTGTACTTGCACTATTAACGATATACGCTAATTATAACCCTATCGAAAGTGAAACTGCAACAAAGATAAATGTGTGTAAGTGAATTTATTGTTATTATTATTATTATTATTATTATTATTATTATTATTATTATTATTATTATTATTATTATTATTATTATTATTATTATTACTGTACAGAATGTGTCGTGTGTCAAGTACGGAACCATTTTCAAATGAAGTTATTTGGCATTAATTTGGTACTACTATATGAAAATCTAAATTATCTTATAAAATCAAAGGTCAGCAGATAAAAATTATGGCGGAACGATACCTACCTACCTGTGAGTTTAAAACTAACAAGTTACAAAAGTGATCGTTAACGATTTGCAAAAACCGCATTTCAATATTAGGTAGCTTTTTTTCCAAAAAAATGAGTTACCTCAGTCAAATTCGTTTAGGTATAGTCATTTAACTAAATTGGTGACAAACCGTTATTTGAAGAGCACTTTCTGTTAACATTTCGGAAAAATTCGCTTGCAACTAAGAAAGTTGGCTCTGCGGCATAGACAATTAAATCCATTTTTGTTTTAACATTCATCTTCAGTTAAAAATGTATAACGTTCCACAAATAAGATAGGTAGGTATATGTGCGAGGCTAGGTGCGAAGCATCTTTTATACAAATTTCAGAATTGCGTTACAAATAAGATATATGCGAATGTATTACAAAAGGACGCGGATATTACGACGCATGAAATTTGGACGCATATAAAATTGGACCCGCGACAAAAGGACGCGCAGTTAATAATAACTTTGCTTCGAACTTGTTTTAATTAGGTAATCTTTTAAGCCGTAAATTCCTGGAAATTTGCCGACGCCAAAAAAATATTCAAAGACATCGCAAAATGAATTAAAACAATTCTTAAATATAAAATAAGTATAAATTGTGCACAATTCTTGTGCAGGTAAAGCGTATTTTTTAAACCGAAATGGCTTAGTAAATGGTTGCGCCATCTATTAGGTATACAGGGTGATTCCTATAGTACCTGCCACCGTTTGGGAGCGTGTAGGTGGTGCGTAGGGGAGTATTTTGATATAGGACACTTGGGGTCGGAAATCTAAAATAAGGGTGCCAGAGCCAAATTTACCTTCTGGAATTTCGCGCCTGTAGGTAGGCAACCCAACCGGCCGGCGGTGCACACGGAGCGATCTCAGGCGGCGATGTGTGGCTGACACTTGATCAGAATTTTGTTTAAACCCACGAAATCCCGTCTGCAACGACGCGTATCAAGTGAATAAACACTATGGCACGTTTTACTAACACGGAATACGCGGACATGCACTTCATGTACGGATTGGCAAATGGTAACGCACGAGCTGCACGACGAGCGTACGCTGAGCGGTATCCAAACCGTCAGTTACCCTACAGACAGGTCTTTCAAGAAGTTCACTTCCGACTGTGCGAGACAGGGCAATTGCAGGTAAGCTGACGGAGGCTTAACTTTACACACAGATTCGTGATGCACATCGATACTTGGGTCATTTAAGCACCCATTTCGAAAAGTTTGTTTGTTTACACCGACCTCCTCCTATTTCGCAGCCCACTAGCGCCCGTGATCGCGATCGCCCGTTGGTAAATGCCTTAGAGGAGGATGTGTTGGAACGTTTCGAGGCAAACCCGCGTACTAGCACTCGACTTGTAGCAGATCAGGTGGGTTGTAGTCAACACACAGTGTGGAACATCGCCAACAACAACAACTTACACCCCTATAAGTTTAAGAAAGTGCAAGAGTTACGGCCGGGTGACCATGAAAGGAGGCTGGAATTCTGCAACTTAGTCGTCCAGGAGGAAGAAGCTAATCCGAACTTTCTGAGGAGCGTGGTAGTTACTGACGAGAAAGGATTCTCAAGAGAGGGGACCTTCAATCCTCGTAACAGCCACTACTGGGCGGAGCACAATCCTCATGAAACGTTTACGCGAGGATACCAGGACAAGTTTTCTTTAAACGTTTGGGCTGGCATCCTGGGGGACAACCTACTGGGGCCTTACATCCTCCCTCCGCGTCTAAATGCCCATAATTACCTGATTTTCCTGCGCGAGGTGCTACCAGAACTTTTAATGGATGTTCCAGTGAACTTGTACTGGGACCACTGGTTCCAGCACGATGGGTGCCCTGCTCACTACGGGCGGCAGGTGAGGGAACACTTGGACCAAACCTATCCGGACAGATGGATCGGCCGTGGAGGTGCGGTGGAGTGGCCTGCCCGCTCGCCCGACATCACCCCATTAGATTTTTACTTGTGGGGTGTGATGGAAGCGCACGTCTACGAGACTCCCGTCGAATCCGAAGAGGACTTAATTGCGCGCGTCGTCATGGCCGGAGAGGCTGTTCGCCAGGACATAGGAGTCTTCACGCGAGTTCGAGGGGAGTGGTTGGCTAGATGTAGGAAGTGCATTGAGAACAACGGTGGCCACGTTGAACACTTGTAAACGTTATTGCTTTTGACTGTCGTTTTCCCTCCTTCCCTCCCATGTCGCTTCCTCGCGCTAACTCGCTCTGCATCGCTCCGCGCGAAACGTCGGTCGGTTGGGTTGCCTACATACAGGCGTGAAATTCAAGAAGATAAATTTGGTTCTGGCGCCCTTATTTTGGATTTCCGACCCCAAGTGTCCTATATGAAAAGACTTCCCCTAGGCACCCCCTATACGCTCCCAAACGGTGGCAGGTACTATAGGAATCACCCTGTAGAGTAGCATGCTATATTTTTATCGATGTTTTCTTTCTTTTTAGACGGTTATTGGGAAAACCTCACCAATAGATATGTGTCGTCCAGACAATTCATTTTGCCTTGGTGGGTATTTTCCTCCGACAAATTCTTTCAGACGTTCCAATCGTCCTTTGTATTTACCGTCCTCCGACAATCTGTGCTTGAGATATCAGGAATTATTTATATTCGATCACGATAAGGAGTCGAGGAGGAGGCTATGGTTGCTGGAAATTAATTCTTTTCGTTGAGACCTTTCATTAGAGTACCGTGAAGGATAAAACCACCCCCTCCCCCCTTAAATCTCTTCTTTTGATAAGAAGCAAAATGTAGGACGGTAGTTGGTAGAAAACAGTTCCTTTTGTTGAGACCTTTAATTGGAATACAATTAACGATAAAATTAATTTCTACCCCCTTCTTCCTCCCCCAGCCACCTACTGATCTCGGAAAGGAGTTGCGCAGGAAAGTTATAGTTTGTACAATCTAATTCATTTCGGCTGGTGAGACCTTTCATTAGAATACCATGAAAGGTAGAACGTGTGTTTACTTTCGTCACCAGGTCACCTACCCATTTTCAAAAAATTTTACTTGGAACCACAAAAGGCATGGGTATGGGATTTCCAGATATTTGTTTCATTATTGTTGCATTCGGAATCTTATAGCTCTGGTACCTCAACCAAGAAAAATCGTGACGATTAAATTAATATGCGCCGACTGCGCAATGCAATCTTCCTTATTTATAGAGATATTTTTTTTAAATTGTAACCTAAGATTATTTAGTAAAGACAAGCATATTGCATATTGTAAAAATCAGATGTGCGCATGCGCAAATTGCGCAATGTCATCTTTCTTATTTATCAATATATCTTTTTTGAAACTTTAATAAAGATCTTCTAGTAAAGGCTAACATACCGCATATTATAAAATTCACGTAAGCGCATGCATGGATTGCGCTGTTTCTTATTTAAGAATATTTATACCTTAACTTATTTCCGTTGGTACACATAAATAGTTCTTTACATGACTTTTAGGGAAGTACCGATCAATTCATTGGAAATGCACTAAAGTTACCCGCTATAAGGCGAAAACCTTTTATTTATTTTTTTCAATTTAGTTCCAACTCCTCCCACTATTTGTTCAGAATGAACCTATTATGGTGGTTTTTGTCTTTTTGGTCCGATAATGGAGGCCTGACAAAAAGTTCACTTAAAAGTTCTACATCCAGGCCCGTAGCCAGAATGAAGTAGCAGGAGTGGCCGGCATTTTTCCAGGAGATAGATAAACCGACAGACCTTCAAAACGTGTATTTCCGTAAAAAAGTGGGGGTTCATTTTTTACCCCAATGCAATATCTCCCTTACTAAGGTGCGAGGGGTAAAAAGCGGCATAGCACCTCGGAGTGGCCCTGCGGGGTCATTGGATTTGACTAATTTTTAATAGGCTTCTTACATGTGTTACAAGGTCAAATGTGAACCAAATCGGCCCAAGTGTTTGGCAGTTATTGTGTTCACGAACATACGGACAGACGAGCAGATAGATAGATGGACAGACGGACACCATCGACTCCCCTATAAAGCTTGCATCCCTTGGCTCTACTGCTTAATAATGGCTCAAAGTAACAACCATGGCTGCCAAGCAATTTTCTTTTTCTCTACCGTTTCTTCATTAGATCAAGATTTTGGGTCTCCCTGTTCCAAAATCATCGCTAAAGCTAAACAAGTTTCATGTTTGAGTTTCAAAATGCAATAAGCGTATAGGATTTAAAAATGGCAAAATAAATAAAATCACATAAATTTCTCTGCGGAAACGGCCGCTGGAATTCTTTAGGTAGCTATCCGTTTCTCATTTTGCCTTAATTTTGTAGCGTAATTTACAGGTACAGGTTATTAGTAACCTTTGTTTCTATTGGCTATTTCTCAATAATTTTTGATAGTGAATGATTATATAAACCCACCATTAATTGGTTTGTATAGTAATAATAATAATAATAGTGTTTATTGTGTAAAAGTAATTCTAATAAATTACACACATTCGTCTTTAAAAAAAATACATCATGTCTTAAACAGTAACACAAATATAACTTCTAGACATTAAATATAAACTCAACTCAGATTCTCTATGAAAAATTCGTGTATATTATAGTATGGTTTATCAACGAGATATTTTCTTAATGCTTTTTTAAAGAGATGATAGGGTAGGTGTTTCTGTGTATTCGGAAGATGATTGTATATTTTGATAGGCATGCAGAGAGGACTGTTGGCTGTGACGTTTAATCTATGATGTGGAATTTTGATGTGATTGGACCTTGTGTTGTGTGAGTGTACTGTGTTGTATTTGTCGATCAACTTAAATTTAAACTTGTGTACATAACTTGCGGCTTCAAGAATATATAAAGATATGACGGTTAAATATTCATTTGAATGAATAGCGGTCTACAGCTAGTTGTCAGTGAAACTCTGGCGATGGATCGGATGGCGCGTTTTTGTAGAATCAGGGTGCTTTGAACCTGTCCACTGCTACCCCAGATGATGATGCCATATCTTAGTCTGGATTCAATTTCAGCATAGTAAAGACACATTAAGGTTTCTGGATTTAAAAAAGTTCTAAGTTGTCTAATTTTGAATATTGCTTTTGAAAGTTTGGAGTTAAGCGACAAGATGAGCGTCTTCCACTTTAAATTTTCGGTGAACAGCATTCCAAGTATTTGCAAGGATTCTGTATTTTGAATGGGACAGTTTGATATGGAGATTCCAACTTCCGCATTTTTGTTTTGAACCGAAGACATGCTAAACAGTGTGTATCTTGTTTTATCTTTATTTAGGAACAACTTGTTAGCAATAAGCCATTTGTAGACGTGATTTACAGCTAAATCGGTGTCCCTTTCTATGCAGTTACGGGTGCTACTAACCATTAGGGTGATGTCATCTGCATACATGGTTACTTCAGCGTACTTAGATAAATAAGTTACCAAATCGTTTATATAAACGTTAAATAAAGTAGGGGATAAAACTGCCCCTTGTGGAACACCAATTGCAATTGGTAAGCTTTCTGATCGCACTTGCTGCTTGAATTTATTTGACCAAGTTGAAATACGGACTACCTGGGTTCTCTTCGACAAATATGATGTGAACCATTTAAGGGCGACACCTCTTATTCCCATCCACTCCAATTTCTGTATTAGAATATTGTGGTCGACACAATCGAAGGCTTTGCTTAGGTCACAGAAAACTCCTACCATTCGAAGTCTTCTTTCAAGAGTGAGAAGAATACTCTCATATATTTCAGTAGTAGCGGTCGTGGTCGACTGCTTCTCACGAAAACCGTGTTGCCTCTTTGATATTATATCATACTTTGAGAGAAATGAAGTTATCCTCTCTTTCATCGCATATTCTAGCACTTTTCCTACGCAGGACGTCAGTGTAATCGGTCGGTAATTCGCCGTGTTGAGAGCATCTCCTTTTTTGAAAATAGGAGTCACCACTGCAGCCTTGAAGCAATTTGGAAATGTTCCAGTGCGTAAAGAACAGTTAATTAAATACGTAAGTTCGGTGATGAGTTTCACATGTTTTAATAAGTTAGGGGATATATCATCAAGTCCAGGTGCGCTATTGCTATTCAGCTTCTTGAATAGGTTTAGAACCTCTTCTTCCGTAAATGGCAATAAATAGATGGAATTAGGATTTATCTTAAGATGGTTTGTAGGTAAATCTGCGTGTGGAATAGATTCCCGAAGCTTGAACGGTATGTTATGAAAGTGTTTATTGAACAAATTGGCAATCTTTGCAGCTGATGTAACCACAGATCCTTGGTCATCCTTTAGTTCCAGGTTTTTTGGAATTTGGTTGTTTTTGTTACTAATCGAGTTCAAAACCTTCCAGGTTTCTTTGCTCTTGTTTTGCGCGTTCTGTATGATTGAGCTGTAATGATTTCTTTTACCATTGTTTATCAAGTTTTGGTGTGCTTTCTTCATAGATATGTATTTATCTCTTAGTTCGGGGTATTTTCTTTGTAAGACATACATGTTATTGAGCTTAGTACTAGAGCCACGAGTTGCTTCTGTGCACCAGGGTTTAGTTTCGGAGTTATATCGATAATTTTTTAGAGGAAAACATATATTGACGTAAAATTGAAATGTGGAAAGGAAAACTGAGAACTTTTCATTTATGTCATCCGTGGAGTAGATATCGTTCCACGTTTCATTTTCCAAATATGAAAAAAAACGTTCCATGTTACTTTTCGAAAAGAATCTTTTTGAAATGATGTTGGCTCTTGAGGGCGAAGACTGTTGTAAGTTACATGAAATTCTTATAAGTCGGTGATCAGAGAGGTAAGTGTCCTGAACATTAGTTTCTAATGTAATGGATGCATTAGTACATACGTTATCCAATATCGTACTGGAGTGCTTACTTACTCGGGTGTATGTGTGTACTATTTCTTGTAAATTAAACGAGACCAATAGGTCATTGAGTGACCTGTACTTTTCGCCGATTTTCCCAAAATTTACGTTGAAGTCGCCTACCAGAAGGATTGGAACCCAAGGATCATATAGTTGATCTATTGCGGCATTTAAATTGCGTAAAAACGTGTTGTAATCACCCGAAGGAGGTCTATAAATATTTAGAACAGTAAATTTTAAGTGTCCAAAATAGCCTTTACACGCACATATTTCTAATACATTTTCAGAACAGTATGTTGAAACGTCAATAAACGATGCTTGAACATCAGAACGTGTCCAAATGGCGCAACCACCACCCCGCGAATTTTGTCTACTAAAAGCACTAATTATATTATAATTTAAGAGTTTACACATTTTCAGTTCACTTTCTGCTAACCATGTTTCTGTGAGACACACTAATAAAGGCTTATATTGGTTGGTTATTATTTCGAGATCACTAACTTTATTATTTAAACTTTGAATGTTCATTAATATTAAGAGAGTAGCAAGATTATTAAGTGAGTTCATGTACGTAGTATTTAAGTAAGAGCATGCTTGTTGATAAGGCGAAATAAAAAATTATTCATACGTGTACCCCTTGGCCACAATTCTGGGATTTTTAGAGCCTCAAATTGATGGCTTAATACTGACACTCTAAAGGAACTATAATCATCAGGACGTTTTGAATTTAATTTTTCACATTTTACCTCATCAAATTTATTATCTATCAAGTACTTTATTATTTGATCTGGGGTGACGCTGGGATCCAAATTATAAACATGTAAATGTGAAAAGTGTTTAGCCGCTTTTAAACTTGTGCAATCCCCAGAACCTTCGATTATGGGCTTTTTTGGCCTTTTTTTCCTTGAAACTTCTGTGAAACCGTCAGAGTCCACTTTGGGTACCTTTAGGCTTAAGTCATCACTTGAGGTTGTAGTTATTTTGACTGGTGGACGAGTTTTTTGAGCGATTTGGATGCCAGTAGCCGCATCATCGATTTCAACTGTAGGATTTTGATTTAAAGTTGAGCTTGGAATGAGATCCTGTTTAGCTGGTTGGAGAGTTTTTGTTTCAATAGGAAATTGATAAGGAGTACCTGATTTTTCCTTTGCGGATTGTTTAATTTTCAAAACATTTTGACGGCTTATATCTGTTGTAATCGGAGCTGCGACCTTCGAGTACGATAAGGTTTGTTGTTTGCATACGCTTTCTTTGAGTTGATTTATTTCCAATTTAAGATTATGATTTTCAATCAAGTCGGCAGGAAGAGATTTTTAAAAACATTTTCCATGTTACGTTGGATTAACTCGCTAATGGAAATGAACAATTCTGAATCCCTACTTGCGTTTTCGGGAATATATATTGGGATACTTACAGGAGTTGACATACAACTCTCCTTTCCACATGAATTACAGCACCATTGGTTAATATTTCCGGACCTTTTTAATTCATTCAGACTATCTGCACTAATACCCACACATTCGGTGTGAAATTTGCCGGAGCATTGAATAAAATTTTCACAACGCGTTACAGGTTTCCCGCAAACGTAACAGTCGCGCGCCATTGCTACATGCACTAGTGGGCTAAAAGGAAGAATTATGTTGAAAATATAGGTTCCTTTGCCGTTATGTTTCAACTTTCTTAGTTGTTAAAATATTTAAAAAATGTTACAACACATACTGCCAATCAAAGTGAATATGCGCATTATTTCAAAAGCTATGGTTATGCATGCAGCATGAGTTTAAAAATTGGGTTTGCACATGCGTGAATCAACTTGTAGGTTACGTATTAAAAATTCGTTTTATCCATTCGTGCGTGTACAGATAATCAATAAAGATTTTTGATTGTCTTTGGGGAAAAGGGCTAAGTGGTGTTTGGATACCTTTACCCAATCGTATTTTCTGCACGTGCGCATTTTATTATTATTTTACGAGTTATTTTATCATTCAATACTATCTATAATAGCCTCTTTTTGTTTTAGTGTACGTCTACGGTAGGCACCAACCACTTGCTCAACGGTCAGTACAAACGGCGTTAGAATATGTGAAAAGAGTCGAGGACTTGTACGTTGATCTGAAAAGTGTGGCCTTTACGCTGACGCAGGACACAAATACAATTATTAAAAATAGTAAATATCTTCAAAAATACTAATACCCGCACTAACAGGGAATATACGAGCTTCAAAATAACGTATAACCCTCTCCAGGAAAGACTGCAGGTCACAAAACATTTAATTCCATTCCGGTCTACAATGTTTTTCATTTTAAAGCATACGAATGTAAGACCGGCATGAAGCTGTGACCGGCATTCTCTTCTGGCGAGCCTAATACGTATATCCCGGAAGTAGCAACGTAGGGTGCTGCATTATACTGTCAAGGTCTATCACTTTAATATCTCACAACTTAGAAATAACATGTAGCAACAAAATCCGTCTCAACCCACGGTTTTTTTAAACGCTCGTTGACCCTAGCCTTAATTAGCTTGCATGCAAGTAGGTCATAAACATTTGAACTGTTTTGTTTATACAAAGAGAGTTGTTAAAAAAAAACGAGTGATAGCGGGGACCAGAACTAGCAAGTCTTTCAAATAAACCGACGATCGCAAAGGCTTTTTTTGAGGGTAACCCTTAAGAAATGCATCGTCTTTGAATATAGGGTACTGGACGAGGTACTGGATATAACCTTTACGATTTTGGACATTTTTTTCCAAAATTCCTACCTCCAGATGGGTCACTCCTAAACGGGCGCCAGAAAAATCTGATTTCGACGAAATTTGGAATTTCGTGGTCTTTCAACATGAAAAATAGTCTCGAATTAGAAGAAGTCTGTAAGTACAATATTCAACAGCATACCCGAATATTTGGGCATGAAGAAGTCTGCTCACGAATCCCCCTTACTACTACTACTTACGCCAGACCAAGAACTGGTGAAAAAAAAACGTCTGGAGCATTTGGATGGTTTGGTAAACGATGCCAGTTATGTTTCACGAATTATCACAGGCGATGAAACGCGGATCTGTGGCACCCTTCCACAAAATAGAAATCAATGCATTTTTGGGGTGTGAGGGGGTTTTGCCTATTAAATAGATGGCAAAAAGGCCCATGATTATTAATTGCAGGTTCACAAAATTACCGCATCCACCCTACTGGCCCAGACTTAGCACTATATTTTTTTTTCGGACATTTCAAAAATAACTCAGGTGCCGCATATTTGCCTCTGTAGCGTCGTTTTTTGTAGTGCAAACACGCGATTTTTTAATGAAATGAAATAGAATTTTTTTCATTCCCAAACATACTATATAACATGGGATGGGAGGATATTACTTTTGAAGGAATCTAAAAAGTATGTTACCAGCAGTGTGCTTCAGTGTACGGAAAAGTCAATCGAAAGTAACTATATGACTATGATTAAACAACTAGGGGCGGTAGCTATTTTTTTGCTCATTAACTAGAGACAGTACATTCGTCGCTAAAGCAGATGCTTTCAAACAAATTACAATAGGATCTTCAATTCTTTGGGACCTTAATTTTGCAGAAGTCAATCCTCCGATCGTAATCATCTTTCCAATTCCATTTCCAATTCTTGTAAAACGCGTACCTACTTTGTATAGAAAAAACTTGTTCTTTTTAGAACGTACGCGAAATCTTGATTTTAATGAAATTTATTAAATTTGATTAAGTTACGATTAATATTAGATTTAATAATTTTCTATTCGTAAGTAGGAAACATTGCAGTACGGAAATCGACCTTCGATGTTGATTTCAGTAGTAAATTTCTCTCTTGTATTCAAATCTACATATAGAATGTCTTCATCTTTGGATATTTTGGTTTAATTCAATTTGACTTGTAGTGTTGTTTACTTTCTTTCTGCAAACCTGCTTGATGTGTTCTTTAATTTTGCAAAAAAAAACATGTAACGTTTATCTTAGGACAGTTGTTCGCCAGGTGGTCCGCAACCCTGCACTGCCACAGCGATAGCATTTTCTTGCCGAACTAGGGTGCGGAATCTGACTTCCATTGAGGTAGCATTTTCATATGTTATTAAAAGGTACCTAACTCGTTACGTAAACCGAAAGCCAACTGATTTTTTAAGACAATTCAACTCATGTATAAAAAATCGCATAAGCCGCAGTGAAATTGTCACTTTGACAGCGGCAAAAGTTACCTGCAACTTTTCCAGCGACAAATGCACTAGTGGTTTTTTCACTTATTCATTTTCGAACCAATATCGCATTATCCTTTCCCATATGACTAGTTTGACGTCTGTCAATAATTGATTAATTTGGTGAATTTCTTGTTCGTTAAATTGTCCTGCCGAATTACACTCGAGGTTTGTATTTAAACCGAGTAAATTTGGGTTGTGGCAATTCAAATCTGTTTCCTTTTAGCAATTGGACTCGAAAAACTGTCAACCTAAAAATGCTCCACCTGCGGTGTCGCATTTTTATTAGTTGACAGTTTTTCTCGTCTAATTACTAGGTAACAGATTTTCATTACCTAAACAACCCAAATTTACTCGGTAAAATACAAACCTCTTGTGCAATTATAAGTGAAAGTTTTAGGTACTAACCAGACTTGCAATTTTATGAAAGTTTTTGAAGAGCAGAAACATAGGTATTCTTGTATGGTTTCGCCTTCTTTTTTGTTCACGCCATCGGACACGGTAATTTTTAGCATGGACTCCCGTGTCGCCTCATTTGCACACTATTTATAACACGTAGTTTATTCGCAAGCCTCGTCACCACTTTTTTATAGGTATCTGTAGGTAATAATAATAGAAGTAGAAGTAAAATGAACTACTTTATTTTTATTTAACACATAGTCGTGGTAGTAGCATATAGTTATAAATTCAATGGTAGTAGTTACAGTAAAATTTCTACTACAAAGGGATCTCTGGATATCTACGCTATTCGGTCTATAACGGTCGATTATCCAGGAAAATATACACGATATCAAAAAGAAATTTATACAAAAGTTTTGAGGATTTTCAATGTCTACTGTAGCCAGTAATAATTTTAATTATGCATGGTTCGTGATAAAGACGTGGCACACCAAAATTGCATTTTTTTAAAATGGAGCACCCTATACATCATTCGATATTTCAATTCTTCATCCAATTTTAAGCAAAATTTGTAAGGAGCATAATTAATGTACCTCAATTCAATCGTTTCGTTTCGATAACCTGGAAACAATTGAATGTGGGGTCCATTATGCTTCTTAGAAATTTTACTTAACATTAAGAGAAGAATTGAAATATCGAATAATATACATACAGGGCGTTCTATTAGAAAAAATGCAATTTGTGTAATTAAAATTACTACTGCCTACTATCGAAGTAAAAAGTTCAGTAGCTTCACTTTAAACGTTTTTTTAAAAAAAACTAGTGGATCGATTGAACTAATTTTGTTTGAATTATCATTTATTTATGTGTAAGTAAACATGTTCCAAAATTAGGATAGCGAAATACGTTCAAGAAACCCTATTTTTCAGGTCCATTAGAGAAAGTGAAGTGACTAAACTTTTTACTTCGATAGTAGTAAAGAGTATATAACGTATACTCTTTGATAATCGTAGACATTGAAGAACCCTAAAACTTTTGCATAGAACTTTTCTTCATATCTTGTATATTTTCCTCGATAATCGACCGTTTCCAAACTTATCAGGGACCCTGTATATATTGCTGGTTGCCCCACGTTGAGCGCCAAATAATAATGCTGTGTGCACTGGTCCGTAGACCAGAAAGACCGTACACAAACCACCTAAACAAAACCCTAGCTAGCTCTTCTTTTTTTTTATTTAATACGGGATAAGACTTCTCCCCAGCACAGAGAAGAGATTCGACTCTGCTCTCAGTTAACATGTTAACTTCTAAGAGATAGTGAGTCTGACTAAATACCTTAAACTCCAAACTGAACTGCAAAATTTGGAATAATTAAAATGGACCTTGGGCAAGCATGCAATTCAAACACAGGTAAATTAGAACTGAAGTCGTTAGAATGAAACAGACAAAAATTTATGTGAAAGTTACAAAAGTGCGATTTAATCGTAACACACACACACAAGGAAAATGATACACATAAGACTAAAATTAAGACTTACATGTCCGGGAAATGTAATACAAAGAAACGGTATCCTTACACAAAACACAAAAACAATTTTCAATTAAACACTCGATTAAACACTTACACTATAAAGACCGGGTAGGTAATCGCTGCATCTTCTTTTCGGGTAGACTTCCAACTGAGTCACGTTGACAACATGGGGGCACCGAACAAACACCTCTCCTTGCAGCACCTTATTAGATCTTGGTGGGAATCCATGGTGGTAAAGCTCAAAACGGGGTCAGAAAGTAGACAGTTTATATATATATATATATATGTCTATATATATATGTATATATATATATGTCTAAGTCACTGACTTAGGTCGAAACTATAGTCGCTATGTGATTTTATTCACAATTTTTAATAAAGAAGTATGGGGAAGGTTTAGTGTGTTAAATTCCTATTCAACTGTCTACCTTATTAGATGGCCAAAACTTCAAAATGCCACAACGTAGACAAATAATTACTCGCGAATTCGGCTTCCGGCTTCACACACGAAACTTCTCCCTCACTCACATAAGACCACACTTTCAATACTGGCCGTCACTTCAAATGAAAACTAGCTGGCGGTGACTCGTGCCAAAAAGCTGATTCAAAATTTCAACGAGACGTAATTCTACGTAGACTGTCGCTAAACGCGATTTAAAACTACAACAGAACGTACTTACGCGCTGAACTTGGCCAAAAGTGACCCTCTCCCTCTTCCGCATCTTATTTAAGGCGAAACCCTTCTTCCGAAAATCAAAATTCTAACAACCAATCATACACAGTTGACAACAGAAAATATCCCCTCAACTTACGTTAAAAAACCAAAACAATAGAGGTCGAATAATTTTACTAAACAAATTCTTATCAGACATTAATTAACTAAAATACTAGGAAAAATAAAAATTCATCTCTTTTAACTACACAGAAAAGCGATAAATCGCATCCATCTGTCAATTAAATTAAGCATTTACAATTGATAACAGATAAATTCTCAGAAATTTCTACGTTAAATAAAATAAAAAGGTAAACAAAAACAATCTTGACCGCTTTCTCGTATGACAATAATTTCCGTGCCGTCACATAGACCAACGACAAATTAATAATTTAATTATGAATGTTAATTACACAAAAAAGGAGACTGCCCTTGTCCCTCTTAATTAAAATTTCCAAAATTTCATCCTGCCAAACGAAATAAACACAGCAATATTTGTAAGAGATTTAAGGGAAGGTTAATTTCTTTTCGAGTTAGTTGGATCATTTATCGTATTCAGATTAGAGGTTTAGTTAATGAACCTACTTTTTTTAAGCAGAAA
Organism: Photinus pyralis; assembly: GCF_008802855.1. NCBI lineage: Eukaryota > Metazoa > Arthropoda > Insecta > Coleoptera > Lampyridae > Photinus > Photinus pyralis. Next base: position 25,625,509 of record NW_022170510.1, read on the forward strand.
GATGTGTCAACGCCTTAAGATGAAGATTCTCAATATGGCTATGCCAAGATCGTTGCAATATTAAAGTCAGCAAAAGTGATTACTTAGGGATCTATTAGATCTGCTTTTATTATTCAATCTAATTTACAGAATCCCCAGTAAATTGTATTTTGGTTAATACGTTACCCCAAATCGTAAGAAGAGGGTTAGAATCCTGGTAGAACAACAAAAGAAGAAATCTTCATTTATTTTTTTTATTCAATTTATTCAACAATTTAGCAGAGTTTAAATTATATTATCGACCAGATTGAGTAGTGATTTCCTTAAGTTAAGGGAGGTTGATTGGACTCAGCTGAGTAAAAAAGCAATTAAAAACATATTTATCCCTACGAGAAACATAAGAAAAGTTTATAGTTACTTACTGTACGATACGATAAAGGGAAGTTTCAACCATCGAGTGAATTAAATTCCACGAGATGGTTTGTTTTCCTTTATCCTCGTGTATAATACCATATCCATAGGATTTTATGGCCTTTAAAATGGTGTGTCGCCGAAAGTGGTTGGGGATGCGGGGGTAAATATTAAACTAAAGTAAACCTTCCATTAAACTCCCTTCTACCTATCTAAATGGACGTGATTTGCAATGTGCATTTTTTAAAATCAAAATTACAATTGGTGGTTCGGTGGTTCGTTCAACAATGAAAGCTCTTGTGCTTGTATAATCTTATGATTGACTTTTTGCTTCTTAGATCATCAAGTTTTTGATTTAATTAATATATGTAATCAGATTATATTAAATAATATTAAATTACAGTGTGCAGTATGTATGAATCAATGCTGAAAGCGAACTCACCACCGCATTTAGTGTTGGATATATCGAAAGCAGGAATAGCTTCAGAAGCGGTGAAGGGATTTTCACGAACATTGGGCATTCCTACAGTCAGCGGATCTTTTCATCGCGTCGGAAGATCGCTACCATGGGAGAACCTTACAAAAGAAGAACAAAATTATTTAATACATGTTGTTCCTCCTGCAGATGTAATCCTGGAAATAATCGAAAAAATTGTTCTTTTTCAGAATATGTCAGATTTGGCGATCCTTTTTGATGATACGTTTGGTAAACTTACACACCCTAATACAGCACTATTGACCATTACCTGTTTTTAGTTATGGATTATAAATACAAATCACTACTTCAAAATATTGCAGTGCGACATGTTATCAGTGGTGTAAATTTTAAAGAGCTCAATGAACAATTGCGAGTTTTACAGCGCCACAATTTATTTAACGTCTTCATTTTGGGTTCCGTACAAACAATTAAGAGGATTTTAGATGCCGCGGATGACAATGGTTACTTGACAAGGAGATACGCTTGGCACGCCATAACACAAGATAATGAAGAACTGAAATGTAAATCTAAAAATGCTACGATTATCTACGTAAAACCATTGATTGCTAATCAATACCTGAACAGAACGAATTTTCTTCAAAATAGCTACATGTTGACGACCAAGCCGTACTTAGCAGCGGCATTTTACTTTGATCTGGCACTTCGGGCGTTTATGTCTTTAAGGTAAAAGGTCTATTAGTTGGCGAATTTGTTACTGACTTAATTTTGCGTTAGGAATTTGATTTCTGACCAGGAATGGCCTATAAAAGCCAACTACAGTAAATGCGGGGATTTAAACACAACAATTGTCCGCAAAGATGTTGACCTTCGTCAGTATTTTAAAAAGGTATTACTAAAAATGACCATAGCGATAGGTTCGTTCTTTCATCTATAGTCATCTAGTGCTTTGCTAATTACATGAGCTCCATTACTAATATGTTAGTATTAACTTTTACTAACCTTACTCTGCGGCGTGTAAGTAATAGCTGTGGTAATAGGTAGGTATACATCCCGCAGTGCATTGCACCACTCCAATGCGGGTGTCGAATGAATGTATCGTGTAAGTATGCGAAAATAAAATTGTTTTAATGTAAACAGAGGATATAACACTCTGGGAATTTATCCTAATTGTACAACATTAACACACTCACGGCCGGTTGCAGGAACGCGAATTGTAATCAAAATCCTACATTATTTGCCAAATCTGGGTTTAAACAAGAATTTTGACATTTGATTGGCTGCCTACTGCAATATAAAGCCAATCAAATGTCTTAATACCGGATTAAACAATAATCCTGGGTTATTTTTTTGTGCAACTGGCCGTCAGAGTAATGATGGGTGTATAGAATCATTATCATTAGTTCACTACATCAAATCATTAAGAAATAGCCAATAATAATAATAATAATAATAATAATAAACCTTAACAGAACTACACGCTCACAACATACTGTAATATCTCCACCAAAAATCCAAGCAACCACACAAATACAACGTCAAGAACAAAGAAACACCATAAATACAAGTAACGCAACATGCACTACAAAGACAGGTCCACCCAATAAAGTTACACGCCCTAGCACACTTAAAAAACACATAACTCCTTCTTCACAGAAACACACCACATTGTCACAACCCACTCGTATACAACCGAAGCGCAAAAACCTTAACAGCACCACAGGCTCACAAAATACTGCAATATCTCCACCAAAAACCCAAACAACCTCACAAATACGACCTCAGGAACAAAGAAACACCATAAATACAATTAAAAAACACAAAACTCCTTCTTCACATAAACACACCACGTTATCACAACCCACTCGTATTCAACCCAAACGCAAAGCCAAAGAAACACTTACACAATAAACTCTATTTAATAAAATTACAGGAATTATTATAATGATATTTTTGTTTTGTTTTCTTCTTTCCTGATAGCGTTGACTATTGGGGCCATTAATAGCTATGTTGGTAAGTATGAATTACATACTATCTCTAGATTTCCAATGTGAGTGTGTGAATATTTATTTTATTTTTTATTTTTCTTTAGAACCCTACATAACTTCACCAGACACAGACACAGACACTAATCGTTACTTGATTTTAATCCGTGCGATTAGTTAACCAGGCTAGACCTGAGTTCTCACAAGAAACACCGACAATAATAATAACTTTTATTATGTTTAAGTAACCGAAAAAAGTTACATACAATCGTCAAAATAAAAAATAATTACACAAAAATCTAAACCGAGATCTAAACTAATACATAAATTTAAATTTTTTCGGCGAATTTGAAATTAAAATATTCATTTTGGGAATAGAACGCCTTTGACAACAAAAATTGTTTAATGTTGTTGCTAAAAACCTTTTCATTAAGCAACTTAATAGTATCGGGTAGATGATTATAAAATTTTATTGCAATATATTCTGCACCTTTTTTCGATATACTTAATCTTAAAAGGGGTAAACGATAATCCTCCTTGCTACGTGTATCGTGAGCATGAATCTGATGTTGTTGCCTATACTTAGCGAGATTTGCCTTAGCATAACACAAGCAGGTAAAAATAAACAGACAAGGCAATGTAAGGATCTTTAAATCTATAAATGCCTGTCTGCAATCATCTCTATAGCCCAGACCTGAAATTACTCTTAGTGCCTTGCGCTGAAGTCTAAAAAGATCTCCACTGGAAGAAGAGCTTCCCCATACTATAATACCATAGGTCAATAAAGAATGGCACAAAGCGAAGTAAGCGCGTCTTAAGACATTTGCTGAGACATTATCTGCTAATCGACGTAGGACAAATAAGTTACAGCTAAATTTTGCTTGAACATGTTCAACATGCATACTAAAACTCAATTTGCTGTCAATACAGAGTCCCAGGAACTTGACATAGCGTGGTGTTAAAAGATTATGTGTTCTCAGGGAGAGAATTAAGTGTTGTGTTTTTGAAATATTGATTTTTAATTCATTTGCAATGCACCACTTATTTGCAAGATCCACTAAATACTCGGATTCACCGTTTAATTGCTGAACAGATTTACCCTGTTTAAAAAGAGTGATGTCGTCTGCATACAAAATGCAGTCATTATATAATGAAACATAAGCGGGGAAGTCATTCACATAAATTAGAAATAATAGGGGCCCAAGAATACTTCCTTGAGGAACCCCTCTTTGAATGGGTAATTTGTGTGACAGCGCATTATTAAAACGTACACACTGCGATCGACCAGACAAGTAAGAATTAATGAGCGACACACTTATTTTATCAAAATTATATACGTTTTAATTTATTAAGAAGAATTTTGTGCGAGACGCAATCAAAAGCGGAAGATAAGTCCAGAAAGGTAGCTACGAGGTAATCGGAATTTTCAAAACATTCTAAGGTTTTATTCATAAAGGTCAAGATCGCATCAATAGAAACGTAGGTTAGCGACGCATAATAAACCTTTGCTCCTATTGACTATTTCTTAACGATCTAATGTAGTGAACTGTTGATAATTATTGTAAAAACCCATCATAACTCACTCCTAACACGGGGCTCATTTTGCGTATTGGTCGCTATATGAACCCAGTGAATCCTGGCTTCGAATGTGCTAACTAGCTCCAAGCTCTCACATGGGAGTTGGGACCTGCAGGCTCGATGCAATTCCAAGGACTGGCTACCTAGCACATTTTTTACTGAATTTTAAATGTTGAAAATGTAGACATTTTTTTAAACATTTTAGATACGGAATTATGTAGCTTCTCTGGCTCCATGTTTTGAGCAACCTATGACATACTAATCCTAATACCTACTAATCGTTTTACCCCCTTTTGGGTAGGTATCCATTCTGCATTTTCTAAATTTCTACCCAAGAACACGAATATAATGAATCCAAACTCATTTTTTATCACTAAAAAACATGATTTTTCATGTTTTATTTAGGAAAGTTTTGACTATTCAGACAGAAATGTCTCCTTGAAACCTATCACTTTTCCTTTGTCGGTACCCATTTCCGATGCTCCGTTACGCACATTAGCGGGTTAAGGGTCACTACGGAGATCACAATATTAAAAACAAAAAATAAAATGCGCATATGGGCATCCAGGAAATGAATTCAGTCGTTTTCCCCAAGAAAATTATTGCATAAATGTGATAGTTGACATACTTAAATCTTGGCGAATGCATTGCTTACAGTGCTTATTGCACATAGGGATTAAGGACACGGTTCGACTCGCCACTGGACCACTCGCCAACGCGCCAACTCGCCACTGACTTGATAACTCCCCACTACGATAACTCGCCAATGGACAACTCGCCACGAAGAAGAACGTGGAACCGCTGACATAAAAAATATATTGGAAAATGTTAGCAGACATTACTAATTACATTAGAACTAGGTCATTACAGAAGATGTCGTCATTGCAAAATGCAGTAAAAGAAACAGGTATTTGTGGCTTTCATTCAAATATTGACTATTAATAAAAAACAGTATTTCGATAAACTTGTTTAGGGATGATTATAGATGATCTATTGTGTTTAACAATAAATGAAAAAAATGCAAAACTGAATAGAACCTGGCAATGTGTTTTCCATTGGAGTGATGTGCCGCCGCAGTGGTGAGTCAGTCAGTAGCGCTAGCGAGTGGTCCAGTGATGAGTCGCCCTTGGCTAGTTGTCGTGTATCGTCGGGATTAAACGAATCGAGATGCATATCGAACGTTCATAATTGCGCACGACTTTGCCGGAAGATTTATTCAGATTTCGTTCGGATTCGTTAAAATTTTGATGACATACCTAATTGTAATTACACACGTCCTTCTTTAAATACACTTAGCTAAATTCGCTTAAATTCTATATTTCGTGCAATAAAACTAAATCAAACATCAATGATTTTCACTAATAGTTCGGGACTTAGAGTCAAATTAGCTTTGAGTTTTACAACAATAACAGTTGTAATAAATAGTGATAATGGAATTGTAACAAATTACCGAAATTGAATGGCGATCTTTGTTCATTTGAAGGTGGGCTTTTATATAGACCGCAGGGACATTTTATCTTGTATTCGTTTAAATTGTCATGCCGAATACAGCTCGTGAGTTTGAAATTTCCGGAACTTGCGGAACTTTACTTACCTATCCGTATTTTTCATTCAAAATTTAAAAGGAAATGTTCTTGCATGTCTAGATGTGTAATTACTCATGATGACAGCAATTTAAGAACTGCACAGTTGGCAACATAAGGCTAAATACAATAACCGTGATTGTAGCTAATCTGTTTTATTTCAACGTCGCCACAAGTAAGGCGTCTGACAAATGTACGTTCGTCGATGTTAAATTGTTAATCAATATTTTGCAAAAGAGACAGCTAAAATTTTGTAGTAAATCTCGATATACCTTTAAACGACAGTATCACTGTCATTTCAAAACCATAATTCTTAAATTTCATGATCAACGAAAAAGAACGCATACTTCCAGGAATTTAGAATGCCCAGATAAAATGAGTGTAGTGATCATCCATATTCCGAAGAGAAACTCTCGATCAAAATTTCCCGACGATCTACCAGGCGAATAGTCTTGCGTTATTCAGTTTGGCAATTCACACAATCACACCACAGAGAGCGCTACAGCTCTTATCCACAGGCTAATAGGTGAAGAAATACGAGTGGAGATTAAACAATACTTTGGACATTGGGAGAGCGGCTCAAAAATTTGTTCAAGTATCTGAAACATTGTTTGTAGATACCACTAGCAACTGTGATATCTAAAATCATATACTGTATTTTTAGCGCATTTTTTAAGAATTAAAAAAAAATGTGCTATTGTTTGCGTTTTGTCCGTGCGTCCGTTCGTCCGGACCTACTTCTGCCGCTTTGAACTAAGTTTTAGGGGAACGGTCCTAGAGTCCTGGATTTTTTTGCAGTAGGAAGCCTATACCTTGAAGGTGTGCCAGACGGCCATCAAATTTCGCTGTCTTAAGGGGGGACATAAATTATTTCTTGAGATGCTGTTTTTGAAAGTAAAACGTGCATAACTTTCACATACCACAACCAATTGGTCTCAAATTTTGCATACGCATGGCTTTAGTGGTGTCAAGTGATACTTTTGAAAGGGGGGGGGGGTAAACACGCCTTCTACCCTTCATAGTAACCGCTTTCCGCCTTTTACATAAAGAAAATATGGATAAAACCACTAACTTGCATCCTTTCGTATGATGGTTGCTGGGAAAAAGAATGTTGAGTCATTTAAGCTCCCAAGCGAAACATTCTATATACTTTTATTTTATCTGTTTACATAGGACACATCCAAAGTTTTTGAATTTGTCACAATCATTGGCAGTCCCAAATTGGATATACGAATTGCTTGACTGTACGCATGTGGTACCTTCAACCTCATCCGCCCAAAAGAGTAATCTCAAACATTATACCAATCACTTATATACAAAGAGGTCATTGAAAATTTCAATTTGTAACGCACGAATTAGCAACCATAACCTGACGAATGACGATAGAGTATTCATGGTTTGGCGAAGGGTATTCGATATTCCAGCCACATTTTACCTGTAAATCTGTGGGGGCCCAATTATTACAAATTTATAGAGGACCGTTATAGGTATCAATCCCTCCTGCATTTGGAGATTTATACATGAACGATAACGAATCGAGTTACATGTTCACCATGGATCTTACTGCTGTTGAGTTTAATAATATATCCCGCAACGCATCTGTGATACAATTAGGGAAATGGAACGCTACGCGTGACAGCAATATCGTATTCCAGAATTCTGAAAACATGGTAAATTATCGGGCAGATATTGTGCACCGGGTAGTTACGGTCGTGGTAAGGAAAGAAAATGCACAGTTTGTTACTTTCTCCACTCTGTTTTAGCAACCGCCATTTGTATATTTCAATAACACAACGGGATATTTTGGTTATTGCATTGATTTAATGGATAAGATCGCGAATTATTTAAACATAAAATACGAAATCCACACGGTACAAAATGGAGGGTTTGGGTACATTAACGACAGTGGAGAATGGAATGGTGTTGTTCAGGAGTTGATTCAAAGAGAAGCTGAAATAGGCCTGGGCGCAATGCCGCTCATGTCAGAAAGAGAAACTGCTATAGATTTTACAGTTCCTTATTACGAATTAGTTGGCCTTGCAATTTTAATGAAGTACAATACGCCTCATAGCTCCCTGTTCAAATTTGTGACTGTTATGGAGTATGATGTGTGGCTCTGTATACTCTCATCATTTACTATAACAAGGTAATTTTACGTCCACCAATGTCATGTTAAAATCTGATTTTTTAGTTTATTCTTATGGATTTATGAGCGTTTTAGTCCATACAGCTACTCAAACAATCGCCTAAAATACGTAGATGATGAAGACAAAAGGGAATTTAATTTGAAGGAGTGCCTGTGGTTTTGTTTGACATCGCTTACACCTCAAGGGGGAGGTGCCGTCCCCAAAAGCTTATCCGGGCGAATGCTGGCGGCAACTTGGTGGTTATTTGGATTTATTGTTATTGCTTCTTACACAGCCAACTTAGCCGCCTTTCTGACCATTTCGCGATTAGAAGAATATGTGGAATCTCTTGATGACTTGGCAAAACAGTTCAAAGTACAGTACGCCCCTCATCAGGGATCCGATGCCGACCTTTATTTTCGACGAATGGCAGAGATTGAAAAAATGTTCTATAAGTAAATTAGATACCTACTGACAAGAAAAATCTCTAATTCATATTTAAATTGTTTTAGCATTTGGAAGAGTTCAAGCCTAAATTCAAGCCTAAATAATTTTCAGCGCGCTCAGTTAGCGGTTTGGGATTATCCCATAAAGGAGCAGTTTATTAAAATGTATCGAATCATGAGCGGTCATATGCCATTGACGTTCGCAGAGGCCGTTGATAAAGTAAGATTAGCAAAACCCAGACCATTCGCTTACATCGGTGACGCTACGGATATAAAGTATTTGGCGCTTACTTCCTGTGACGTCAGAATAGTAGGAGAAGAGTTCTTCAGGAAACCATACGCGTTAGCTGTACCTCAAGGATCTCCATTAAGAGACCAACTCAATGCGGCGTGAGTATAGCCAATTTCTTTTATAAATATTCACTCTCTTATTTATTTCCAATAGAATTTTACATTTTCAACGTGAGGGGGAATTACTGCAATTGAAGAAAAAGTGGTGGGATAATAATCCATTTAAAGTACAATGTGACCAACCAGAAAATGATACGGGCGGTATTAATTTTCAGAACATTGGTGGACTTTTCGCAACTATTTTTTTGGGAATCTTCATAGCTGCCATTGTATTTGGCATTGAATATTGGTATTATAAATACCACAAAGTCAAGAACGCGATTGGAATTATCGAGGAGGTCGCATCTATAGAGAATTTTAATAATACCACAAAGCACTCGTCTAAGCAGTAGGAAGGAATGCACGTTTGTTGTGATTTCTGCACGATATATTGGGTATGACCTATGTAGAAATGGTTCTGAGTACCTACCAATTGCAATACTGGGAAAACAAATAATAGGTAGATCAATGTTATAAGATTGGTGCTCTATCGTCGTTACATAGACCTGTGTCTAACCCAGTGGTTCTCAACCTTTTTTTGGTGACGGAACATTATAGATTGTAAATGAAATCGCGCGGAACACCTAATGCCGAGGTGGGGGCGGTAATGCGAGTTGTTAATACAAACGAAAATTGATCAAGAAGTAAGTTTTATTTTAAGTCACTAACAAAATGTATTTTTTTTTCAAACTGAAACTTAAAAATATATAAAACCAACAGTAACATAAGAAACAAAGTTTATTAGTGGGACACTTGTGCCTGATGTTGTTGGCATATTTTGTCAATATCAGGCCTAATGTGAGAAACAGTGACCCTCATTAAAAATAAATAATTAAAAATACGCACGTTTCAATAATACACATATTTTATAATAAATAATAACTGACTAAATTAAGAGGTAACATATTACATAATTATATTTCGCGAAACATTTGATAGGCATTCGCGGAGCACCAATGTTCCGCGGAACGCTGGTTGAGAACCACTGGCTAACCTTTTTGTAGTTCGTCAAATTCATTTACCATACACTGAATGAACACAGTATATCTGACTAACTCTGTTTGTGATTGTTGATGTTAACTTTACTTTACTTTGATAAGCATTGTTCACAATAAAAGCGTGTTTTACTATTTACGTCTTGGAATTTGTAGGAATAGCGAGTTCTTGTAATAACACGGTACTAAGTACTGTTATACTTGATGTTTCCTAGTTCATTTTTTAGTGTAGGTATCTTACTCCAGTTTATACGTACCATTATACGAGTGTGTAGGTATTTCTTAATTTATATTATACCTATACATGTCATGTCTAACGTTGCTTTATCAAAATTCGGTTTCAAATTATTACTTGATGAAATTGAAGTTTGTCTCTCTCAATATTCGCATATAGTATAGGTTCTCACTTTTTCTTTTCTATTTATTTCTTGAATGTAAGATACCAAAAATAGAAAACGATTATTGTGAATCACAAATAAATTGTTATGAAAAACTTGTCAGCTATAAGTATTACTATTTTTATCATTTGACCATTGCTTAAGCATTGAATTAATTTTTTATTCAATGCTTTAGGTACATTGTGCATTATTGGAAAATGTCATTACTTTCTAAATTTTTTGAAAATTGGGTGTCTCTGGAAAGACCATGTAATCGGACCCTTCTTTTAAGCCCCACGCTTGCGTACAAAATGAAATGGTTTTTGCACATGATCATTCCTTCTTTGAAAATAGGTATATCTCAAAGTTTCTGAAGTGACTTTTTTTAGCAAAAACATTTTATAAATCAATTAATTGAGTATTGCAAATCTGCACTCTATCACATAAAATGATCACTAAAGAGAAACAACATTTCATGTAGAGCTAGTCATAGGCCAGATAATTTATGGAGTGCAGATTTGCAATGTTAAATTAATGGACATAATTTTGTTCACTAGTCGGCCAATGTAGTCAGGCCGGTTGTAGGACAATTCGCATCCGAATAATTCGCTCCCGGACATTTCGCACCAGGACAATTCGCACCCGGGAAATTTGCACCGGAATAATTCGCACCAGAATTCTCGCTCCCCTGAGATTTTGATGTCTGGACACTTTTGCACCCGCATACTTATCGTCAAGAGAGTTCACATTTCCCACCGCACGTACATTTTCGACGGAAAACAATTAAAAACCCAAAAGGGTAGTAAAACTGGAAAGGCCAACGACCATATCCGTGGTTGGTTCCAGAGTAAAATTGAAATTTGAAGAGGTTGATAAACTAAATTTTTTGCAAGGGAGGGCCGAACCTAGCTAATCTTACCTTGTCATCGTTGACCCAGATCCTGGCATTGCATGTTAAACTAAGAGCCGATGAATCCTTCTTTGCTCTTCTCGCTCGACACAGCCATGATGAGCAGTTTTGGAGTTTAAGGTTCTTAGCAAAGAGGTACATGTATCCTTCATAGATTAAGTATCTCTTTCCCCTTTTCGTTGTACCGAACTCCATTGTTACGCGCCCGTATAGTTTGCACCGCCTAAATCTCTTATCCATTATCAACTTTGTGTAACAATCAAATTTTAGCCTAAGGGACAAGTCCATTTTTGATGATATTTTCCTTGATTTTGGCTTAATGCACTTAAATATTTATGTTGGTTAAACAATAGCCATACAATTTGTAGAGGAATAATTTTTGAATAGTATTTATGAGGCAAGAATTCATACGTACAATCCTATATGTACCTTTTTAAATGGAATGGACCATATCAAAGAAGTAGAGATTTTAGGTCACTTTAATAGCATCCATATCACTCAAAATCTGGAATTGAGTACTTATTTTATTGTAATCTCAGTATTAAACATGAGAACACTTGCTAAAGGCACCATGAATGAAAATTTATTTAAAAAAAAAAAACAAAAAAAAGGTAAAAAGACACTCATCCGTGATGTAAATTGTCCATGCACTCATGTTCACAAGTAGACGGGTGCTGCTAAACGCTGGTATCGGTCTATCAGCAAAACTGTCACCTGACATTTCTTAAACCTATTTACCCAGTTTTATTGTACCAATTCACAATGAAGGTTTTTTTCATTTGGAAACCTTTTACGTACAAATAATATTGCAATAGGAATATAAAAGTCTAAATGAAATGTTAATTCCTAATAGCTGCAAGTTAATTTTCCTAGTTCTCTAACCTTCGATGTCGTCCATTTAAAGGACACATAACGAAATACGTATGTATTGTCTTAATAGAATCTCAAGTAAATTATAATCATATTTGAACGTAAAACAAATAGATTCTTGCGAGTTTCCGTAAAATTAAAGAGATAAGAACTGTAAAGTAACGAAAAAAGAAAAAAATGTTGATAAATATCGTGAAAAAAATTGATCTTGCTATAAATTATATGGCTATTATTTAAATGATATACTGAAATTGTGAAGATCCATGACTCTCAATGGGGTGCTTAAGAAGCTTCGGAGAAATAACACCAAAATCTACCCATTTATTATTATAACAATTTTTATGGGGAGATTTTGGTGTTAATTCTCCGAAGCTAAATAATATACGGTGGTGCATTAGAAACCATACATAGCTATTTCTGTAAATTAAAATAATTTTCAAAAAACGCTTTGGCACGTCAAATTGATCATGGAAGGAAACAGTGTCTAAAATAAAACTTGCTCACTAATGTCTTTGTCTCGCATCTCTGACAGTGCAACCCTTAAAATCTTAAATGATGCATCATTGGTAAGGTCGTCCATCTCTGAATTCGGATATGTAATTTTTTTGGTTTAGTTGTTTCATTTCCAGCGCATTGGACGTTGCAGGTACAAGTTTTCTCTTTTTTATACCACTTGCAACTGCATAATTTTGACGCACGATCGCATTAGCTTCTATTACATAGTGATCGGCCCGACATCCTTAAATTAAAAAGGAAGTATATAGGTACTTAACAATTACAAACATTTAAAAGAAAAAATCATCAATATCGACCTGTTCCTAAAACGTTTCAAGATTTTTAAAGGCTTTACTGTTTTGATTATTAACAATCTCTTAAAAAATTGCCAGAATTTTTCCATGTATCTCTTCAAACTATAAAATAAATAAGAGTAAGAAAATCAAAAAGAAACTTTTAAGTTCATTCACTACAATAGTTGTAGCAAAGATAACGCAAAAAAAATAAGCAGTTAGTCTAATTTTACTCAGTCACCAATAATCAACATATATATAGCCATATGTGGTCAAAGAAACGTAAAACTGATTCTAAGAAAACTGGAAACTTACCTTTTCTGAACACCACCACAACATTACCACCAGAAACAAATTTTTTTAAAATTAAAAAAAAAGTATACACAAAATCAAAACCCGTGCTCAGATAAATTTTAAAATACCACTCTGTCAAACGTTCAAGAATGAAGATACTATACAGGCGTTAAAGTTCTAATTAGTTGTGGTCATACATACTTAAACCCGATTTTTCGGACCTAATTACTTTTACCTTGTGTTAAACCCTATTCATCTTCCAGAAATAATAGAAAGGATGTCATTATGATATTTCTCTTATTGTTTCTTTATGAAGTGCAATTTGTGTTATCGGGGTCTTTTCAAATTTACCTTTAATTATAATATTATCTTAATTACTTATCCAAATTTAGTGCCATCTATGAAATGCATTGTTCTATTGTCATTTATACATACTCGTATTGTCTAAAATAAATTTAATTCATTTCCTTTGTCACCCTTTTCAACTAAAGAAATAAAGAACAATTTTTTATGTGTCTTCGTTAAGAAATCTTCATGCAAAGGAGCGTTAAAATTACTTCCTTTTTCTATTTTCATCTTGATCTTATAATGTAAATATTTTTAACTTTAGACTTATCACTTTGTTTGTGTACGGTATTATATGTTGATTCTGTTTTAATATTAAGAACGTCTCAAAAGTAGCGAATATTACACATAATATTGTAGATATTGCTGTGATATTTCGTCTGGCAGGACGAAATTTCGGGATTCATAAGTAGAATGGACAAGGGCGGTTTCCTATTTTCTATGTAATTAATTTTCTTTAATATAAATTTTTGTTTTGTGTCGTTGGTTACTGAAACAGAAATTATTGTTACGAGAAAGAGGTCAAGGTTTGTTTTTGTGCACATTTTTTTAAATTTTCTTTAACGTAGATTTCCGAGAATTTTATATCGCTTTTATTCTGTTATCAATTGTAAACGCTTAATTTAATTGACAGGTGGATGTTATTTATCGCCTTTTCTTTGTATTTAAAAGACAGAAAATTCTATTTTTCCTAGTATTTTAATTTTGTGTTATCTCTTAATGTCGGTTAAAAATTGATTATAAAAATAATTTCTACCTCTGGTTTAACGTGCGTTAGGGGGGGAAATTTTCTGTTGTCAACTGCTTATCATTGGCTATTTTAATTTGTAATTTGGAAGAAGGGTTTCCACGTTAAATAGAACGGACTGAGAAGAGGAAGGGCTTTTTGCCACTGTCAACGCAGAACTACGTTTGTTTGAAAATTTAAATCGCCTTTTGCCAAGTTGAGAGCAGATCCACGTCTGCAGAAGTTTGAAGTTTTGTTTTGGAGTTGTGAAGTTTTAATCGTCAGTTTTGTTGCCAGTTAGGGCAGTTTTGGAGTTGAGTGAAGATTTTTTTTTATTTCGCTTCGGCGAGTTACCGCAGTAGTTTGGATTGTGTAGAGGTCAGCCAGCATTGGAAGTTGGTGGAGTTTCGGTTTTACGGAGTGGCAAGCAATTTCACAATAATTTCTGTGTATGTCATTCGAACGATTTCATTTCCTTTAATTTACTGTTTTCTTTGGATACTTGCCCTAGGTCCATTTTATTTAATCAAAATTCTTAAGATCTATTTGGAATTTAAGGTATTTGGTCTAACCCACTATCTGGTAGAAGTTGGTTTAACTGAGAAAAGAGTCGAATTCCTCCTCTGTGCTGGGGAGAAGTTTTGTTCCGGGTAAGATAAAGGTTTGAGCTAGCTAGGTTTGTTTAGGTGTTTTGTTTTGTGTATGGTCTTTTTGGCCTACGGACCGGTGCACACAGCAATATACTATAACTAGGTATAACTATTTGGTATTTAATTACTCCACAAAAGACGTTTCAGTTACCTATTCTTATTTTCTCAAAACGAAAGCGCAGTAGATAAAAATTATGTGTTCTTAAATTACAGGATTTAACTATATCAGACTCTTCATACAACTTCAAAAAAACCAGCGTGATTATATTTAAGAAATGGAAATACTTAAAAATCGCGATGTGTTGAAAATGAAATACCAAATAACTATTATTTGAAACATTTTTCCATGAAGTAGATGTTTACCAAGATGTGCACTTTCGAGTGCGAATTTTTCCGAGTGCGAATTGTCCGGGTGCGAATTATCCAGGAGCGAAATGTCCAAGGTGTGAAATGTCCAAGTGCGAATTATCCAGATGCGAATTATCCGGTAGCGAAATGTCCAGGGTGCGAAATATCCTGGGAGCGAAATAATGCATTCCATAATTATATTCGCGTCCAGTCCGAATATATTATCTTGATTATTTACCATGTAGTCCGCTTCCAGCGCTACTCTGCGTGCACCATAATAAACTAAGAAAGCAAACTTACTCCCTTTTCCCCTTACCACGTCTAAGCGGCCACCGCCGGAAACCCGTTACTCATTCGTTTTTGGTGCACTCTGCTGTGCGGTCGTTTCTTCCGTGCCTACGTACTGTACTCCGTTGTTTTGCAGCGTCAACTGGTTCTTTTTGTTTTTTTCCATTTACTCAGCGGTTCGTAGTTTTTTAGACTACGATTACGTAAGTAATTTATTATTTAATCTATTATTTAACACAGGACAATGGGTAAACATAAAAGAGACAGATCTAGGAGTAGATCGTCGACTAAGCGTTCTTTTAACAAAGAAATTAGAGATCTCAAGAGGAAATTGGATAAGTTGGAAAAGGAGAGAGACAGGGCTAAAAGAGATTTTTCCCGCTTCCGCGAAAGTTGTTCTCGTAATGAAACAATTTCACGAGGGAATAGAGAATGCCGTTCTCCGAGTGAGTCGGATTCTTCAAGGCGGCGGCGGCGGCGCTCCAGGTCCCAACGTCGTTCTCCCAGTGAGACGAGTTTGAATCCCGGGCGCGACACTCAAGGTCGCCGTGAAGGTCGTTCTTCGAGTAAGGCGACTTCTACAAAGCTTCCCTTTCGAAGGGAACAAGAAAGCCGCAGCCCCAGCGTCGCTCTCTCTCTCTTTACTCGTACTGACACGAGTCGCGCAGCTAATAGCGCAACTATCGATTTCGTTGGACCTGGCGGCCGTCACTCGAGTAGTGCGGCGCTTGTGGCTAGTTCTGCTGATTTTTCTCCCCGAAAAGAGGAGTCTCCTGCTCTAATCTTGCTTGATGATGCGGGCATCTCTGAAGAAATTCGACTTATTTTGGGTCCCGATCCAAACCAGCAGAAAAAGTCAACATTTAATTTACACAAGGCTGTAGAGCCAATTTGGACTCATATTTTAGGTTTTGGCCTTCCTAAAGAAGAGTGTGATGAGCTCTTCAAAAAATACGAGCTCCCTATCAATTGTAAGTTTCTTACACCCCCTCGTATTAACCCAGAGGTCGAGGCCAACTTGAATACGCTTCATTCTACCAGGGACCAAACGCATTCACAATACCAATTTCGGCTGAGCAAGGCTTTAGCTGCCCTGGGCATTTCTTTGAATGTGATTTTGGAGGAGGAGGAGAATATTCCTAGAGCTTCCAAGGATAGAATTTTATCAAGTATCGCGGATTCTGGACGCTTGCTTTGTAGCCTTTTCAACGATATTTCCCTTAAGCGACGTCAACTTATTCTTCCTCTCATGAATAAACATATCAAGACTTTAGTGGAACAAATCCCTCCTGGAGATTTTTTATTCGGGCCCGATTTAGGTGACAAGATCCAAGCCATTAAGACTATGGAAAAGGTCGGAAAGGAGATTCGTGTACCCCAGCCCCTCTACAACAGATACCAACAGAATTCAGTTGCGTTTCAGAAAAAGAAGGGAGGGGGGGCAGAGAAGTCACATACAGCTACTAGTGGTCAGTTAAACCGGAGACGCCCGACCTACCGAAAGAGAGAGGTAAGGTCACAGAGAGGGCGACTCTCGATGCCCCAAAAATCATCAATACATCAGAAATACCGTTAATGGTAGGTAATAATTTGTTTTTAGCAGGCCGTCTGCAGTTTTTTAAAAATGTCTGGAAAACAGTGACCTCAAATCCCACAGTCTTGTCTTGGGTTGAAGGTTATAAAATACCTTTTTCCAAGACCCCTCCATTTTCGGATGGTCCAATTAAACATAGTTTTTCCGCCAGCGAAATTATCCTTTTGGACGCGGCTATCAAAGAGCTTCTAACCTTAGGAGCCGTTTCAAAATGTACTAGTTTACCGGACCATTTTGTTTCGCCAATCTTTTTAACAGAAAAATCTAACGGAAAAATGCGGTTTATTTTGAATCTTAAGAAACTAAATGTCCATGTTGTTGCTCCTCATTTTAAATTGGAGGATCACAGAACGGCTCAAGGGTTATTAAGAACAGGTTTATTCATGACAACGGTCGACCTCAAAGACGCTTATTTTTCCATCCCGATTCATCCAGATTATCGCAAATATTTAAGGTTTAGATTTGATAATCAATTGTACGAATTCACATGCGTCCCTTTTGGACTTTCAGTGGCGCCTTACTGTTTCACGAAACTGATGAAACCAGTAACGTCTACTTTACGTCAACAGGGCATCCTATGTGTTAACTATCTGGATGATTTTTTCATTCTTGGGGATTCTTTCAAACAATGTTCGGATAACACACATTTGCTGGTCGCTCTGTTGGAGTCTTTGGGTTTCTTTGTCAATAAGGAAAAGAGTTCTCTAACCCCCAGCAGATCGCAAAGATTTTTAGGCTTCATTTTTAATAGCACCGATATGAAAATTAGCCTTCCATTAGAAAAGAAGCTAAATATTAAAAATTGGGCTTCACTTTTTAAGAAAACTTCCACATGCAAAATTCGAGAATTTGCAAGGTTTATTGGTTTCCTAGTTGCAGCTTGTCCAGCTGTTAAATACGGCTGGCTCCATACTAAATCTTTGGAGCGACAAAAATTCTTAGCTCTCTCTCAAAATGGCGGTGACTTTGGTGCGTCAATGTCTATTCCACTTTCCTTACTTCCGGATCTTCACTGGTGGGAAGAAATGATTTTAAACTCATTTAATAACATTAGAAACGACGTTTTTATTACTGAGATTTTTACTGACGCTTCCTTGTCAGGTTGGGGAGCATGTTGCGGCTCTGAGAAAACTCACGGCTTTTGGTCCGAATCAGAAAAGACACTTCATATAAACCTTTTAGAACTGAAGGCTGTTTTTTACGGTCTAAGATGTTTTGCAAATCTTCTTTCTAACTGTAATATTCTTCTACGATGCGACAACACCACCGCCATAGCTTACATTAACCGTATGGGCAGCGTTCGATTTCCAAAGCTCTCCAAGTTAACGAGAGAGATTTGGCAGTGGTGCGAAGTTAGGAATATTTGGATTTTTGCATCGTATATAAGCTCTGCAGACAATTTTGTAGCGGATCAAGAGTCCCGACAGATTTTCTCTGAAAATGAATGGTCATTGTCCCAAGAAGCCTTTTACCTTATAACCGACAATTTGGGAAAACCTGAGGTTGATCTTTTTGCTTCACATATTAATAACAAATGCGATAAATACGTTTCATGGCATAAAGACCCAGGATCCTTTGCTGTTGATGCATTTACCTTGAACTGGAAAGACTTAAATTTTTATGCGTTTCCTCCTTTTAACTTAGTTCTAAGGAGCCTACAAAAGATAATCCAAGACAAGGCCGAGGGCATGTTAGTGGTTCCCTTTTGGCCCTCTCAGGCCTGGTATCCACTCTTTTCCAGACTAATAATAGGGAAAAAGTTATATCTAAACCCTGCCCCTAATTTGTTGTCTTTGCCTTCTAGCAGCAATCATCCTCTGGCCTACCAACTTTCCCTGGTGGCCGCCAGATTATCCGGGAGTCTTTTTTAAGAAAAGGTGTCCCGGAGATTGCAGTGGAAACCACGATGGCGTCGATCGCGGAATCTACATTTAAACAATATAATTCAACCTACCGCCTTTGGTGGGCCTTTTGTCTGGCAGAGAAGACCCCAGTGTTTCAACCTTCGATCAAGGAGGTGGTGACCTTTCTACAAACAACTTCGGAGAAGCATAATACCAAATACGGAACTATTAATTGCCATAGATCGGCACTAAGCCTTATTTTAAATCAGGATCTAGGTTCAGATCCGATCATTAAAAGATTCATGAAAGGAATGTCTCGTTTAAGGCCTTCTCAACCAAGATATTCAAACACATGGGATCCTCAGTTGCTGCTGTCGTATTTCGAAGGTTTACCGAAGGAATTGAGCCTCCGAATGCTCTCTCAAAAGTTAATTACTCTATTGGCGCTTATTACTGGAGGTCGGCTTCAAACTCTTTCCCTGATTAGGCTCTCAAATATAAGTGAAAGTCAGGAGGAAATCCAGATTAATATCACGGATCCAATAAAAACATCAGGACTTAATAAGGAACAGCCCACGCTTCATATTCCGTTCTACAGTGAAAAGCCCAGTCTTTGCGTAGCGTCAACTTTAAAGAAGTATCTCGCAACAACAAAGCCCCTTAGAGCACCGAATCAAGACTTTTTGTTCGTCACAACTAAGAGACCTCATTCCACTGCATCTAAACAAACATTAAGCAAATGGGTTAAGCATGCCTTAGGCTCAGCTGGCATTGATACTTCAAGATTCAAACCTCATTCTACGAGGCACTCCTCTTCTTCAGCTGCTTTAAGACAAGGGGTTTCTTTAGAATCAATATGTAGAACCGTAGGATGGTCAGAGCAAACAGGGACGTTCGCTAAGTTCTACAATCGACCCCTTGGCGATAAAACTGCTTTTGCCAATGCAATCTTAAGGTTATCCAAACGACCTTGAATTATGTATAAGTGTATCTACATACATTTAATTTATACTTACCTAAGCTTTACGAAGTTATTAACTTCGATTTGTTACGTTTTCCATTTAAAGTTTTTTTTTTCTAGAATTACTTTATTTTCTGACTTAGTTTACTGTAACAATGTATCTTTATAATACATTTTTTTCACAAGATTACCTGTGTGGGGTGTTCTTCTATTCGCAACTTTTTTTCTTTGAACATCTACATGGTAAATAATCAAGATAATATATTCGGACTGGACGCGAATATAATTACGATCGAACTTCACTTAGGTAAGTTCGTTTAATCGTATAAGAATAGGTTATTTGATCAAGATACAAAATTCACTTCCCACAATAAATGGCTTGATTCCATACATTCTAATGACGGAAATTTGCTAATTCCTCATTCAATTTGACTACAAACTATGCAGATATGTACCTGCATGACTTAAGAATTGCATTGACATTCCTGCATTTTTATTCTGTGACCGTTTGTTTTTTTGTACCAGTTCATAATAAAACATAAATGTCCAGAAGGTTAACACAATAATCTGTATTCATGAAAAAAAGAAAATCCGATACATTAATCGAAAAGAGCCAAATGGACTCCATTTAATCAATAAGTTAGAACAGTTTCCAATAAATTCTTCTATCACGCAGTTCCAAATCAATTCGTACGATAAAAGAGAGAAAAGTAAAGCTCGGACGTGCAGGTGGATGTTTCATATGTGTGCACGTATAGTACATAATTAATAGATACCTATATGCCTGTTTATATTGGTTATCGCTTGGCAACGTATAAACCACAAGAAAGAAAAGAGGAATTTCTGTCAGTACGGATACGGAGGCAGCATGACTTCGTTAATTTATGAGCTGTCGTTGGTACTGATTGTATTTAGTGCAATTTCGATTAAAGAAGTTCAAAGTCAAATACAAACCATCAATGTGTGTAAGTAGACGTTCGATTACAATTGCACTTACTTGTACCATTGTGTTGTACACCTATCCTACGGTTGTGTTACATTTGTTCTCTTTATTCTGATAATTATTAGGAATTACTCTTCTTAAGATTGTCCTCATACGACTGACTGTGTGTTACGTCTTTACAATCAGAGCTTGAGGATCTTAATTTAAGTATTAAGTTATTTGACAAGTTTATGAAGTATATATGTAAATCCTACAATTTGGGATTCCGCCACGGAATAATATGCGAATAATACTGAGTACAGCGAAGGGGATTTTCACAAATAATCTCCTTTCTATCACCTATTTGTTTTAATAACGTGTCCACAAAGTTACCATATTTAGTTGATATTAATTTATTTGTAGTACTTGTTGCTCTTGCTTGTTACTACAAGGAGAAAATTGTGGACTGTTTTTCTAATATTTATCAACCGGCATTCAAAACGACTTTTATTTTTAGCAGCAAATGCTAGTGCTGATTAGATAAGTTGGCACTTGCACTTTACTAATTTGCTTTAATATTTGGTAGTTTTGTGCTAATCTACACACCAAATTTGCAAGTTTCGGAGAAAAACGGAAAAATCAAAATTTCTATTGAGAGTCTTACTATAGACTAAAACACCAACTTGTTCGTAGCGAAATGAAATGAATGCCATACCTTTGCGCTTTTGTGCTCCTGTCGTGATGATTTTGTGTATGGCCAAAGAATACTTAATAAACCGATACAACGAAATATCGAAGGATCCTCAGTATTACAATCACTTTTAACGACAATTTATTTTAATTACAAAATACGTTTTATAGTTAACAAAAATGCATCAAATTCATGTCTTGGTCATTGAGATAATGCTTTTAATCTTGTTCCCAACGATATCAGTGCAAGAAAAACGATTTTGACATATTTTGATCAAAATCCATGTGGTTGCCAAAAATAGATCAAAATTCATGTTTTGGTCAATGAGATAATGCTCTTGGTCTTTTTCCCAACGATCTTGGTGCATAAATAACGATTTTGACGTATTTTGATCAAAATCCATGTGGACTCCGAAAGATCATTTAACATCTTTGAATCTCACATATGCGGTTATCAAATGTGCACGACGTGATGCACTCTTTCAGCATCAAGATAATGCGTTAGAAAGCTTTTAAAATTCCCAATTCATGTGTAAAAAATAATTTTGGGTGCATTTTGCCCTAAGACTTTCGACCTGTACCACAGAGATGAGTTATATTGAATTATTACACATCTAAAAGCCATAGGGAATAATCTAGCGAAAGTCCGAACTCGATACATGACCTAGGGAATGAAATATGTTAATTTCTATTATATTGAGCCCGCAGTTTTTCCTGTTCCCGATTCACTGGAAGCCCTATAACTTTTGTTCCTGTTGAACCAGCGTACTGAAAATCAATAGCGTCCGTCCTTAAAATCCAAAGTACCCATACACCAAATTTCAACACAGTCGGCCACTTTTAAAAAGAGTTAGAGCGCACACGGACGGACGGACGGACGGACGACAATACAAAACTATAAAGGATCTGAGGATCCTTAATAATTACTCTTTGGTATGGTCTCGCAAACATTTATTTTGAACATCTTCTGTTTAGCCACCTTTAGATGCTCGTTTTACTCTGAATTGCGACCCACCTTTATAGTTTCGTAACAAACACAAACACTTCGATTCCTCCTTGTCGGAGAAACTCCGTGTCATGCACACTCGTATTTAGACTAAAATAACAAGTAGATACCTACCCCTAGCGAGTATAGCGAGTGCTTTCTGCTAACACAGTGATACGGACTTGCAGTTCTAATATTAAATAAAATAAAAGTTTAAATGAACAAAGCACAAACACAAAACGGGATTGAGTAAGTACACTTTATAACACAAACGAGGAAGAGGGCTATGGTTGATAGATATTAATTCCTTTCGTTGAGAATTGGTTGTGGTACGTAAAAGTTATGCACGTTTTACTTTCAAAAACAGCATCTCAAGAAATAATTCGTGGGGGAGGGAGGCCCCTTTTAAACAGCGAAATTTAATGGACGTCTGGCACACCTTCAAGGTACAGGTTACCTACTGCAATAAAAATCTAGGACTCTAGGACCATTCCCCTAGAAGTAGTTCAAAACGGCAGCAGTGGGCCCGGACGGACGGACGGACGGACGGACGGACGGACAAAACGCAAACAATAGCACATTTTTTTTAGTTCATAAAAAATGCGCTAAAAATAATATATGTGCTCCGCTTAGCTGTTAGTCAGTGATCCTTGTCAGGCCTCTTATGGAAAAGGGATAAATAATAAGACAATAATCTTTATTATATATGAAGCTGTTCTTATTTTCTTTAAGGTAAGTACCTCTTTGCCTGCAATAGGACACATATTAGTAAATAGGGGTTTAAGGCAAAACAATCCTACAAAGTGAATAGTTAAACGACATTCATTGGCATCGATAGGAAATATTCAACTTTATTAATGCAATAAACTCAATGTATAATGACCGTCAGATGCTAAAAGAAAATTAATAGCATTTTCATAAACACCCTGTATTATAATATAAGCCTAAAGCTAACTGCAATACGTTAATCTAAGGCATTTCAGGGTCAGGTCTATATATTACGGCACCCGCGGTATCCACCAACACCAACTTGGTACAAAATTTCAAGTAGGTGGTTACATCGCCTTTACATAAGCAAAGAATACTACTCTTTCACATAAGTAGAGAAAATTAAATAGCGCTTGAGCCTAAAATTCTCTTCAATAAATTTGTATGAAATATATAACGAGGCTATCAACAACAAATGGTAAAATGATAAAACTGTAACAGATTAGAACAAATTGTTCATAAAAATACCTTTAATGCTTGTGTACTAGTAGTTTGTTCGGGTCACGGATCACGGCTGTCAATCACAATGGAAATGATTGACCCTCCAGCTGATTTCTGCACGGACCGACGATAGACAGTTTTTCAACTTTAGAATCCTGGAGGGCGTGAGTTTGCGGAAAATATTCAACACTCTCGTTTTTCTTGAAAATGTGGCAAAAATCTTCGCCCGCAGTGCGACGGTGGCTCGATGGATATGATTTCTTGCTCTTGGCTTAATTTCTCTCTTCTAGATCCATCCAGTGGACCGCGTTCAACGAATGCTGATTTCTCACTATTTAGACTTACATTTGTAGGTATCGCCTTTGAAAATTCTGACCCAATAAGCACTTTATCTTACGACAAATAGTATAAATACCTACTACACGCTATTGTGTTAGCGAGGAATGATAAGGATATATTTGATTTAGTAATAACCTTTTTACACAACATTAAATTAAACATATAAGTAATAGTTATTTATGTATTAAGGGCATAATAGTGATGATTATATTCTCGAGGGCGACGAGTTAAAAAGCTCGAGGGCCTATGGCCCGAGAGCTTTTTAGTCGCCCGAGAGTATAAACATCAGTTTATGCCCGTGGTACATACACAATTTTATGTTTTACAAATAGTTTTCTTCGTCAAAATTCGTTTACAAAATAATTCATGTTTGATCGAGTATGCGTGGTTCGAATTTGTTAATGTGCTTGAAACCATCCAAACGTCAAACGTAATTTTAAATAATTCAGTTCATCGTGAATTAGCAAGAAGTTCCAGAAACTATACGAAATAAGGCCAATCTTGTGATTTAGTAGGTATTGACAATTAATAATTGACGTTTCTAATTTTCAACGATCTGCAAATAGTAAGAATGAATTACTATGGTGATCCTTAATGCCCTAGGGCATAAAGTGGTACTTTATGCCCGCGTATCACAGATATAAAATGTGCTATGATAGGTTAGTAAGACAAATAAAATTGCCTTTGTTATAGTACCCGTGTGTATCTCTGCTGTATATCCCTTTCTTCCGTGGCCTACCCGATCGGCCCCAGAACGTGAAATGGGTCTATCCTAATGTCTAATTGTGACTTATGTTTAAACCGTGGGCAAGATCCCGAAAAGACCTTATAAAAAAAAAGTTTTTTGTAAATCAACATTCGGTTACGGCGAACATATTTAACTCGCTCTCCTTGCTCTGATTTTAATTACGATGACCCTCGGATGACCCGCTTCATTTAGCTCATCCCGAATATAGGTACACACGTACTGCAGCATAAATATTAATTTACCTTTATATTTCTGACTCCCTTTTAGCAAAGGGGCCTAGTACTTCAATATTTCCTCGCTAGTAATGTGTCATTTTCCTGACTTTTATGTCACTCTGTAATTGGGCGCATGCCTGTTGAGGGCCCAAAACAAGAGAGGGATAATAAATAAATAAATAAATAAAACTATTAGTGATTTTACTATAAAACAATTACTTCAAGGCAGTATTTTTATTAGTAATGGAAAAAAGAAATTTTATTATTAAGTAGTCATCATTGAGGATAGAAACAGTGGCGCGTGCATTTCTTGTGAGAGCGCGGTGGGGTCACAGAAATATATTTTAGTTCAGTGGGTGGGGTTAGCAGGGGATAATGAATATTAATTAGCCGCGTGTTATAGGTATATAGCGCTCTGAAAGGTCAAAGTAACGCTTTTGCAAGTTACAATACAACTAGGTATAGCTATTGAAAATGTGTACCTAACTTGTGAGAAACAGGCATTAACTTGGTCCACGTCAGGCTTAAAACATAAATAACAGAGAAATCGAAAGGTCTCAAAAATTTTATTTGGGAGTAAAACACCGCATAAGTTATGCAAATCGAATACGTACTTTTGAAAAAAACTTTTATTGTCTGGTTTCACAGTATATACTTGTATACATACCAAATTTGTCGATTAGCGAAGAAACTAGTAGGTACAAAATGGGCATATTTTCCGATTTGGCAAATAGAAAAAGAGAAATAGATTTACTGCGCTTACGTCATCGTTTCGTTTCTATCTACAAATAAAACTAATTTATTCCTAAACAGAGCTGGAGAGTAATTGATTACATTTATCAGTAGGTTGTAACCATAATAACTATAATAAGTAATTGATTATACATTTTAGACCCAGTAATTGTAACTTTACTTTTATTCTTTCCTTGTAATAAGAGCTCTAGTCCCAGATAAGACACTAAATAAAAGGTAAATTCAGAGCCCTACTCCCAGTGGTTTAGTAATTTTAAAAACACCAATCATCTAAACACTTTGTAATTTTATAGTAAATTGAATTTCCCGCTAAATCTTAGAACCAAAATGACGGACGAGTATGTCCTCTTTATTAAGCGCCTTAGTTTCGTGTATAGATAATTTTACTAGATATACCACAGGTGACTCGTCCGTAAGTTTAGTCCATAAGCTCGTCCGCTATTTTGGAGTCGAGTGACGTTTACTAGTGCATAATAGTTACTTAACAAGCGCGCAAAGTTCAATTTCGCGGATTGAGGTTGAAGGTATTTTGACGAGGCGAAGCTCATATACAACAAACATTTTTACTACAAATGAACTGATTATTCATTAAATTTGCTGTTTAGGTACGGTAAAAATGTAGTAGGTATACTTCGTGCTTCGAAATTAATCAGAAAATGATAGGTTTTTTTTACAGTTGTAGAAAAGGGGTTTAAGGTAAGATTTTACACATCAAACAGTTTTTCTGTGCGCAGATTTGGATTGCCAGTGGGCTCCAAAATGGCAGACGAGTCTTCTACCTTAATGAAGTAATTACTGTAGTTTCGTCTCAAAATTGAAATTATTTATTACGACAGAACACAACGCATTAGTTATTATACCTGGAGTACATAATATTCTCTTTATCCCATTTGTTATACATACAGTGCTATTCATTTAGAAGTAGATTTCCTATGTTTACTTTTAAATGACAAAAATCCTTCTGAAAGACGCCTAATTTTATGGAACCGACATTACATGCGCATGCATTTTGCATTGTCGTTCTAGTTTATTAATAAAAATGACAGTAAATAATCTGCTTATAGGTTATGATGAAGAGATATTAAATTCGGCCGCTATTTCCCTCACGTATGTTATGGGATTGTTTTCCACAACAAATAAAATATTCAATTTCATATCCCCCGTTAAAATTAAGGATTGCTTACGGTGTCTTATGTGGATCGCATTTCAATAATCACTAATTTTAAAGTGATCAACACAGAAAATAAGTCTCTTACGCTCCTTTAACCTATTACCGGCACTATACCAATTGACAATATCAAGTTTTTCTTCCGTTGAATACATCGCACACGAATGATAATAAAAATACGGAAGCCAAAGCAATAATATTCCAATTAATTAATATGGCAGTAAAATGTTAATGTGTTTTAAGAAGTGATTTTAGTTGCATAAAATTAGGCGTCCTTCAGCAGAGTTTTTGTCATTTAAAACTAGACAGAGAAAATCCCTATGTCTACTTCTAAATGAACAGCACTGTTATGTATATGCCAATGATGAGGATTAAAAAATTGACATTATTATTTACACACCGGTTTTGTAAACTACTTCTTTAAATTAAGATGTAAGTAATACTACACGTACCTAATTATTTACCTAGTGCATATATTGGTTTATAATGGATATGGACGGTGTTTACTTGCTCTATACCAACACATGGCAATCGTAAATACAAATGAAGGTTAAACTGGTTAACAAACATAGCTCGTTGTTTAGTCATGTATAGTAACAAACATTATTTGTTTTTCTAATTTCCCGTTACCTTGCGATTGTATATACTGCGCCAATTATTATGTGCAACTGCGTTTAATTTAACATAAAACAGAATCATTACTTACTTATAGATTCACTTTTAAGTACATATTACAGAGTTATATGATTGTGTGTGCATTGTATTCACAAAATATTAAACACTATCCCTGTCGTTAAATCTACTCCGAAAACTGTAGAATATACCTACAAGTAAAAGCTGGAAACGAAGTAATACGTTCCATTATTTTATAGATCTAATTCTAAGTAAGTGATCCATTTGCTTTGTGTTTGTTTTATGTAGGTATATTTTATTATGGTAATATATGTATATGCGCTACTGCTTTGTCAGTTTTAGCCCAATTAGTACTTACAGCCTTATGTGATTAACATTAAACTACATGTAATTCTTAATATACCTACCTACTGGTCGGTTGCATCACTACACAATAAGTGGCAAATTTTAAAACAAAAGTTTTTCGTCGACCTCTCGATAACAATATAAATTACTCCTTAGTGACGAGTACAATGATGAAGCTTATTAATCGTTAGCAACCATTAATGGTTAGCAACCAACCATTATACGTTAGCAACCATTAATCGTTAGCAACCACTTATACATAACAACCATTTTATTAAAGGGAAATGACAATTATATAACAATTCACTTTCGGCAACAGCTGAGAACTTCCATCCACCTAACCATTTTAATCTCGGTTTTAATGTAGTGAGATCAGCAGCCAGTATGGTCGCCAAACGATCTCAGCAAAGCATATCCTGATGTAGGTATATGTAGCTCCTCGGATAAGGTATTGTTAAGGTATTCAGTTACTTTACCTTCAACATTGAGTACGTCGACCACAGGGATGAACATTTCCATATCTTTCACTGTTAATACACGTACTTTAGTACAGTTGCAAAAGAATTAATTACATTCTAATTTCACATACCTTTTCAAGGTAAAATGTCAACATGACATTTTCGGAAATATCTCCTTTCAAATTCATTGTATTCCATCAATTGCCGAACTGATTGAAACCGTTCCAATAAGTTTCTTTTGATTTGAGTGGATATAATGTTAAAATCGTCTCCGCAGCAGAGCAAGCAATACATAATCTTCCACAGCGATTACGAGGACTGACGATACAGCATAAAACAACACATTACTATAGCAACGACAATAGCTGTAATTTAGGTAGTGAAAAATCGTCGCTCATAATTTCGTTTGTAATTTCTTGTAGTTGAATTTAAAATTACCTACCCCAGTGAAGTCGACGAAAAAACGTTGTATGCAATTCATGTATAAATCGGCGATTATTGGTTCGTTCGAATTTAGTCCACTCGCTGCGCTCGTAGACTAAACATCTCACTCACCAATAAAACGCCTCATTTATACACTCATTGCATAAATAACTATTAGATACGACGTCTAAGTAGGTACTTGCTCGTATTTCACCCAACCGCAATAAAAGGTTCGTAAAATCTGTTTTTATATTCCTCTTTTAAAAGGCGTATCCGAAAGACGGAATTTGTTTCCACTCGGTTTGCGTTAACTTTGGTATTTGAAGTGTTCTCGATTCACGTTTCCAAAGGATAGGAACCTCTTGAACTTGGAAAAAAAAATAGTTAATTCACTATTCACTCTAAACGCGACATAAAATTTTAGGACAATGTCCCTGGCGGACCAAGATTTCTGGATAGACGGACGGACAATGAAAAAAAATACGGCGTCTGGAAATGGACTTGACTCCACATTAATATTCCTTATTAAGATGGTGGCGTTACTTTGCTTATGACCGTGCGTCTCCAATCAAAGCTCTTGGCCCACTTGTCAGTTCTGCCGTAAAAACGGCTAACCATATATTTTGTCTGCTGAGTGCAACAATGTGTTGTGTTATGTGTTCATGCCAACGCTCAATAAGGTGCGGTGCCAATAATTTGAGAAGCATGTTGGACTTATGAACCCAGTATTTATCTTCTACTTCGACAAATGAATGCGCTTTTTCATGAGAAAGATATGAAAAGTATAAGATGTAGAAGTTTATGATGGCGCGGGTCAGTTTATTAGCGATAAACGTGCGTATTTAGAACGCATGAGTTTTTACCCAGATACCAGAAACCTGCCAGCTTCGTTGGTTTCGTCTAGACGAGACCGAGGTACCGAAAGTATGCGGATCTGCAATTTGCTAAAAGAGGACAAGATTTACGTAGCGTCAATTTCAGAGTTGCTACTTCGCAATACAAATAGAGAAGTAAAAAAGATAAAGGGTATAGAGAGAGGCAGGCATCAGTTGCCATAACGTGTAGGTCGTCCGCTAACTTTTGGGTTACACAAAGTTCGATCGCGACGTTCAGTGGCGTAGCTAGGCCTTTTTAGGGAGGGCTGCACCCTCCCCCCCCCCAATTCTGTATCCAGCCCCCCTTTATATATTTCAAAGTTTTTATTATAAGCGTCTTTCGGTGCGCTTAATGTTTTTAATGGCAAGTTGCTGCAAGTGTAGCCATATCTCCTTCCCATCGGGTGCCCAGTTGTCGGACGAAAACACGTCGTGCCCGCGCATGACGTCACTCTAGTTACATCTGGCGCGTAAGCCCATAAAGATTCAATGGTGGGCCTCGTTTTCGAAGTATAATCTGCATCGTGGTGCAATTATATTTATCGTACGTACAGCAAGGGCCTATACATATGTGTAGTTGATAGTCCTGCATTGCAAACATTCGAGTTTCTGCTTCTATTAATAGCGAATACCTTTTATTTCCGCTTTTATAACACCGCGAGGATACCTAATAAACATTTAAACGATAATGTCTGGTTGCGCGAGTGCAAAATGTAATAATTATTCACGAAAAACGAAGGGTTAAGATGTTAAATACTTCGGAAGTGAAGATACGTATGCGAAAAAATTTGTAGACTAAACATAAAATTGGGGCATCCGTTATCATACGAGGAGACCACGAACTTATAAATTAAGATGGACTGCTGATCAACAGTTTCATAGAGATAGAAATGGCCCTAGTATGGGCGCGGCAGCATTATCAGTCCATCATAATTTATAAGTTCGTGCCCTTTACGTATTCTTATGTGCACACTACTCAATCTGAATGCAACTACTTCAATCCCGTGCTTCTTTCATGCCCTTGCTGTGATATTGTCATGCCCATGACATCGGTCCTTACATGTTACTATGTCGAGGTCGAGAATCCCCTTTAATGTTTTTTCGACAACTTCGGGAATTGCTTTTTTGTCATAGCAAAGGGGAAATACAATTTCCTCTATGGTGATAGTTAGCTCTAACAAGGATTCTCAGATTGCCTTATCCCACATTCTATCCATCAACAACTGCCACTTGCAGTGGCATTTCTGCCCTTCGTTTTCTCCTGTCTACGAAGAAGTTCCTAATTGTACAAATACTATGTTGCACCATAACCGAACACTCGAACCCAATTTTAAAAGCAACCGCAAAATATGTTGTTGTTCGTTTCGCTTGATCAATTGGCTTGAGGTTTCTGGGGGTTCACAAAACCCCACAGATCTTCCTTCACAAACAGGTCACCATAGGTCTGATTGTTAAGCGTTTCCATTCCGCGGCAATCCATCAAAATATTCAAGAACTTGCTGGACCAACAAACTATTGAATTAATTTTTAATTTAGTGTATACCACAAATTATGTAACAATACTGTCTTTTGCCCAAATGACCTCAATTAGTTTCTACACAAGCATCCAATTCCATTCAAAAGGGCGTAGCCGCGTAGAGCTTTAGGCTTGGAAATACAAAGGTTTTGGAGGTTTGCAAAGACAACCATTTTCTTTCTGAAATCTTATTGAAACCCAACTAAACCGCCATTTTGGACAACATAATCATTAAAAGCAAAATTACGTTCTTACTGCAATAATTGCATTGTGCACTGTACCGGTCTGTAAAAAATTTACCCATGACCCCATGAACTTTGCATTTGTTTGAAGAATCATAAAGGTAATACATTTATTTGTTGCAGTGCACGTCAATGAAGACAATTACAGAGTCGCTGAGAGTTCGGTAAAGGTCGCCACCTTATATGCCAACAGAAAGGAAGATTTAAAAATGAACGTTAAAGTTGAAACAGCTACTGGATACCGAACCGATTCCAATAAAACGCTGGAATCTCGTAGGTCACATTGTACTTTTTTTTCGCTAAGCTTGTCTTACATTTTCTTTAGTTTGCAAAACCTACGGCACGATGCTGGCTAACAAAGCGCCGCCGCATCTACTTTTGGATACCACCAGAACTGGATTCGCTTCGGAAACTGTCAAGAGTTTCGCACTAGCATTAGGGATTCCCACTATCAGTGGATCATTTGGCCAAGAAGGCGATTTAAGACAATGGAGAACGCTTACTCCGGAACAACAGCATTATCTAGTACAAATAATGCCTCCTGCGGACTTAATTCCAGAGTTAATTAGAACCATTGTACTGCAGCAGAACATATCTAATGCAGCAATTCTTTTCGATGACACCTTCGGTATGTATATATATGTTAAATCTTGTATACGGCATTTTCTAATTTAAAGTATTAAGCATAGGTACCTTTCGTTCTTCCGTTCAAGAGTCTGTCGCTCTGCAATTTTGGTAGTTTATATGCAAAAAATTTGTTTTAGTGATGGACCACAAGTACAAATCTCTGCTTCAGAACATTGCAACGCGCCACGTTGTAACTCCAGTAAACCCTGCCGACGTTAAAACTCAATTAATAAAATTAAGAGAGCTGGATATAATGAATTTCTTCATCCTTGGCGGTTTAGATACTGCTAAAATGATTTTGGACACGGCAGACAATTTGGATTATTTTTCAAGAAAATTTGCATGGCACATACTGACTCAGGAAAACGAAGATGTGAAATGCAACTGTCGGAACGCTACCATCGTTTACATAAAGCCGTTGCTCGTCGATCCATATCGAAATAGATTAAACACTCTGCGAACTTCTTACCAATTAGATGGTAAACCGCAAATATTGGCAGCGTTTTACTTTGACTTAGCTCTCCGTTCGTATATGGCCGTGAGGTACTCACTCAAGATATCGATTAAAGTAAAGTTGGTTTACTTCTTTAATTTGTAGATCCATGCTTGGTTTCAATCAGTGGCAACAGAATATGTCGTACATTACATGCGATGCTTACGATATGGTAAAGAAGAACACTCCACCGAGAAATCAAATACTACTCAAAAAGAGTTTTAGTGAGGTACTGTGTGCTTTTTGTTTTTATTACTTCTAGTCCTCAATCAAAATTTATCGCCGAGACAGAGTGTTTAATTCTAAACCATGCATTTTGAACTAATTTTTAGCACGTCGTTAATGATTTATAATTCAATATAATTTATAACCACCAAATTAGTAATTGATCAGTAATGATAATACCCTAATGATAATACTCACGTTACTTAAGGGATTTTCCTATTGGCAATAGTTTTGATTTTAATTTTTTACTGTAATGAATTTACCTATATTACAGTGGGTCGAGTATTAACTGCTAGCTACTCTTGCAACAGGCTTTTGCAATGAAAGGGGTTCCTTTCCAACATTTTGAATTTCTAAGCAAACTCGCGAAAAATATTTACTTGACCAACGGCTATAGCTCTATACAAAATTTTACTATGATTGATTTATTGAAGATTTCTCCTTTCCCATTTGCTGAAATTTGACTTTCACAGATAGGTACTTGATTTGTCTATGGGTTTGTTCGTAAAATCAAATACAAAATTACTACTCTGACTAACGAAATCTTGCTGATCGCCTCCTGATCGAGAAAGTCGCCTAACAATTGTAACCCAATAGCACTAAATCCAGAAGACGAAACATTGACATAAACCCCAGACTAGAGAGGCTTCCGAAACTCAGTACGAAACAATGTTCCATAGAAATTAAACGACGCAAAAAGTGCACCACATTTTCACGGCGGGTGACAAATTTATTTTTTGAATTTCCACCAAGAATATCATTTATTTGGAAAACCAATTCGCTAAACTTTGATACTCTGTGTTAAGTTCCTATGAGATACAACGCTCAAATTCTTAAATCTTAGAAGTCTGTAAACTTCACCACACGGAAATTTCGAAAAAATTTAAATGCAAATTTAGGGCTAGGTACCGTTACACTCTTCCCACACAACAGTCACTAATATCTTGCTAGTGATCCGAACCTAAAACCCACAATCAGTACTTAAGACAGTATCTGACGTTTGCTCAGACTCAAACATCGAATTTACTTAAACACTCCTTTCACTAGTACATCCGTGACCGTGCTAGTTCACTTTGATGTTATCATTCTTAGAATGTTACCGACCTTTCCCTTATTTAATTAAATTCTTAATACCCAAAAAATACTTGTTCATACAGCTCTCAAATATTATTTAGTGTCGTTTTATAATTGAGTGATGACAATACCAAAGTGCTATCTATATATATCTTATCTGTAATAATTAGATATACAACTTATATCACTTCAATATGTAAGTAGCATGTTGTATCTGTTGCACTTTAGGGAAATAAAACTTGCATAAAATAAAATTGAACCCCCAAGGGAAAAAATTTTAATATGACAATCAATTGTTTTTTATCTACGGCTAGCTTAGTAATACAAATGTTTTTTAAGCCCCTTACTTTACGGAAATTTTGACTTAAAATATTGATTTGGCTTATGAAAAACACCTACCTCGTGTCGCTGCTAAATTTGATCCTTACCTAAAATTCATCTTTACTACATAATGAATTTCTGGTACATTCTTATGTTTAAAATATACACACGTCTTACTAAACAAAATTTTAATCCAACCAAAGGAATTGTATCACTGAAGTTAAATGCAATTTTTCAACCAATGAAACAAATTAACCAAAATCCTTTGTTGGGATTGGATTCTTATTCATAAATGTAATACAAATCTATTCATGCAAATGGTTCTCATAGGTCGTATTATTTCAAACAAAATTACTGTTTGCATCACCCTGGTAACGTTATCTTCATGATGAATGCAAAGTTTGGTGGGAGAAAAGTTTGTAGTAATCACGAATTCAAACGAACCGGCTTCAATTTCACGAAGGTATAACTCGAAATCGTGACTATACGATGGAATAATATGGCAATGTTCCTCTGTGTTATTAATTTTATCCAAATTAACTCCTATAGGTTTCGTTGGGGGCAAATGCACCAATTAATTGTCTTTAAATTCACCGCCGTTTGACGTTGAATACCAAATTTTATTTATCGCACAAAGCGTTGCCCGTCGCTCAACTTTGAGAAACTTGCTTGTATTAATCAGCCGAGACTGTTAGCCGTCCGAAAAAACTTCGTTGATTTAAATCCGTTTCTATTTGAAGAGCGCATTTGCGACTGGAAACTGTTCCTTTGTGTAAGTTTTACCACTCGTAA
Organism: Photinus pyralis; assembly: GCF_008802855.1. Lineage (NCBI taxonomy): Eukaryota > Metazoa > Arthropoda > Insecta > Coleoptera > Lampyridae > Photinus > Photinus pyralis. The sequence continues at coordinate 25,660,487 of NW_022170510.1, forward strand.
ATGAACGGCCTTGTTATGAATTAGGCTAAAACTACCGTTCCAACGCAAAACTAAGCTTGCAGGTAACTCGCGCTTGGCACCAATCTAGTTTCACTTCTTTAACTTCTTAACGAAACGAATGAAAAAATCGCAGCCACGTTCATGTTTAGAATTTTTCACTCAAAATGAAACTGGTAGCACTTTATCAGTATTTGATAAATTTTCACAAAACATGAATTTCAGCGCACATTTTTCTTTTTTATAGATAAAATAAGTTAAAACTTTGTAACTACAATAATTGATATATGTACAACGACGACAAAACTGACAACTAGTTCTTAACTAGTCCAAATTAACGATTTACGTAAAATAAAGTAAACAAAAACCGTTTGCCGGAATTTTGTCTCAAATCAGAACTGTACAATAGTTAAATTTACGCAAAAACCTAACTTGAACGACCTTCTGTTTTCGAAACTTAGGATTCCTCTTTCTTCGCGGTCCTTGAATATTGTACAACTTCGTTGGAGGGTTAGGCATGCATAAGGTAACATTAATTTAAATATTTTTTCAGAATCAGAGGTCGTTCAGTAGGCAGCTAATAATACTAACAACACCTCACAAATTTTGCCCTTTTAAAATCGTTAATGTACCTACTGACAAGTAAAAATATGTGATGTAACTAGAACAATAAACGGATTATTGATCGACAGATACTAGGTCAGTTGCATTAAACGTCCGTTTCAAAGTCAAGTACAGATAAAGGGTTTTTACTAAGTAAACTTTAAGTTCTAAAAGATAAACAAATAGGAACAGATCTACCAGAGAACAAAACTTATATTTTTGTCTGCACTAATCGAAGTAATTTTTTATTCAATGTCGAAATTTAAATATCTTGATGCACACAAGGTCATTCTAGCGTAGTTTTCAAGAAGAATACTGCTACTTTTGCGCGAATTCCGTCCATTTGGTCGTCGGTTTGAGTGCTTGAGATCTCAGCACTCAGATTTTAGTACATTTTTTATTTCCAGAAAGGAGCTCATAGTTTCACAGATTTCAGTATCTGCTGTTCACGCGCGTTTTATATATAAATCGAGATCCTGGCAACGGAATATCGTAACACTTTCGGGTAATGGGTTTTCGGCATTTTATTCGTACTATCGTGTTATTCCAGCATCGCTTAGCCCAAGAACTTATAAATTAAGATGAACTGCTGATCAAACAGGGTTATTCCTGCCCCGCTTAGTTTGAAAACTGAAGGTCATTGCTCTGTTACGATGTGTTAGGTACGCCGAAGAAATTTTAAATGCAGATACTTTTAATGATAATGAGTCAGGTACAATATTAATTACAGTTCATGGTGCAAAAATATAGGTACTACTACTATAATTAACATACAACAATAATTTTAGGAACTTTATAACTGTTCCTGTACAATAAAATCGGCAATCTTTACTTTAATCTGTCGAAGATTTGAAAGTCCTATTGTGGCGTACCGAACGTGGGCTTTACGTTTACCTTTTGGTAACTTACTCTTGCATCACACGGAGATATTTTTGACCGCTCGCTATGTTGGCGTATAACATCCAAAAAGAGGGAATAGTTATTTATGGTATAAGTGTGTTATATTACAAATAAGTCACGCGAGAAAAAAGTAAGCCCACGAGGCCGTCAGGCCGAGTGGGGTTATTTTCTCAAGTGACTTATTTGTAATTAACACACGTGCACCATACAAAACTTTATCCAACACCTCCTCAAGCTGGTTTAAAACGTGGAAATCTTAAAAACTGCGTGTTCCACGAAAAGCTAGAGTGCATGGAATACAAAAGCAATAATTCGTTGCTATGGGGAATAATAAACAACAAAAAATTTTGTCAGAAAATTTATATGGATTTACTTATGGTTCCTGTACTTTATCTTGCTAGTGAGTTATTTTACGTCCATAACTCATTAGTGGGTTATATTATACCTTACTCGTTTAATTTCGTCATGATAATGACTGGATAACATAGAGGTGTTGGATAAAATAACAAAAATAATTTGTCGATCAAATACACTTAAAACGGCGATGTAAAACAAAGGGGAAGTGTACGAATTGCTAGTTAAATTATGAATCAATATCGTGGTCGATCCAATCGTAAGAAAGCGACCGTAAGTTTGTCACAGTTTGTCGCACTTGCCCTAGTCAAGTCTTATGGTGTTCACAAAAATCACGATCGCGCGCGTTTTCTTCAAAACGATATAAGGCTTAGAATAATGCTTAGCATCAACAATTCCTATCCCATTTAGAGCAATGGGAGATCACTATCCCATAAAAAAATTTAGTACAGCTCCTAATGTGTTCGAATTTTAACAAAAATCAATAATATTAAAAACACACTAAGATACTATATTTATTTATTTATTTATTTATTTATGTTCATGTTAGAGTGCAAAGCACTTACAATTGTCAAAGAAAGTTTACATGTAAAAGTGTATATAACATAACAAGTCCAAAATAGAACAAACAAACAATAATACATTAACACTAACACTGTACGCAATAACACAGAAATACATACGAGACAAGCAATTTTAGTAATGAAGTTGATTGTAATTGAATTTCGAAATTTAGTATTAAACACGTTTATTTTGAAACTGAGTCAAATAAATGTACAAAATGCATGACTATACCTATGCATAAGATAAGGTAAGATATTTATTCGAGGAGTAGAAATAAATACATGCAATACAATACAATCTTATGGAAATATAACTATTGCTCACGTCTAAAAAAACCAAACACCTAGTTACAAAGTAAGGACAAAAAATGAAACAATTTAACACAAACTCACTGTGTAGGTATGTGGGCGTAAGTGGTGATAGCGCTCCTTTACCTTGTAGGGGGTAATACGTATTAGTAAATTTTGGTTTTCTTAAAGTCCAGGAAATTGAGATTTTTTATTTCGTAAGGCAAAGAATTAAATAATTTGCTACCCGAATAGTAGGTACACGCCTCGCTCATAAAAAGTCAAATTGTAAAATAATTCTCTATTGAAATTTGTACTTGTGACAACCTACACTTTCCACCACTTTTAAGGCATAGTTGTTATATATCATCGGTTTGCAGGTCACGGGAGAAGAGTTGGCATATGGTCCCTTCCGCATGGTGTCCAATGGAAAGAGTTATATGCAATTTGACATGGAACTTACGGCCGTTGGGGTTAGAGACGGATCGCCTGATAAGTCGGTGAAGCTGGGAAAGTGGAAAGCAAGTTTGGACCCCAACTCTGCTATTGAGTATGCAGATTCCCAAAGTTTGCAGAATTATCGCGCCGATGTTATATACAGAGTGTACACCGTTGTTGTAAGTCACGCGTCTTAATTGTTGTGTTGTTACACTTACATCTTGTTTCAAATTTTAATAACTTATTAATAAGTGTGCATAAAATTAAGTAAGAAGAAGTTTGAAGATATTTTACTTACTTTTACTTACAGTCAACGTTTTATTAACCAAATTTTCATTCCATTGGCTAATATGGTACGGAAACTAGTGGACCTATCTTAGATATTGGAATTATCAATAGTATGGCTAGGTCAACTGAGTTTCATGCTTTGATTTTATGTATATGCATTTATACTTGTATTTAAACCGATTATTCACGTGAACTGGTTTCTTGATTAAATGATTGTCTATTAACTATTACGACTTATTAGTATTTTAATAATGTAAGCGTATAATAGGTACTTTTATCTACAATATAGATTTTGGCAAACTTTAAGCTAAGCGGTAAGATGCAAGAAACAGAAGGTTGTTGTTTACAATTAATTCTCTGCGTTTGGTACAAACTCGCACGAGTCTCACACCTTTCCCCGGTTTCGATTGCTCGTTCTAAAGGCCACTCTATAGGTACGTTGACTAAAGTCATTCCGAATCAATTTCTCCGGTTGTTACAATCGGGTCATCTATTTCTCTTTTGTTGATATCTTTATTTGGATACCACTTCTATCCGAGCACTGACACGCCCTCTGTTTGGTTGTTCGAATTTTCCAAAAAAACTACCACTCTCTGAGCTCAAAGCGCACTTCGTCATCGCCCATCGATTCTCTAATAAATCGATCAAGATTTCGTGGTTTGGGACACTGGCTACGCAGTTGTCATCGTAAAACTCGTTACAAGCTTCTCTGAGATCTCCCTGGTGTATTCGCAACCTGGTATAGAACAGTTTTCTAAACACCTTGCCAAATGATAGCCTAGTCCAAAACTTTAAAAGTGTGTATGTTTTCCATTAAAAATTGTGATATCATAACAGCGTGATACTGATACTTTAGATTCTGTTTCGTCAAAAAGACAGTTTCTACCCTTTTTAGTTTTAAATTAAGATAAGACACGGTCGACTTTAAAATGTAACTGCGCTGTGATCCAGTTTCGGTCAGTATCACCCCTTACATTTAAGCGCAAAATGTGAAGGAAAACATTCGTACTTCTTTGATTCATCATAGTGCTGTCTCGATTTACTCCTCCAGACAACTCTTTGATGTCCATACTTGACACATGAGTGGTGCATGCGCCTTTCCGATACACTTAATTGTTATACGACATTTCCTGGGCTGATGCCCAATTTTGAAACATTTAAACCAAGCTCTTTTCTTAACCAAAACGATTTTTCTCTGGTCCAGTGTCATTTTTGCGCTTGTAAACATTGTTTGCTATCATCACATCATCATTATCATCAACAAAAAATACATTTAACATCAGTATTTATTAAATCTGTGGCAGTCATTGGTTAATAAAATCGAATTTGATATAACGTTTATTTTATATGTGTATATTATTTTTTTTATTATACCTGAATCACAATCTCCGTTTTAAACACTCAAATGCGTGCGAAAAAAGGCCTTTTCGTACTTCCGAGACTAAAGTGGCCACTTCACTCCATTATGACAAGTACTGAAGTGTCACTTTTTGTCCCGCCGGGATTAAATTTTGACGAAAATCCCGGAAGGATGAAATTACTAACAAGGCAATTTCAGTAGGTTGTTCCATATTTTGTATGCGGTACTACTTCTTAAACGCATCATACTGCTGCTCATATAGTTTTTTGGATTTCGGTGGTATCAATTCTTTACCTAATTTGGCTGCTTTTTATGAATATCAAATACACTTTTGTCACCCACCACCAAAATTATGACACTAGCAATGACAGTTTCCAAATTATTTTTGTTACCACAGCATAGGAATTGTCGTACCAACGCTTCGTTCCTATGGTAACTTGTTAAGTAGCGATTTTTTGAAAGAACGCGTTCTCTAACTCCATACATATTAAGTGTTTCAGTTTCGGAAGTACGAAAAATATCGTATATACCTTGCGACTGAAGTAGTAGTCTTAATCCCTCAGGTAAATTATGGCCCTCCCTTCGGTCGGGCCATAAACTTTACCTTCGGGATTAAAAGTACTACTTCAGTCCCGCGGTATATAATATACTATTAAAACACACGTGCTTTAAAGTTGCTAAGTAACGATACTTCAAGTATGACTTTTGAAACTGTCAGCTGGGTGAAATAGAAAATCCTCTTAGGTCGCTTTCTGTAAATGCAGAACATTTCTTTGGCTTGTACCTATCCTTTGATTGAAGGTTTCACAAACGTGCGTAATTTAGGGTATGCTTCCAAATCTGTTCCACTTTTAATCGCAGCATTGTTTGAAGTTTTGAGTTAATGCACCAAAAGATAGGAGATTTAAATACCTTTAGCATTTCCTTCATATATCCCAGCATTATCGATGCATTTAAGACTTTATTCGTAAGTAACTTCCTTTTCATCCATGGAAACAACTTTTCATATTCTTTATAATAGGCTTTACTGGAGTTGGATTTTACACCTACCAACGTTTGTTTAGATTTTACAACAATCAATTTAAAGGGCGGTGAATTATCTTTTTCAACGGAAATCGTTTAATTCACAAAGACGATGATTTTTATAAGCAAACGTCAAGTGACATTTCCATGGCAATCGTGAAATTACGAACACCCAGCCCACTTAATTAGACATGTATTCGAGTATAACGTCAATATGACTTCATTGTATTTCCTATTTTTAAATTATATACTGCAGGTATAATAAAAAATACTATAAGATACACGTGTATAATTAGTCTTTAAAGCACTTGCAACGTTAAAGGCACTCAGCTTTGCGTCGGGCCCTTAAACTCGTTGCGCGTGCTTTAAAGACTTGATTATACACTTGTATCTTAATATACTATTATATGACTGTGGCAGTCATCTTTGAATTTTGTGTCCGTTTGAATCGCTGCCTGTTTTTGTCTTTGTTTAGGTATTTTTAAAATAGAACAACTCAGAACAAAAAAGTGAAGAAAAATGGCTATATGTACACAAAACTCAATAGTTCACACAGAAAAAAAACTAAACAAACTATATCTAAATGCCCAAACGGCAAACGTCACAAAAAAAAGAGATATTTTTTTCGTGCTCATCCACTTAACCCAGAAAATAGACTTAAATTAACAATAAAGTAAAAGATTGTCAGAGTTGCAGAATACAGTCTCTAAACTGTGGATCTAAAAAATAGAAAAAACACAGAGGTAAAGAAATGAAAAATGATATAAACAACGGAAAATGAATAATTTATCTAAACACCTAAAGAGTTTTATACACTACTTTTATAAATTGAAAAAGATTTAAATATTTAATATTCGACGGAAATCTTCGCAAAGTTATATGAAAAAGAAGATTTAAACATTTGCAATTTATGTTCAGAAATTGAAATTAAATCATTCCGTCGAATTACGTTTGTTCGAAGAGTAATTTTGTGGTAAAGATAGGAAGGTGTTTAACACATCATTATTTTCTGGTACAAAACAGCTGAATAGAGGAGTCGACTTATGAGGTGCTCTGAGCTTATGAGAAATTAGAAGTAAGAAGGCAAAATAGGATATTTCTAACTAGAGCCATCCATATTTATTTTTCTATAATTCCCTCTCGTGTGTAGGCAATTCAGTGTTACAAATTTATTAGAGAGCGCCACAACGGTCGTTCCGGGTCATCGTCATATTCTGAATTCTCATCTTCAAGGATTCTTTATGCATGAGCTCCCACAGATACAATATATTGAAAGAGCATGCCATATGACATTCACAAATCCAAGATCACACTCCTTGACATACCAGCAGAATATTGCTGAAGCAATAGCAGCTGGGATAGATTATAAAGAGTTTAAGTCTACATTTACTCCTTTCGCCCATCCCCAATTGGTCGGTTAGAGTATGTTGTCTAGCCTAGGTTGAACCTACGAAGACACTCTGTATGAATCTTGCAGTGCAAAGGCGTTAGTTGCTGGTAGAGAGGAGGGGGTTTTCTTCATTCTTATAGGGAATTTTAGGAATTCCCTGTTTGTTACTTGTACTTTTTGGTCTACTCTTCCGCTTAGTTTTGACAGCCTTATTGTCATGTGAATGAATCAACAGTATTTCATTTGGAAAGTGACATTTTCGGAAACAGATTTTTTCTAAGTTTTTTTGATAGTAGACCTCCATATAACTATTGCCAGTTCTGATTCATACGGAACAGACGATAATTCTGTAGTTGATAGTCCACATAACTGTAAAAACGAATTTTTCTGCAGAAATTCTCGGCGATGACCATCTCGGCACGGATTTCCCGACGGCAAGCAATTTCGGCGACCATTTACTTCCCGGATTCGGTTATCGCGGCGCTCTAAACTCGGCGATGGGCAATCCCGACAACAATGTACATCCCGGCTTCAGTCGTCCCGGCAATTTGAACTCGGGGAATCAGGGGGATGGAAAACATTTAAGACGTAGTAAACATATGAAACAAAGGTTATGTAGATAGAAAAACACGAATTTTTTCTCAAGAAAAATCACAGCCTATAAAATAACAAATAAGAAAACTTAATTCCGGTAAATTGTTTCAATATAATAAACACGACTTTGTTTCATATTTTTGATGATGTATTGCTCTATTGTAATTATTTGTAGAATAGGTTATGTAGATAGAAAAATACGAATTTTTTCTCAAATAATTTACATTAAACTTTTTACTCTAGGTTATCGATTTCGAAACAATCTTTCATCTTCAGACCTAGACTGAAATAAAATTGATAACCTATAGTAAAAAATTTAATGTAATCTACATAACCTATTCTACAAATAATTACAATGGAACAATAGATCATCAAAAATATGAATCAAAGTCGTGTTTATTATATTGAAACAATTTACCGGAATTAAGTTTTCTTATTTGTTATTTTATAGACTGTGATTTTTTTCTTTATAGAAGCTGAATAGAGACTATATTATCAAATTGAAATTATGCCATTTATAGGCAGGTAAAGTTTTTTGGTATATACATATCTACGTAGCTAAATGGGTAAAACACAATTTGCTAAAAATCGCCGGGATGACATATTCCGAGAGAGTAATGATTTTTTAATATCATTAGGATAAATAATATTGTATTATCAACACCATGAAACATCATTGTGATATTACACAGTGATTATTCGCGAAAATCTACTCTATAGCAAGTTGCTAGGATATCATCTACCTACATATCAGCCATTTTACAATAGAGCAGATTTTGGCGAATAATATATTGTCATAACCAGACACAATATTGTCTGTTCGGTCGACCAGGTTTTTTAAGTATAACTCTCGAAGGAATCATCGTAGAATGCTCGGGTTTGAAGCATTAGTTTTCGCTGTGTGTCACATAATTCTTTGCATGCCTTCCAGGAGCAGCCCTTGATTCGCCGTAAATTCGGGTTCGTTGCCATGGATTTTCTGCTCATACTATAAGTCAGTGACACACATGAAATTATTACCTACCATAATATAGTAACAAATCAGATCTGAAGAAGTTTCGAATCACTTAGAATTAGATCCGAACACATGGATTTCACTTGTGGATAATGGTCTTCACGGCATTGATTCGTAAGGATTTGTATTTAAATCATTATATGCTCAGGATTCGAACCATGAAAAAGCATTCAAATCTCTATAAAAGAATCCGAATCCTTTTGGTGGATTTTTGGAAATCAAAGTGCAGCCATTGAATAAGTAATCATTACGTCTTATTCAATGGTGTAACTCAATCTTGAATTAATTTGATGAAAACTGACTCAGGTGTTTGTGTGGATTTTTATGTAAGTGCGTCTTTCTGATTTTAGCGAGTGATTCGTGATTATGCATGCACAATCATGTCGCCGGCGGCGAATTGACCGACGGCGAGATGGCCGTGGCCAAAACCAAATAGTGCCATTTCCAAATTTAAACTGATCTAGTTTTCGTACTTACAAATTTTTGTTTTTGCTTTTACTACCAATTTTCTTATCGTAGTCTATGATCATTTTCTCTCAAACCAGATAAATAGGTAGTGTGATATTGGTATCCCCATTGCTCTTGTAAAAAAATGCAATTAAAATCTTAACGACAGCTTCAGTACTTTAAGTACCTATCCCGTTTTCCAATTTTGGATTGAGCATATCACCACAGATAAAATTTTTATATTTTATCTGTGATATCACCAACAGTTTACAATAACTTTTCAGTGAGGTAAGTCGCATTCAAATTTGAACTTAGCAAAAATTGTTCCTTATCAAAGCTGCCAAATTACTATGATTATAAACAAATCGAAGTAGATTTCCTGATAGTATTTAACCCTAAATAAATACTTAAACATAGTACCTACCATTCAATTTCGGCTGACTCACCTAAGATTCACAGCAATAACAAACTGTTATTATGATGGTTGACAGTAGAACCATTTTGCTTACAAATAAAAAATGTTTTCAGTTCTCAGCGCTATATACAAGGTGCCACAATTCAAATTATCTGGCAAAAAGAACCAAAACAAGCATTTGTTCGAAATAAACTGAAGACCCACAATGTATCTATCCTTTGGGAGCTATATGCATCCAAAAGTCTCAAAATGACAGTTTCTTCTATAATTTTTTTATCAACTACAACAAGAGAAAAATCTTCCTAAAATGTCTACCTAAACCGCGTACCAAAATAATTCTGATCTCGATCACATTTAATACCGTGGGGGTTTTTTTCAACATGAAAATAACAAGCTCAAAATGTTTTAAAAAACTGCAATTCTTGATCGCTCCACCAAAATGGTCAGATTTTATTGATGATTAATACCACTCCATTAATATACGACCAATCAGGTTGGTGATTGTTTCAAATTCTAACCAATCAGATGATTTTTTATCTGATTAAAAGCTAGGTAGCTTTTTATCAGCGATTAAACGCTATGTAGCTTTTTATCAGGGATAAAAATGCGCGTAGGAATGCGTAAAATATATAGTGGTTGTAAAATTTACTGTGTTTTATTAATCTCCCTAAAATACACTCGATCTGGGTTTTAAATCAGGATAATTTTACTTTTAATTCACTCAAATTTTGTTGCTTCCTAAAGCTGTCGCGATTTTATCACACTTTTCATCTCTAGTTTTTTCCGTTGCAACAAAACTTTCGTGTAAAAATAAAATTATCCGATTAAAAATCAAGCTCTTGTGTATTAACCTCCGAAAAAAGGAAATATCCAAACATGTTGGAGCTTTGAAGTGTAGCTCCCAAACGAAACATTTTGGTCTTCCAATCTATTTGCAAAGAAAAGCTCCCCGAAACCTCTTAAATGTACGATATCTAACAAAAATTGGCTCAATTCAATTCAGTATTTTGTAACATACGCGCGTTGTGACTGACATTTACTTTACCTGTTTTCAGCAACCACCTTTCATATACCAAAACAGCTCATTTCCAAGAGGCTTTAATGGATACTGCATCGATTTAATGGACCACATTGCGAAATTTTTACAATTCGACTACGAAATTAGAGTGCAAACGGAAGGTGGATTCGGGCAAATGGATGACAATGGAAATTGGAATGGCATCGTCAAAGAGCTCATAGATAAAAGGGCGGACATTGCCCTTGGAGCAATGGCGGTTATGGCTGAAAGGGAAAGTGTTATCGATTTTACCGTTCCGTATTACGATTTGGTCGGAATTACCATTCTGATGAAACTGCCAAAACCTTCGACGTCGCTCTTCAAATTTTTAACGGTACTGGAGCATGAAGTATGGATTTGTATTCTATCAGCGTATTTTTTAACCAGGTAAGCTAAATGTATTAGACAACAATTACATTGATACTCATTAATTAAGCTTGTTGCTGTGGATATTTGATCGATGGAGCCCCTACAGCTTCCAAAATAATCGCGAAAAGTATAGAGACGATGAGGAAAAACGAGAGTTCCATATCAAAGAGTGCCTATGGTTCTGCATGACATCATTAACTCCTCAAGGGGGTGGCGAAGCCCCGAAGAATTTATCTGGACGCTTGGTTGCTGCAACGTGGTGGTTGTTCGGTTTTATTATTATCGCTTCTTATACCGCTAACTTGGCCGCTTTTCTCACGGTTTCTCGATTGGATGTACCCGTTGAATCTCTGGATGATTTATCAAAGCAGTACAAAATACAATATTCGCCTCTTAACAATTCGGAGGCGGCAACTTACTTCAAACGTATGGCCAATATTGAAAAACGATTTTACGAGTAAGCTTTTGTTTGTAAAATGTAAATATTGTACCATACATAAAGTTTAAATATTTCAGAATATGGAAGGATATGAGTTTAAACGACAGCCTCTCAGATCTGGAACGTGCACAATTAGCAGTGTGGGATTATCCAGTTAGTGACCGCTATACGAAAATGTGGCAGACCATGCGAGATTCAGGTTTGCTGAATACATTGGAAGAAGCTGTCGCAAAAGTGAGAACGTCTAGAACGCAAAATGAAGGCTACGCATTCATTGGTGATGCTAGCGACATCAAGTACTTGGAGCTCACTACATGTGACTTGCAAAAGGTAGGGGAGGAATTTTCGAGGAAACCTTATGCCTTAGCCGTGCAACAGGGCTCTCCATTAAAGGATCAACTTAATTCGGCGTAAGTATACCACTTCATTTCTAAAGCTCAGCTAAAATGGAGTTTGTTTGGTTTGGTGGAGTTTGATGGATCATTTTATTACAGTGCAGCAAGTTTGAATTTGCAATTTAAAGTGGTACGTAGCCGTAGATAATGAATTTGATCATATTGACTGATCTTCCTGTATCTACGAGTATGTCGGTTATTTTTTAGATCATTTTACGCAACTTTTAAAGAAAAATTTTTACGTTAGAGTATTTTTTCGACATAAAGGCTCACCAAATTTTGGATAGGTAGGTATATTAGGTATTAAGCAGAAAAGAAAAATAAAAGGTCGGATTATTGAAAAAAAATTTAGAGCGCCGCAACGGCATCGTATGAAAGACTTTCTTTTTCTGTCCTTCAAAAATTATGCTTATTATGATGACGCTGTTCGACCTGATCTGTGTCTCATTTTATAATCCACCCGTTAAAATTCCAAATTCAAATTTCAAATTTCCTGCCTGAAAATATGGAACTTGCTCTTTGTACCGTTTCAAAATTTCAGAGATAATATGAGAATTAACACTGCTTATCATTTCAGAATTTTGAATTTGTTAAATATGCGTCAATTGGAGCGGTTTAAGGAGTTCTGGTGGCACGAGAATCCCTTTCGCGTAAAATGTGAGAAGCAAGAGGACCAATCCGATGGTATTAGTATTCAAAATATTGGCGGGGTCTTCATTGTCATCTTTGTGGGAATATGCTTAGCTTGCGGTACTCTCGGCTTCGAATATTGGTATTATAAACATCGTAAGGTAGGAAATGTTATTGATATAACGGCCGGAAGCAAAGATGCGTACGATATGAACGGAGAAAACATTAACAAAGAGCCGGTGAAGATGCCTCAAAAAGATTTGTCTGATTCTGATGCTCAACGGTTCAAAACGCTGTCGGTGTATCCAAGAGCAAGATTTTAGATTTCATCGATTTCGTCGAAATCTAAGTGTGCTTTGATTGTTATTTATTGAACAATTTATTTCAAGTTGACTTGTATAAGCGCGTGGGCTTTTCAGATACGCTACACTTTATGACTCTGGAATTTGTTACAGTGAATTTCAAAACGATGTTAATTCATGTCTTCCGTCATAACACACATTTTTTTAATCAAAATTTTAAAGATGTGGTGGGGATTACCTTTTAAAGAAATTATCTTAAAAATTTAACCGTTTTACGATATGCTGGCTACGGTTTTTTTTATGATGGGTTGCGTCTCATAAAAACCTCTGATATTGCACGAATACATTTTGAGAACAAAGACATCAATTTAGACATTTTAACGAATGTTGAAATTCGTTTTCCTATTTGATAGAAACAAAAAATGGAACCAGCAAATTAGACCTAGTATCTACAGCAAACCCTAAATCCTTAAAAAGAAAAGGAAACTAAAATATATCAAACCGTTTCACCAACATGGTTCCAAAACACTGAGGGCTTTTTCACGGTGGACTAACGACTTTGATACCTACCTTTCCACTTCCTTGATAGGTAAATTTCCTTGCTGTATCACAAAATCGTACGTCTCATGTCAAATGTTTAAACAGGTTCAACAAAAAAAGAACACTGCATATGAGTATAAATAGTAACCGCTTCAACTGCAATAATATTCGTATGAAATTGTTAATTTATGTAGGTTTGCTGGTAGCTGCAACAGAAATTTAAAAAATTATTCCTCGTGGTCTCTTGAAATCATCTGCAAATAGTTAACTAGGTATATAAGAAAATTCTCTTTTATTCAATAGCATACGATACCGTCAAGCAACTGCATCATCTCCATTCTCCATGTCTCATTTCATTGCTCCGTTTTGGTTTCTTTAGCATCAGAACCTGTGAAATTAAATTTGTTATCACTACTGGCCAAAATTTGAATAGAAGATCAGGAAAATCAACCTTAGCGTGCATTTTGTTTTGAAATTAAATAAGAGAGTATAAAATCCGAGATAAAATCAGTTCCATAATATATGTCAATATATTATTTCGTGGTCTATTCTTATAATACATAAGTGAATTTTTGCCGGAAAAATAGGCTTTTAAAAAATGTTTGCAGATTTTTAATAAGTAGGCACTTGAAACTGTATGCTTTATTATTATTCTAATAGTATTAAATGCTGCGTGTATTTAACAGTTCAATCCAAGCAAAAATCTATCAATCAATCAATGCTAATTTCGAAAGTAATATTTATACGAATATTGAATCATGTAGAATATAGAAGCTCAAAATGATGTATTGTCAATGCATAAATTTTTTATACGCAATGATTAAGGTCCTTCTGTGGTGGCGCTGTGGGGTAACGAAAGGGAAGATCTGATCAATGTGAAACCAAAAATATTTGAATTATATATAAAAATATAACAGGCTTTTAATCTCTGCAAGTCACAAATTTAATGATTACTCGGCTATAAAAACTGCATCTACGTAGAGTAGCAAAAATAACTGGCTAGATTAGTTCTGTCATTCTAGAAAAAATGAACAGTAGCGCATTTTCCATGAATTGATCAGTACTTCCCGAAAGGTCATGTAACGGACTATTTGTGTACAAAGGCATATAAGTTCCTATAAATAAGAATGCGCACACCTGCTGTTTAAAGTATGCGATTTTTGCCTTTACTAAAAAAATCTTTTGATAACATTTCAAAAAATATCTCTATAAATAAGAAAGGTGACATTGTGCAGCTTGCGCATAGCTATAAGCGGTAAAATAAAAAATAAAATAAATTGTAGGAGTAGTTAAAGCCTCGGGACGGACGGATATAATGATCATAATAGCGCCAACATGATTGGAAAATGCGCTAAAATTAATTTTTTTCAGCTGCGGCCTCTTAAAGATGAGCAATTTTCCAAAAACTTGCGATTTCTATAAGAACATTTTTTCCATATGACCCACCATTTTCGAGATACAGCCGAAAAACCGCAAAACTGTACCTGCAACCGCCTACCCTTCCTCCGGAGGCACCAAAATCGCTTGGGACTATTACGCAATCATCAGGGGATCTTCAACCACACATTTCTGAAAAAATTGGAACTACACAAATTATTTTTTCTATTTGCCGTGTTTTTTCTTGCATAGTCGTAAACGATAACTAATTCATAACAATTTCATGCACTTTTTTAGACACTTAGCAATATGATAATACCCTACCAATGTGTAATATAAACAAATCTTACTGCATGTTTGCGATGAACGGGTATCATTTAAATCTTGCAGTATTCCGTTTTGGGGATTTCTTTAGATAACCGGCCTTCTCTTTCATTGTTGGTAAGTCTGCGCCATCTTTGAAGAGTGATCTGGACCGAACCTAAAAGTGGAACAGAACCGTTATTTTTAATTAGCGCTATTCTATGACTATGAAATGTTCAGAAAGTCCTTAGGCAAGTGCCCCCTACAAGCCATTAGACACAAGTTACTGTTGTCGTTGTCAATAGAATCATATAGAAGTCAGTGGAATTTTCCTGATGCATACACGAAACTTGTATACCCTCTAAATACTTTAGTGTTGATTCGAGGCTTAGATTATATATACCTCACATTTACTTTCAATAAGGAGCATCTGTGCCAACATACCTTAACCTTTTCGCTGCTAAATTAAAAATTCGAGTGTAAACAGCCTGTGCTGAATTAAAATTGTACCAAACGTATATTTACGTACGTCGCACTGAGAGAAATCGTCGCGCGTATATATACGTCATCAGCAGAATGATTTGCAGCACCCAGCACGTGCATATACGTGCACAGCAAGGTTGGGAAGTAAAGCTCAATGTATTTTATCGGAGGGGCATCAAAATTTGTTTATTTATTTCTGTTTTGATTTTTTTATTTTTTATTTAATTTTTTTATATTTTTTTTATATAAAAACAAAAAAATAAAAAAAAATAAAAAATAAACCGCAGCCTCCTACTTCGTCAATCGAACGTATTCATCCGCCATCTACTGACTGACTTATGGATAAAACAATTTATCAAACGTCTGAATAAATAACTACTACAACAAAATAAATGCGCACACGTGTTACCTGAAACCGTTTTTAGCGTAATGGACAAAACTAAATTGAGTCGTGTTGGTACTCGTTGGAAAGCTCACGAAATGGGCTTTCCGATGGTGTGCAAATGATTGCAGCACGTTAATATACGGAGGTAGCACAGAATTTTAAACAGGTACAACGTATATATACGTACGTCGCACACAGATTCCGCATTTTTAGAACGTATATATATACGTGCGCAGCAGTGAAAAGGTTAAACCCTGTACCTAACAAAGACATAGATATATTTTGAACCGTAGTAGAACACCACTCATGCGCAGTAGCATCCGAATGTAAACAGCTGATAAGTGATAACCATAGGCGTTGCAAAATTGGGTCACTTCATATTAAGTTACGAAGCACATATTTTCATATTTTGTAACTTATGCATAGAATGAAATTGCACTTTCTGTACTACTACGTTTACCACAAGTTAAATGCACCATTTTAATTATTACTTTCGTAACAACTACTTGCATTTTCTACTATAATAACATCGTAAACCCCTTTATGTTCTACGGAAATACACACCAATGAAATGTCGGTAATGTCAATTTGACAGACAACTCAATGCGCATGCTCGGTATTCTACTGTATAGCTATCTCTCTCACACATGTTGGCACTGATTTAATTGCTGAGCGCTATATCTAGGGAATATATCTAAGATTCGAGGTAAGTTTCATTTGAAACTAGATAGACTGGACTGGATTGACCAGGTAGCATGTCTCCACAAGGGGTTTTTCTAAGAATCTTCGGACGCTTTGAACAAAGAACGGTAAGCCTAAAAGCCAATTTATAAACTTAAACAGTCGCGTCTGCGTTTCTTGTTCGCGTCGGCCGTTGCAGTTCGGACTTTCGGGGTACGCGCTGAATTTTGTATTTATAAATTTTCCAACGTTGAACATCGAGCTTATTTCGGTTAGTAACATACCTACCCTACAGTTTATCCATGCAAGTGACAAGAAGTAAGTAAATAAGTTAGCGTGAGGTGCTTTCAAAAATTGTGAACATTCATATTACTGTATAAACAATGTCGGCTTGGACGTCGAGGATATACCTATGTGTATTAAGACGTATGGTAAAAACTGACAACTGTAGCAAAATAGTAAAGATTTTTTTCACTAGTATCAGTTTAGTTAATTTTATTCCACACTTTAAATCTTTAGAGAAAGTTATCGTGTCTATCTTTGGATAGGTACGTTAAATGCGCTGTATGCAATTATTAATGTATGCAAACTAAGCATAAGCCCACATTTTTGAGTGATTATAGTAGACCAGTTGTGTAAAATACCCTAGAAAATACCATTATAAAAAAAAGCTTCAATTGATGCTTTGATTAAATGCTTTTAAATTATCTGTTTAATGTAGAAGTTTATCAAATGTTAAAAATAAGATGATTATACAGACGGTGTGTAACTACAATTAATAAACACTATTTTTGATGATATTGTTTTCATTTTGAATAACATTTAAAATTTATAACAAATCGAAATTAAATTGAACATCATCAGTCATCATCGAAAAAGGGCAGACTGCTATGACTCGAGCAAGGTAAGCATTTTCAAAATAAACAAAATAGACTCATTGATAAGAAGATAAAGTGAAAGACGACTCAATTCGGTGATTCACCCCACCGAAATTATGACACACAACAGGCACTGTCTTGTTGAATTGAGGAACCTTGTTGAATTCACATAATTCCTATTTCGTGTGAGTTTGATCTACTCTATGATCATATGTAGGTAATTTGTTTGTCACCTACAAATAACAATAGAGTTTTTGCTCATGAATACGGTTTCATTATTTATTATTGTTATCTCTATCACTAATATGTATGAATTTTTGTCCATAGGTAACCTACGTGAGGAAAGAAAGATAATGAAGTTCGTTTTTGACGGTGCCATTGTTTACTGGGAATGGACGGTAAAAGGTAAGAGAGAGTTCGTTGCTGAACTTATTTTTCAATAAATTAAAAACACAAGTAGTTGCAGGTTGTGCTCTGTTTTCATTATTTTATCTTAATTTTGACTACAATTACATACATTTTTATTTGGATTAAAATTTGTTCTTTTCATATATCACCTTTCCACCATATTTGCCTTAATGATCCAAAATAAGG
Source organism: Photinus pyralis (assembly GCF_008802855.1). Lineage (NCBI taxonomy): Eukaryota > Metazoa > Arthropoda > Insecta > Coleoptera > Lampyridae > Photinus > Photinus pyralis. Next base: position 25,678,595 of record NW_022170510.1, read on the forward strand.
CTCACTCACTGGCGTGATTGAAAGCCGTTGCCCCATCAATGATCTTGCCCACTATTGAAACGGCTAATTGATAGAATTATGGCATTGCCTAATTTATTTTGGTCAGAAAAACTATGGGTTATGTGTAGAGTAGTAACAGGTGGTCGCTAAAGGCTACAAAAATTTTTGTAATTAAATTTACAAATTTGCTGGTATGGGAAATTTTATACTTGTACCGCTTCATAATGAAAGAGAACAGAATTAATATTCGAGAAAATAAAGCGAGTGTTCAATCAGATAAAAGTCGTAACGCTACAGTGTTACCGGCTCTAAAAACCGTCGCTGGGGAGCATGAGATGAGCACTCTGCGTTATATATGCGCGGCCGTTTCGGTTTTTCAGATGGACGAATAGACTATAAAAAATTTGGTGGGAGAGCGGCATTGTTCAACAAGCGATTGAGGTGAATCTATGTAATTCAAGCACAGTATTTTTACATCGCGTAACATTTGTACATATTACATTGAAAGTCAAGAAGAGTGAATGTCGTCAAAGGATACGAAAAAACCATTAGCCGCGATACCATACGCTATATTTTAGTGCGAAAGTTACTAAATTACTATAGAAACTATGCCGCCATTTCGACGAATTTATTGACGTGACCTTCTAAATTTGTTACGAGGGGCCAATATAAGCAAACTAAGTATGGATACGTGGTTGGTTTATGCAGAAAGAGAATTTCATTGCAGATGAGGGGATCGGATGACGGATTTAACTTATTTAAATTTATTCAAATATAGTGCGAAGTGTCTTCCATTAACGGAGTAACGTTTCGGCGTAATTACATAAAAGTCAGGAAAATGGCATATTACTGGCGAGGAAATATACTAATTAATTTCCAAGTCAAGTAGTAGTGTCTTATTACTGACGAGTTTTGTATTAAATTTTACCTCAAATCGTATTTTATAAAATGTGAGTTTTCATATAGAACTTTTGATAAATGTCAATCTGCCAATGATGACAGAAGTCACTACAGACATTTACCAATGTGACAGGTAGTGCCTGAAAAGTGACACGTGCGTGCGGTAAAGTGACAGGTGCGGTCAGTAATGTGACAGGCGGCAGGAAAAGTAGTCTGCTCTGCCTCTGCCATGGAAACTAAAATTTCCTGACATAAGGTAGGCATAAAAATGAAGGTTTCATGACGATTTTGGGTAAAAATAAATTATAACGAGGAAAGCGCTGGTGTTAAATTACAGAACGTTACATTGCGCTATATATTTGGAATCCCTAGACGCTAGTTACATTAAAAAACCGGTTTATTAAATAAGTTATAAATAAAACGGCAACCGGTAAAAAAGTTAAAGACAATTAATTCCGGTTTTTGTTTGCTGGTGACCCTAAGTTATATGGGTAGATTTGACATATCCATGCTGCGAAATATTGGTAACTTATTACCGTGAATAAACCAAATTTCAACTAATCGTAAAAAACTTGAAGCACAGTTTATTCCTAAATCAAATTGCGTCAATCATCTTCGAAATTAATTTTGAACAAATAACCAAATTTCGCCTACTTGTACAAAAGGTCCGATTATATGACACAAGACGTTCCACCATCCATTTTTTTGAATTTGCTGCTACCTTTCACCAGGAAAAAACCTCGCCGCATCGATAATGTATGTTATTTGAATTTTTTGCGTTGTGTAAAAACAGGAATCGACCGTTTTTGGGGATTTTGTATAATAAATTTTTAGAAGTCAGTTTAACATTCTTGGAGAAACCGACCCACAGGAATTTCCGTGAGCAAATTGTGTATTTATATGAATAGGTATAATTACCGCAGGAGTGAACAGTGTATGGTAGGTGAGTATGAGTGAAAAAAAACCCAGAAGGAAACTGAGTATTGGATTTCCCTGTGGCATATGATATGGATGATATGGATCTTCTTCTTCCGTAACTGACAGTCGATGGGTGATACCCAGTTAATCAGTTAATCGCGAGTAGGAACCGTAAGGAAGTGATGCAGCTGAGTAGCTGCTTTACTAGGTTGCCTTAATATTTTAAAATTTGTCTCTCTAGTTTTTAAAACTATCGAAGCAATCCAAATAATAGAAAGTATTTAACCTCAAATTTTGCATTAGATTTTGGTTTTAACTTTTCCTTATATTACATGGTTTAGAAGATACGGCACACATTTGTGATTTTTTAAATATACTGATTTAGAGTGATATTTATTAAGTAACAGTGCTAGCATAGTATAATAATAGTGATATTATGGTGCTAGTGAATTCAATCATATATCAATTAACAGATGAATGACTTCAAGAACATTGCTTTGGTAATGGTGGTTTTATACGCACCACCGTATATAAAAACGCATAACAACCACGAGAACTACAGAATTAGTGCCAAAAAACAGGGTTTCTAAACCACACATAAAGTTCGAAATTGCACATCCCCCGCTATCAAAATACAATACAAACCCTTATTAATGCAGAGTGGCATTTATGTTTAAATGACATTTTATTCATTCCCCCATCAACATCAAAAAACAAAAATGGATGAAAATAATTGATAATTATCCGACACATTCATATCCAACTTCTACATATTTTTTAGCTAAGTTGAATAAAAGGTTTATTTAAAAATATAACTTTTAAATAAATTTCGTATTTCTTCAATGCCTAATTTAAATGCCAAGGTATATAGTTTAATCTTTAATAGAAACCATTGACTAATACTTGGGGGGGTATTAGTCAATGTAGAAACTAAGTTGTAAGCAATCCGTGACTTAAAATGCAATGTCGCATCCTTTGATAATCAATAGCTCATACCTAATAAAGGATTAGAAATTGCAAGCTAAGACATTTTGGCCTCAACATCACGTACGGGAATTTTTATGCGACTTGTTGGAATTAAAGTATATAAATAATATTACGAAGTTCTTTTGTTAAAACGGTACAAAAAACACAATAATTTATATATAATAAAAGTAAAATAAAACAGTTCTAAATAGTTTGGAGATATAGTGAAATGGTTCAAAAGAATTGCTGAAAAGTCGCCGTGCAGTTTCATCAATTTACTTACCTATAACTTTATGGTGGTGTAATGCAACAATGTAGACCCAGTACGATTAGTACTAAGCACAGTATGTAATACTAACATACCTTGTCATACTGCCCCCCTCACTGAGAAAAATGCCGTTTTTCCCTTCTGTGCGACTATGTGACATATACGTTGCCAAGCGATTTCGACATAAACAAACATATATAAAATTAATTATGTACGTTCTCACATAGAATTTCCACCAATACTCCCGACTTTTCCTTTTCTTACTTTAATTGTACAAATTGTTTGAAAAATATCTAAGGGACAATTTATCGTCTACTGTCACATGTTATTGATTATGTATACGATACCTAGCTCTTTCCAATTGGTACTTGTGTAACGATTTTCATATAGAAATTTATAAGTCGAAATAATATCCAGTTTGATTAATGAGGCGACGAAAATGGATGATGTTGCGGTGTTGCCATTTTTTGCAAATTTCTCGCCATTTAATCATTTGTGTGAAAGGTATCATGCTTTATGGTTTTAAATCTTCTTTCGCAAATGACGTTCCATTTAGATTTAGCATTTGCCGTTTTCGGCAATTTTGAATTGTGATATATGTTTCCTTCTTTCATTCATCGATTTCGACTACAGAGAGAAAAATTCTTTCTGCATTTACTAATTTACCCATTTTCACTTAAACATGTTAAAGAATAAAATAATTGCGCTATATAATTCACCACGTTCGTCATTAGATTCGATGAGGCTTGTTGCGCTCTTCATTTAAAGAAATCTGAATGGTATGAAATGCGCATCTCGCATCCAACTACATACAGGGTGTCCTAAAAGTCACGGGACGGAGTTATAAGTTTAAAAGTGGGCGAAGACAAAATTGGAAAACTTGAGAATTGACGCGGTTATTTTAAAATTTTTTAAAATATTAATTGCACCGGCTAGCTCAATCAAATGGGAAATCTGTAAACTTACACCATTGAGTAATTAAATCCTTCACTCAACGCTTACACTCTGCTTGCTATGGTTGCTATTGGTATCAAAACTAATTTTTATGTATATAGCTATAGCTACATCTTGCCACGGAAAATCTGATTGTATCCAAACTCCCTAATCTATTTGGCCGATAACGAAAGCTCAAAAAACAAAAGCATGAATATATTGAATCCAAAAATTATGTTTGATAAGTTCTTTTATTGACTTCACACACTCAGATACAATATAAGATAAAATACCCTGTTTTTACTGTCAAATATCTCAGAAACGGCACATAGGAACACTTTTTTCTTTTGACCATTAGAAAGTGAATAAGTGACGAAATTTTCACCAACATCTTGTTACTTTTACCTAGGCGCTCTAACTACTTTAATTGGGAAGAATTTCGTAAATACTCTAAAGCCCCAATAGTAAATAAGCTGATTTAAACAATCTTCACACTTCCCAGTTAAGTTTATTTAACTACACCAAACTATGAAACCTCGCTGAATTGAAAATCGACAAATAGTCGCAATACCTTAAGGGTTCCTTCTTTTAAAATTAAATGTAAAACATATGTACAAAAATCAGATGTCTACGGTACTTTCTCAATATTTACCTCCTAAAGTAGCGTTGACCTCATAGAAATGGGTTTACAGACAAGGTCCCCTGTCAGGTCAGGCTTGGTATGATTGTATGGAGTAGCATCAGTGACCATGGCCCTCAAAAAGACATCAAAAAGACGCTCGTCCCAGGTGGACATATGAATGTGATAGTTCCGCTGTTCTTCAGTCAAGGTACTTAGTCGTCGATGACTAATTTAATTATTTGGATATAGAGGTACAGGAACGCCGGCGCTTGTAACGTACACGTTAGGTTTTAGTGTAATAATGTAAGGAAATACATTACTGAGCGTATGTTACGCCTATGGATATAAATGTTAAAAATAATCAGCATTTGGTACGAGGATTTCATTTTTTGACACATTTTACGTTTGACCATTCCATATAATCTTGAACAAAACGGGATCGCCGCGCCGAAAGGAAAAATATGACGTTACTCGATACTGCATATTGCTTGTTAACCCAGTCGGGACGCCCTGCGCAATTTGGGGCCGATGCGGTCAATACCGCGAATTATATTAGAAACTGATGCCCGTCAAACAGTCTAGGAGGGTATGAAACGTGGACCAAAAGGAAGCCGGGCGTCAGTTTCTTCACCAGTTCGGATGCAAGATATTGTGTTTAAACCGCGATCCAAGAAGAGGGAAATTCAGGTCTCGCACGAAGGATGGGGTACTTTTGGGTTACTCTCAAGAATGTAAAGACTACCGCGTCTGAATCCCAGATGAGAGGAAGGTAGAGATTGCACATTGTCAAATATTTCGAGGAGACTTAGGCTATCAGCGACAAGAACGTCGACGTTACCGCAAACGATCTCATCGAGGTGGAATCATCCGACAACGATTTGTCTTCTCAATTCATAGAGGTGGAAATCGAGAAAGCCAGCGATCTCGAAGGTCATGTTGAAGAAGACGCAGCCGAAGCCAAATCACGGGTTAAGAATCTCCCGGGAAGATCAAGAATTGTCAAAACTGGATCGACAAGAAGACCTAAGAAAGAGTATAGGCTTTGAATACCTAATTTTATATTCAAAGGTATAGGCAAGTTCTTGAACCAATAGAAATACCAGATGCGGCTGAATGTCCAGACGAACCTGAGGAAGCCAACATCTTCGAGATTCCGATGAAGGAGATACTTAATACATGTGCTTACCTCAACGGTGAGTTGCAAAAGGAAATCTTGATGAACCCTCCGAGATACTTACAGGAAATTTTGGAAATTATCATACAGGACGAGCGAGGCGACATACGTGTAAATGCAAGAAAAATGTTACACTTGTTGAAGCAGGGAAACATGATATGGAGACTTCGTAAATCATTATAGGGATTTCGTCCAGGAAGAAGTTAGCACACAAAGCTTGGGGGGGTATTGTAAATTTCGGGGTCAACCCGACCAGGCAGATCCATGCCTGTACAACATAGGCTCAGGAGAGGAGCTTAAATCAACGAACTGGTGAATCGATTTGGAATGATCGAGGCAAATACCTTGATGCTGACTGGGGAAATTATCACATCGAAGTTATACTCCGAATATGTTTTCATGATGGGTCGCACCCCGGTCGCATGGGAATCTATAAAGCAAAGGACCGTGCTCTATCCTCGACTGAGGCGGAGTACATGGGAATTTCTGAGGCTGCCCGGGCTGCATCCTACTTTAAATAATTCATTCACCTAGGTGAAATTGTCGTACACCAAGACAACATAGAAGCCATCGTGAGTGTAGGGTGATGCTAAACGTATTACCAGCGGTTTGTTATTTTTGTTGATCCGATGCTCTAGCAGTTTTGTTTATGTTTAAGATATAATAATAAAACATCGCAAAGTAGTAAAAAATTTTTGTTATAGCAGATGTTAAAATGACATTTTAATAGGTTTGAATGAGTGGGCTAAGTCGCTCTTTAACCGTAAGGGTTGATAAAGTGATCACTTTTGACCGCTAGGATAGATCAAGTAAAACAGATGACTGTGTATTCTAATGACATCTGTCATTCTTACTTGAATTTGTATTATACACGACAATAAAGGGAACCTAACCATCTCGTGAAGTTAAATTCACTCGTGGCTGCGCCACTCGCGATTTAAAATCTTTCACTCAATGGTTAAAATATCCCTTTATCGTCTTATACAATAAATAACTAAAATTTGTTTAAAAATAGTCTAGCACCAAAGAGTTTTGTAGAATAGGTTACAATCCTGATTAGAGTTCTGTAAAGCCCTTAAATAGTTCGAATATGTTATTACAGAATCACTTTAATAGTAAAGAACTATTGATAACTAAATTAACTTCTCTTTGGCACAACTAACTATAAGCATTGAATAAAAACACTATAAGAAGCCTAACCCCGTGGAAATAAAGCGCGACAGAGATTGAACTGAGAATATAATGGGAACACTGTCAATAGTGTCGATTCTTGAACTGAGAAGAATGAGAATTTGCTTTCCTCCTATTTACCGCAAAGAGAGTTCGGCGGTCACAACCAATGCGGGTGCAAGGGGATTTGTCGCGCTTTCTTCCATAAGCGTTAGGCTTCTTATAGTGTTTTTATTCAAAGCTATAAGAGAGTACCTGAATTTACAAAGCATTATATATGCAACTTTTTGAAAAGGGTTCCGAATTACAATTGCAAATTGAGATTGAGAGATTGAAGTTCACATTGATAAAACAAAATTCAATTGCAATTTCATCTCAAAAAATGTTGCATTGCCTTAATTGTTGTTACGAATATGTGTAATATTGTGGTTCCCACGAGCCCCAATTACTTAATTCATAGGTTATAAGAGTAGATGAATTGAAAACTTATCACATCTTTGAAAGGAAAATAGTCTGCACAACAGTGTCAAGTTCACTAATGTCTAATAATGTCACGTCAAATCGGTAACATAATTTATAGTGACAAAAACAATAATTTCCAAATAACCTTCATAGAATCGATAAGTTAGCCCGTTTTCAATAAATTGTTCTACCACGAGTTACACTAAGCAACGTATGTTAAAAGTGGGAAAAGTAAAGCTCAGACGTGCAGTTGGGTAGTTGATATATATAATATAAGTACCTACATACAGGCATAATTATTATATATGTCTGTTTATATCGATATATCTTGGCAACCTGTAGGGGTACGCCACATATCCCTTTAGGAACGAAAATAAGAATTTTCTGTCAGTACGGAGACATTATGCCTTCGTTAATTTACACACTGTCTTTAGTACTTATTTTATTAAGTTTTTCATTGAAATGTGTTCAAGGTCAAGTTCATACTATCAATGTCTGTAAGTAGATCTTTGATTGAAAAATGCACAAGCACTTAAATCTCAATCTTTACCTACTTTTGTCTGTAGCAAAACTGACTTTGAACGTCACGTGTTACCACATCAGATTTAGGAAATTATGCACTTAGGAATCTCCTTCGATATTTTATTTTTATTTATTTTTTTAATTGGTTGCCAATGCTTGCTTGATATGTTCATCAGATCACATCAGAGACTGTATTTGCCAATAACTCTTCGAATTTGGCTCCGCTAAAAGTTTTAGTAGTTTAGACAGGGTGTCACGAAATTCGCGCCCACGGACAATTTAAAGACAAAACTGAATAGAAAACCCTATTACACTTTTACGATCAGACAAACAGTTTTCAAGATACTATACCTAATAAAACGAAATTGTGGCACGAATAAATTTATAATAGCTGTTCAAAATGTCCACCCTTTACTGCTAAACATGCTTCTGCATGTGTTTGGACAATGGTCATGTTGAATAGCATTATTTATCATTTCGGGTGTTATTTCATGTATTGCTTGGATTTTCTATTACTATATAATGCACATAATCTGGGCTGATGGGTACCTACACGTGCAATACGTGCGGAATCAGCAACGTATAGGTAGGTACCTATTATGTTTAAATTTATTCATGCTACGAGTACAATAATTTCGTTTTATTAGTAGTTATTAATTATAGTATATTAAGTATGGAGAACGGTAAGGGATTTTTACCGTTCGAAGACAATTGTTTGGAGGAGGAGCGAAGCGACGACTCCAATTATTGTCTGAGAACGGTAACCCTTAACGTTCGACGTGCTTATAACATTTTTTGCGCGATCGAAATTAAATTTATGCAACCAATATAAATATGCACTAAGAAATTCACGAGCAGAATAAATCGAAATGATCGAAGTGGTATGGTGTATATCACTAGGTAACCAGTTTATTTGTCAAAATTGAAGTTAATAATTTCATAAAAATGTGCATGTGTCTGATGTAGTTTACTAGCTTTGCACTTCCTTTATGACTTTATGAGCGTCTTGCCATAGGAAACAACAGCACAAATTGTACGTTTAAAGTACCTAACAATAATTAAAGATTAAATGTAATGTAAGACTGTTGATTTTTAAAAAGGCGTCGGTAAGTATTTTTGCTGTTCTGTTTTTAGATCGGTAAGTAATTTTGACGTTGTCGTAATCATAGCAACTGGTAAATTCTACCTACTGTCATGGAAACACCCATGGTAAATAGTAAATAGCATCTCTCAGAACCGTCTGAGGATAGCTGAAGTTTTCGTTAGAATTTTGTTTAGGCAGGATGCAGAGGACATGCATTCTGTAGAGCTGTAAAAACTCTTCCATGCTTCTCTCTGGCGCCTCCTAATATCCTTATTATACAGGGTGCTGGGTGATAGAGGGGGTCAAGACAAGCACTTTTTCCAAATAAACCGAGAGTCCAACGTGTTTCGTTTGGGAGTCACCCCCAAAGGAGTAGTGAAATTTGGATTTCATCTTTTATTTTTGTCCCAGTAACCTGTAGTGGAATAAGAATATTAAATGATTGATTTGTGCATGACGTTAACAATTAATTGACTGATTAAGTAAAGCGTTGCGTGCAGTCAGTATTAATCCGAATGCAGTGGATATAGGTAGGTGTTAAGTTGTAAATAAAGTTTTTAAGTCATCTTCAAGGGTGGTGCTTTTCCCTAAATGTCCTCTCCACCAGGGAGAACATTACATGGCGATCCTGCCTAAAAGTATAAAATATGTGATACGAATGTAGGACTAGCAAAATATACCCCACAATGTGCAATTTACGTAGTGTTCAAAGAAACCGGGAACAAATTATCGTTGAAGCGGCCGGGTCAGGAAACAACAAATTGGCGTAATAGTCAACATCGTCCTGCTGGTGGCAAAAGAAGTTTAAAAAATCGCATCCGAAGGGCAGTACGTCGACAAAAATTGTGCTTTTTTTTGAATTTTCAAAAACTGATTCCAAATTCGTAATTTTCATGTTCAAAAATCCCGAGATACCAAATTTCGTCGAAATCAGAATTTTTCGCACACCCAAGTAGGGGTGCGCCCTTTCGTGGTAGGAATTTTGAAAAATGTTTTTCAAAGTCGGATAGGACATACCCCAAAACCTATCAAAGACGTGTCCCCATCTTTGTAACTCTTATGGTTGCTGAGAAAAAAATTAAAGAAGAAATCCAAATTTTACCACTTCTTTGGGGGTGGCTCCCAAACGAAACACGTTGGACTCTCGGTTTATTTGAAAAAAGTGTTTATCTCCTCTATCGCCCAATTTTTTTTACATACGATCATGTTTAGCCTTAGGTTTACCGTAGACGCCTCCCAATCTGCTGAAGGGTCGGATTTACGAACAAGCACGTGCTTGTGAGGCGCCAACCCAAGGGAGTCCAGTTAAATCATCTCATAGAAAAGGTTATAGATAAAATAGTTTAGAAGATCTACTTTGTCCCGTATGTCGGCAGTACCCGGCGTCTCCCGAAATGGTGCTCTCTAAATTTTGTTGCAAAGAGGAATATCCGTTAACATGGGGTTCCGATAACTGTTTGAACGCCACCCTTGCAGTTTCTTTATGCTCACTTATATATGCTTCTTCGACATTTAAAAATGTTCACACAAATCCTAGAGAAAACATAAAGCTATCTATCACCCGTATAATTTTATTAGAATAAACCGATACAACGAAATATCGAAGGATCCTCAGTATTACAATCACTTTTAACGACAATTTATTTTGATCATACCGAATACATTTTATAGTTAACAAAAATGCATCAAATTCATGTCTTGCTCATTGAGATATGCTCTTAATCTTTTTCCCAACGATCTTGGTGCATAAATAACGATTTTGATCAAAATCGATGTGGCCTCAGAAAAATAATTTAACACCTGCGAATCACGCACATGCGGTTATCAAATGTGCACGTGATGTACTCTTTCAGCATCAAGATAATGCGTTTGAAAGCTTTTACAACTCCAAATGTATGTCTAAAGAATAATTTTGGGTACATTTTGCTCTAAAACTTTTGACCTATACCACAGAGAAGAGAGAGCTATATTGAATTGTTATACACATCTAAGCGTCATAGGGAATAATGTAGCGAAAGTCCGAACTCGATACATGACCTAGGAAATGAAATATTTTGATTTCTATTATATTGAGCCAGCAGCTTTTCCTGTTCCCGATTCACTCGAAGTCCTATAACTTTTGTTGTACCAGCTTCCTGAGCGTCCGTCCTTAATGCCCAAAGTACCCGTACACCAAATTTCAACACAATCGGCCACTTTTAAAAAGAGTTAGAGCGCACACGGACGGACGGACAGACGACAATACAGAACTGTAAAGGATCTGAGGATCCTCAATAAAATTATTCATCGTTGATTGTTATAACTTGTAATAAAAGTACTTTCAATATCTATTGTTGCAGTACATGTCTATGACGACGACAACCTAGTGGCTGAAAGTTCAGTAAACGTCGCTGCATCATACGTCAACAAAAAGGGAGATCTAAAAATGAAGGTTAATGTCCAAACTGCTACTGCGTATCCAAATAGTGCAAATGCAACACAACAATCTCGTAAGTACAACCATAGAGGAAATTGTATTTCGGATAACTTGCTTCGTGTGAATTACTAAAATGTGCTATTATTACTATTAGCATTGAATTATAGTTATAAATTCAATGCTATTAGTAGGTAGGTATCTGAGAAATTTCTCAACTACTTCCCTCTTCGTAGCATGTTATTTACCTATACAAGGTGATTTACGAGAACCATTTGTTAGACACTTCAATATTTGCATATTAAGTTGTGCCATAGATAAAGGTTCTTTCTTGGCCCAGAAACGTTCGTAAGCGTCTGGAAGAGAACCATATATATAAGAGAAGTATATATGGATGGAGTAACATAAGCTCACATTTCGACGAAATTATGTGAACTTTGTATTAAGATTGTGGAAAATTTAGGACTTTTCCCGCAATTTTTTTGTTGAAGACGTTTAATTAAGATGCGCTCTAGCCATTTTTATCAATTTCATGATCATACCTGGGCGACTTAATAACGTCACGTAACCGTTACCTAGATTCGCTAAATTCTCTAAAACACTATTCAGTGGTTACATTTACATGTTTGCGTATTTGATTTCATTGTTTAAAACTATAAAATAAACTTGAAATACGTGAATGTACCACTAATTAAATCAATCGGAACAAATTACAAGAAAGAAAATCGTGTTAACACTTTTTTGTAAAGAGTAAAAAATAATTTGGTTGGAGTATAAAATGAGGGAAGGCGATTTCGAGGGGCCCATAGGCGCAAAATATGTAAATCCGGCCCTGCACGCACAACATTCATGTTTCCGTAACCATATTTATGATGAGTTAAGAAAATTCATAAGAATTTTGGGAAATCACGTGTAGAAAAGTGTTTGCTTTAGCAGCATTTTCAAAATCAAGGAAGAAAAATTTGTTCTGAGGAATTGGCAACTTTACCTCGAAGATGACATTTTTAAAAAGTTTTTGGAAAAAATTGAACAATTTGAGCTGACAGTTTATGAATTTCAATCATTCGAACAGCATTAAGGTCGATTCTCACTTGCGCTGCATTCAGCTCGGCGACGTGACGCGATGCCGCGCTTTAAAAATGTCGTAACTCTACATAGTATACATTCTCACTATGACAGCATCGCTGTTTTTTACAACAAATTCACAGTTTTTATAGCGCTTTTGTGTGAAAATGTCCAGTTCATCGAGCGATCATGAAGCATTTGTGATGCTACGTGAGTGTGCAAAAAACAAAAAAGAGAGCCCACAGAAGATAAAGTTCTATGTATTCAGTAAAGCTAGGGTTTCCTCAATGCAATTGTGCGCAAACGAAACGCAAACGAGTAGAAGACCTATGTATGTTCTGGACCAGGAAGTGACGTCACACCAATCAGAGACGAGCACGTGACGTCACAGCCAATCAGAGACGAGCACGCCCCCCTATGCCCCTCCCCTTGGCCAATGGGATACGGTAGGCGGAGCCTTTAGGGGTCGCCCCCTGTGTCGTCACAGCCAATGAGCGGTGTGGTCGGCCATTTTGGATCGAGCGCCATTTTATTAGTCACCAAATCCGCCATCTTGGATTGGTCGCCATTTTATTAGTTTCTAATTCCGCCATCTTGGATTGGTCGCCATTTTATTAGTTTCTAATTCCGCCATCTTGGATCGGTCGCCATTTTATTAGTTTTCAATTCCGCCATCTTGTTGGGCGCCATTTTATTAGTTTCTAATTCCGCCATCTTGGATCGGTCACCATTTTATTAGTCTCTAATCCCGCCATTTTGTTGGGCGCCATTTTATTAGTTACTAAATCCTCCATCTTGGATCGGCCGCCATTTTATTAGTCTCTAATCCCGCCATATTGTTGGGCGCCATTTTTGACCGTCTGTCTGTCTGCCTCTCTCGCTCCATCCGCCATCTTGGATGTTATTTTGGACTCGCGTCATCGGTCACGTGATTGCTATAGACAAAAATTTTTGTTATCTGCGTTGGGAATCGAACCCACGATACCTGAAATAGAAAGCTAGCGCGTAACCAAATGAGCCACGCAGACTTTGAGAGATTCTATAGTTAGAGGTTGAAGTCAATGAAAAAACAGGTGCCGTGACATGGCCCCAACTTATAATTCTCCGAGACATGTAAGGGGGGCCCTATTACCAATGTCATGCTCCATTCTAACCTGTAAATACATTTCGTGGCCCCCAGGCCTATAATGAGGCGATGGTTGCTCGCTCTCGGGGTGAGTCGTAAGGATGAATGGTAGGAAACTGTAACGCATTTATTCACATTTCAACCTTATTGCAGGTAGGTAATCATAAGGATGAAGGGCAGGAAACTGTAACGCATTTATTCATATTTAAACTTTACTACATGCCTTATGGGTAGGTAATTTTTATGTAACTACAATTTGTACATTAGTCGTTACACCTGCAGCTCCCATACTAGTTATAAATATAACTTTATTTGCTAGGGTTGTTTGGAAGCACTCTAGTCGATTTTCTGCTTCGAAGTATGTATGGTAACGTTGGGGCAGTATGCACTTGAAGGTTTCGGTTTCAACCACAATTCGATCTCCAAACTTGGTACCAATCACGCCGATATCAACAATTCGGTATTTTTCACCAATTTCCATATCCTTTACATTTTTGAATGGCTTACAATAGGTCGACGAGTTCAGGGAAGCGAAATCAAATTCTTCCATTATTATTGTATATCTATAAGAAAAACAAAAGTGTAGAAATCAATTACGTAGTCGATACTTTTAGTCATAGAAATTTAAGATAAAATCTTACTTGCCGATTACCGATTCGGTCCGAAACACTGATCGCGGCATATGTCAACAGCACTCAATTTTTATTATAAATTTATGCTAACACTGCGGGAAGCAATTTCCCCTATCTTTTCGCAAAGTAAGCAAGTTTATTTTGTGTCAACTGCGCTAGATTTTTGTTACAAATTATGCTTATAATGCGAGAAACCAATTTCATGTGTCTTTTCGCAAAGCAAGCAAATTATTTGCCATACAATTTCCTGTCTCGTATCGCAAGGAAAGCTAATATGGTTTATGTGAAATTTTTAAAGGGGGGGGGGGCCTCATTACCTATACAAAAAACATTTATCTAATCTAACATGTCAATCTTTATGACCGCTAAGAATTAGTATGTGTTTGTTTATGCAACTTTAAATTAATTCTAGAACTCTTGTTCTGTCTGCCTAAGTACCGAAGATTCTCTCGTGGAAGATCAAGATGGTTGAATTTTAGGAAGAATTGTAAATATTTATTATCGCTAGTGAGATCCTTGAAATGATGCTCCCAATCGTATGCGGGAGTGGATAGCAAAAAACAAAACAAAACAAAGAATTAGATATTTATTTATATCTGAAAGAATAACGAAACGTAACATTACTAGAGCATTTAGCTACTAACATAGATAATCCAAGAAGCACGATCTAATTCCAGATCCATAAAAACGACGAACCTGAGCCCCCTATATACTCTGCTTTCAATTAAAGTGGATCGGGGTATGGCTCCCAGCCCCAAAATTGTGGCCATAATATCCTATTTATAATTAAACTTATTATAATTATTATTATCATGGGCTGCTCATTTTGAACATTTCGAAAACTAGAATGTACGATTTTCAACTGTAACCGAAAACTTAGCGACGACCGGTTGAAATTGTTGTACATAGGTACCGATACTCTCCTGTATGAGATGACATCTGATGATGCATAATAGAAAATCATGCATTCTAGTTTTCGAAACTTCCGACATTGATCGCACCACCAAGACTAATTTGGAAACCAATATCCAGTCTTCTTTCGACACCAGGATGGTGACTGTGATGGATGTATGAGGCTTTAAAACATCAAGAAAGGGATTTTTACCGATGTAGGTATAACTTTTAAGCAGCACTTTAGGATTAATTTCCCTTAATTTAAATAAAGTCTATTCGGCCAGTTGCACAAAAAATAAAATAATCCAGGATTATTGTTTAATCCGGTATTAAGACATTTTGATTGACTTTATACTGTAGTATGCAGCCAATCAAATGTCAAAATTCTTGTTTAAACTCAGATTTGGAAATAATTTCCTGCAACCGGCCGATTGAGTGGTTTGAATAATGAAGATGTAGCCTGATTCATGCAAACTATTAATGTAGAAAAACACCATAACATCCCCGAATGTTATGAATTTAGACGCAACTTTTTCTGATAATAAATACTATTTTATCCCCATCTGTCTAAACTAAGGTAAAAGTTAGAACTTGTCTTGTGAGGCCGGCCGTTCGATTGTTGTAATTATGAAAGAGTTCACAGAGAAATCAAAACTAAGTTGCATTTCTGGTTTCAGAGACACCAAACCGATTAGCAAATGTGTAGATATTATATGGATTGATGCCTATTGCATACGATGACGTGATGCTTCTTGCCTGCATTACAGAAGCATATCATCGCTAAAGCACTTATTCTATTCTTAGGGACGAGTTCCAATTTATTATCATATCCAGGGTTGGAACAAAACAAAACGGAGCATATAATTCGGCTCATGCTTAAAAGTATCGACCGGTAAGTTGGCACATGAAGTTTTCGTAGGGTACGGTATAAAAATTGAGTTTGCTGATTGTGAAAATGGTAATAGGGGTATAAGAATAAGTCAAGGATTCAATTCCATAGTGCTAATCGAAGAAGTGGTAAATCATTTCCTCTCCGGTGTAGATTTTGTACATCAAAATTGGATTTTCTAAGCGATTATTCGACTTCCACTTTGTGGACGAAGTAGCGGATGATCTTTGTAGGGGCGGTCTGTTCGATAAACCAAACATTTTGTCAAGAGGAAAATTTTTCTGTCAAATTTTTAAGTTATTAAAAAAGTTGGTTGCACACTAATGTTTAAGATATTTTTCATTTTTAACAGAATTTGTAAATATTCACCCTCAAAGATTTGTAAAAGATGTAACCGATAAAATACTGAAGGAGAAACAATAAAATAGTTTAATGATAAATTTGTTGTTAATATATACATAGGGAAAAGAAAAGCAACATTTTCAAAATGTTTAATTTATTTTCGCAATAGGTACATTAAAATCTTGTATTTAAATTAAATTTTACGTACTATATAGTAAATGGCTCATTTTCAATTAAAACATCATGCAAAATTATACAGTAAGCGGAGGTGTCTGCTGCAAATGATTCAATTTCCAGCTTCAAGTCGATAACCACATTATGAATAATTACTTTCATTGTGACGAGTACAGTTGATTACGAATATTGGCTGTCTTTTAAACGCCACTTAACTGAGAAGATAACCACTTTCAGAATCGTCGTATTGCGTTCGATAGTTTAGATATTCCTCGTAGGCATCTATATACTTGATATCCGAGGAGAGATTTTGCTGCTTATACGGGTACCTTCTGTTGTTGACGTTTGGATTTAATCGAACCGGTCCAATCCGGTCGTTATCCAAGGGCTTTGCCCATCAGGTCCACCAGCTTTGCTATCAGATCCAACAGCTTTGCCAACTGGTCCATCAGCTTTGCCAACTGGTCCATCAGCTATGCCAACTGGTCCATCAGCTTTGCCAACTGGTCCATCAGCTTTGCCAACTGGTCCATCAGCTTTCCCAACTGGTCCATCAGCTTTGCCAACTGATCCATCAGCTTTTCCAACTGGTTCATCAGCTTTGCCAACTGGTCCATCAGCTTTGCCAACTGGTCCATTAACTTTGCCAACTGGTCCATTAGCTTTTTCAACTGGTCCATCAGCTTTGCCAACTGGTCCATCAGCTTTGCCAACTGATCCATCAGCTTTGTCAACTGGTCCATCAGCTTTTCCAACTGGTCCATTAGCTTTGCCAACTGATCCAACAGCTATTCATCAGATTTGCGACTCGGTCCAACAGCGATTTGAACCAGTATCGGTTTGTAAATCTTGTTATGATCACGTTATTCTATTTATAATTAAACCTATAATTGTTGGAAATTGGTTACACAATTTAATATCGCCATATACCATTTGCATAGCCCCCGTTCTACAAATATAAATGGCCAAAATGCATATTACCCATTATACTTCATCAATATACCATCAGACCAAGTATAAGGAAAAGCCGATTTCATTCGCAAATTGTCACTGAGGTGGAAGAAAATGCGCCAGCTCCGCTTACATTAGAAGCAATTTGCTATTATCACATAATCTTGCCATTGCGCTTTACTTAACGTTAATACAATACTTATGTACTGCAGTAATTTCTAATAAAATAGCAATAATAGTTATTTTGTACTTTATTACAATTAATACATCTTATTACGAATATAATACAGGCTCCAAACAGCTATAATAACTAGTAAGCAACAGGTTCTGATTTTATAAAATTCTACTATTTTTCTTCATTTTGATTTTCTATCCCACTTTCCTCTTTCTGTTCATCTCCCACACTTTCCCCGTCACTTTTTTCGTTGCCGGTACCTCGACCTTCCCAATTCTTCAAATCGTCTACATATTCTTCTAGTGCAGCCTCACGGAGCTTGTGTATAAGATAAGATAAACAGTATTTACCTTCTAAAAAACTTTCACACAACTTAACACCTAGCCCATATTTTTCAGCAAGAGCGTTACATTCTTCTTCAGAATAATGTCGACCTAGCCCATACACGGCCTCGTGCATAGCATCGAACTCCATCCAGTTGGAAAAGCTGATGGATCAGTTGGCAAAGCTGATGGACCAGTTGGGAAAGCTGATGGACCAGTTGGCAAAGCTGATGGACCAGTTGGCAAAGCTGATGGACCAGTTGGCAAAGCTGATGGACCAGTTGGGAAAGCTGATGGACCAGTTAGAAAAGCTGATGGACCAGTTGGCAAAGCTGTTGGATCTGATAGCAAAGCTGGTGGACCTGATGGGCAAAGCCCTTGGATAACGACCGGATTGGACCGGTTCGATTAAATCCAAACGTCAACAACAGAAGGTACCCGTATAAGCAGCAAAATCTCTCCTCGGATATCAAGTATATAGATGCCTACGAGGAATATCTAAACTATCGAACGCAATACGACGATTCTGAAAGTGGTTATCTTCTCAGTTAAGTGGCGTTTAAAAGACAGCCAATATTCGTAATCAACTGTACTCGTCACAATGAAAGTAATTATTCATAATGTGGTTATCGACTTGAAGCTGGAAATTGAATCATTTGCAGCAGACACCTCCGCTTACTGTATAATTTTGCATGATGTTTTAATTGAAAATGAGCCATTTACTATATAGTACGTAAAATTTAATTTAAATACAAGATTTTAATGTACCTATTGCGAAAATAAATTAAACATTTTGAAAATGTTGCTTTTCTTTTCCCTATGTATATATTAACAACAAATTTATCATTAAACTATTTTATTGTTTCTCCTTCAGTATTTTATCGGTTACATCTTTTACAAATCTTTGAGGGTGAATATTTACAAATTCTGTTAAAAATGAAAAATATCTTAAACATTAGTGTGCAACCAACTTTTTTAATAACTTAAAAATTTGACAGAAAAATTTTCCTCTTGACAAAATGTTTGGTTTATCGAACAGACCGCCCCTACAAAGATCATCCGCTACTTCGTCCACAAAGTGGAAGTCGAATAATCGCTTAGAAAATCCAATTTTGATGTACAAAATCTACACCGGAGAGGAAATGATTTACGACTTCTTCGATTAGCACTATGGAATTGAATCCTTGACTTATTCTTATACCCCTATTACCATTTTCACAATCAGCAAACTCAATTTTTATACCGTACCCTACGAAAACTTCATGTGCCAACTTACCGGTCGATACTTTTAAGCATGAGCCGAATTATATGCTCCGTTTTGTTTTGTTCCAACCCTGGATATGATAATAAATTGGAACTCGTCCCTAAGAATAGAATAAGTGCTTTAGCGATGATATGCTTCTGTAATGCAGGCAAGAAGCATCACGTCATCGTATGCAATAGGCATCAATCCATATAATATCTACACATTTGCTAATCGGTTTGGTGTCTCTGAAACCAGAAATGCAACTTAGTTTTGATTTCTCTGTGAACTCTTTCATAATTACAACAATCGAACGGCCGGCCTCACAAGACAAGTTCTAACTTTTACCTTAGTTAGACAGATGGGGATAAAATAGTATTTATTATCAGAAAAAGTTGCGTCTAAATTCATAACATTCGGGGATGTTATGGTGTTTTTCTACATTAATAGTTTGCATGAATCAGGCTACATCTTCATTATTCAAACCACTCAATCGGCCGGTTGCAGGAAATTATTTCCAAATCTGAGTTTAAACAAGAATTTTGACATTTGATTGGCTGCATACTACAGTATAAAGTCAATCAAAATGTCTTAATACCGGATTAAACAATAATCCTGGATTATTTTATTTTTTGTGCAACTGGCCGAATAGACTTTATTTAAATTAAGGGAAATTAATCCTAAAGTGCTGCTTAAAAGTTATACCTACATCGGTAAAAATCCCTTTCTTGATGTTTTAAAGCCTCATACATCCATCACAGTCACCATCCTGGTGTCGAAAGAAGACTGGATATTGGTTTCCAAATTAGTCTTGGTGGTGCGATCAATGTCGGAAGTTTCGAAAACTAGAATGCATGATTTTCTATTATGCATCATCAGATGTCATCTCATACAGGAGAGTATCGGTACCTATGTACAACAATTTCAACCGGTCGTCGCTAAGTTTTCGGTTACAGTTGAAAATCGTACATTCTAGTTTTCGAAATGTTCAAAATGAGCAGCCCATGATAATAATAATTATAATAAGTTTAATTATAAATAGGATATTATGGCCACAATTTTGGGGCTGGGAGCCATACCCCGATCCACTTTAATTGAAAGCAGAGTATATAGGGGGCTCAGGTTCGTCGTTTTTATGGATCTGGAATTAGATCGTGCTTCTTGGATTATCTATGTTAGTAGCTAAATGCTCTAGTAATGTTACGTTTCGTTATTCTTTCAGATATAAATAAATATCTAATTCTTTGTTTTGTTTTGTTTTTTGCTATCCACTCCCGCATACGATTGGGAGCATCATTTCAAGGATCTCACTAGCGATAATAAATATTTACAATTCTTCCTAAAATTCAACCATCTTGATCTTCCACGAGAGAATCTTCGGTACTTAGGCAGACAGAACAAGAGTTCTAGAATTAATTTAAAGTTGCATAAACAAACACATACTAATTCTTAGCGGTCATAAAGATTGACATGTTAGATTAGATAAATGTTTTTTGTATAGGTAATGAGGCCCCCCCCCCCTTTAAAAATTTCACATAAACCATATTAGCTTTCCTTGCGATACGAGACAGGAAATTGTATGGCAAATAATTTGCTTGCTTTGCGAAAAGACACATGAAATTGGTTTCTCGCATTATAAGCATAATTTGTAACAAAAATCTAGCGCAGTTGACACAAAATAAACTTGCTTACTTTGCGAAAAGATAGGGGAAATTGCTTCCCGCAGTGTTAGCATAAATTTATAATAAAAATTGAGTGCTGTTGACATATGCCGCGATCAGTGTTTCGGACCGAATCGGTAATCGGCAAGTAAGATTTTATCTTAAATTTCTATGACTAAAAGTATCGACTACGTAATTGATTTCTACACTTTTGTTTTTCTTATAGATATACAATAATAATGGAAGAATTTGATTTCGCTTCCCTGAACTCGTCGACCTATTGTAAGCCATTCAAAAATGTAAAGGATATGGAAATTGGTGAAAAATACCGAATTGTTGATATCGGCGTGATTGGTACCAAGTTTGGAGATCGAATTGTGGTTGAAACCGAAACCTTCAAGTGCATACTGCCCCAACGTTACCATACATACTTCGAAGCAGAAAATCGACTAGAGTGCTTCCAAACAACCCTAGCAAATAAAGTTATATTTATAACTAGTATGGGAGCTGCAGGTGTAACGACTAATGTACAAATTGTAGTTACATAAAAATTACCTACCCATAAGCATTGTTTAAATACTTTATAGTTGAACAGATCCAATGTAAAAATACTTGCCGTTATATTTCTTTTGATACAGCTGTACCTTCCGCATTTTGCATCCGGCAAGTGGTGTACTCTATTAATAACAAAGAAAAGTACGTTAAAAAAGTTGAGGATCACAACTTGACTACGCATTCCTTTATAAACAAGGATAAAGTATAAAAACATTAGAGGAATGTCGGTGTTGATAAGCAGATATATAAGGTGTCATTGTTTAGAATGATGGTATATCAAGTTACAGCTATCTTACATTATATGCCACGAGACGATTATCCCTTTAATAAAAGACTGCATACGTTTGCCGTTTCAGTAATAAAGTTCCATTTTGCCAAGTTTACTTAGCTAATTCTTTTTTTTTCAAAATATCTTTGAATTTAAACCATCATCATTTTGGTAGAAATTTTAGTGATTATGTACCTACTTGCATTCTTTTGTATTAGTTACCGTTGCATGCAAAAATGAAATTACAGTTACTTACTTATTAACCGTGCATGATGAGAGCATAACTATTTGTTTGTATGCAAGTTACAAAAAAGATTATCACTTAAGAAAAACAGCCCTCGCCATTTTCCTACAGCTACTGCAAAGTGTTGCCAGGTGCGACGGGATTCATTGGTGCCGAAGTTATTTTACGCGGACAAAGTGCGGACTGCAGTGACGATGGACATTGGAAATGTCTCTAAATTACTATTTGTTAGTTCAAAATGGTTAATAATGTGGACATTATTACCTAACTAGTAGTCAATAATGAGAACTGTCACTTTTAGAAAACACAACCCGAAATTTCGCTCAGTAAACGTTTAGACAAGTTCTCTAAAATGAATAATTGCCACCATCAGCCATTTCCAGAGAAATTACATATCTAAAATTATCACATTTTGAAAAAATTCGAACGAAATTACTCTTTGAAAATATCTGAATGACAAAAAATAGGGCCTGGTTGACCTCTACTTCCACGTACTTGATGGTTTTTGCATGTTGTTTACTCTAATAGCCATGTCACAACTGTTTTTCTAACCACTGGTAATTATATTCCAGAAAATGATGGCAAAACGTACAAGTGGACCTAACGCATATAAGTATACGCGCGGTTTCCTTTTAAAGGAATTTTTCAAAAGAAATTGCTGTGTGATGTGTGATGAAATGTGATGGTTTTGTCCGCCCGTCTGTTCGTTCGTATATCCATCTGTTCCTCGTCTAAACTTGAAAACGAAAAGAAACAGGGACGTTAATCCTTCACCAATCGATTTCAAGGATTAGTGCTAAATATTGAAGGATCCTTAACTCGGTCCACCACGTTTTTAACGTCCATTTATTTCAACCTTGCAAAATACTAATAAATAAATTCGAATCTAGGGCATCATAATAATGCTCTTGGTCTATTTCCCAACGATCTTGGTGCATGAATAACGATTTTGACATGATTTGATCAGAATACATATGGTCAATAAAAATACATCAAATTCATGTTTCCGGCATTGAAAGCTTTTACAACTCTAAATTCATGTGTGAAGACTAATTTTGGGTACATTTTGCTCTAAAACTTTTGACCTAGACCACAGAGAAGAATATTGAATTGTTACACATCTAAGTGTCAGGGAATAATCTAGCGACAGTCCGAACTCGATACATGACCTAGGCAATGAAAATATGTTGATTTCTATTATACTGAGCCCACAGTGTTTCCTGTTCCCGTTTCACTCGAAGTCCTATAACTTTTGTTCCTGTTGAGCCAGCTTCCTGAAAATCAATAGCGTCCGACCCTCGATACGACCTTAATGTCCAAAGTATCTACTCGTACGCCATTTCAACATGATCGGTCACTTTTAAAAAGAGTATAGTGCACACGGACGGACGGACAATACAAAACTATAAAGGCTCTGAAGATCCTTAATAAATTAGTGTAATTTAGAGTTTTGAACAAATAATAATAGGTATAAAGGTAACGAAATACATTTCAATTGAATTCAGCTTTTTTTCGACTTCTAATAATAGCATTGTTTAAAGACTTTATAATAAAATCCATACATTCTGGGTAAACTCCCATACAAATGAATACCGAACGATCTTCGAAATTGTTTTTGGCTCGATAGTCTACCTCTACGTAGCTGAAAAACAATAACGACCTTTCTGATTTGTGTTAAAATTTTCAAAGGGATATGGGACGTTTTTAAACAAAGTTATCGTGCACACTGAACTGACAGACAGACAGACAGCAATACAAAATTATAAACGATCTCGAGGATCGTTAAATGTGAATAATCCACATTACGTCAAAAAAATTGGGCAAATGTTACGATTTACCTTTTACAGGGATTGTATTGTAGGGACTTGAAATCAGAGTGTATTTACTGCACCGTCGCATGCTTTTTTTAATACAAAAACGTAAAGCAAAAATGCAAAATTTACTACCAGATTTTAATTATCGTAATTTATCTTGTTTGAACGCAACCTACTCACCCCGGAACAAAAATTATTATAAATGCGAATTCGCTTAAACACACAAATAGGTAAAAACAAGTAATACGCATAGGTACCTACGTAATTTAATTATTATAAGCGCAGTGAAAAAAAACGGTCTTTACTTTAGAGCTTCAAATAAAGATTAAATAAACCGATACAACGAAATATCGAAGGATCCTCAGTATTACAATCACTTTTAACGACAATTTATTTTAATCTTACAAAATACATTTTATAGTTAACAAAAATGCATCAAATTCATGTCTTGGGCTTTGAGATAATGCTCTTGGTTTTTTTCCCAACGATCTTGGTGCGATTTTGACATGTTTTGATCAAAATCCATGTGGTCCATAAAAATAGATCAAATTCATGTTTAGATCATTGAGATAATGCTCTTGATCTTTTTCCCAACGATCTTGGTGCATAAATAACGATTTTGACATGTTTTGATCAAAATCCACGTTTTCGCCAAAAATTCATCAAATTCATGTCTTGGGCATTGAGATAATGCGCCTAGTCTTTTTCCCAATGATCTTGGTGCATAAATAACGATTTTGACATGTTTTGATCAAAATCCACGTGGTCGCCAAAAATGCATCAAATTCATGTCTTGGGCATTGAGATAATGCGCTTAGTCTTTTTCCCAACGCTCTTGGTGCATAAATAACGATTTTGACATGTTTTGATCAAAATCCACGTGGTCGCCAAAAATGCATCAAATTCATGTGGGCATTGAGATAATGCGCCTAGTCTTTTTCCCAACGATCTTGGTGCATAATTAACGATTTTGACATTTTTGATCAAAATCCATGTGGCCTCAGAAAAATA
>NW_022170510.1:25703493-25779240 GCF_008802855.1 Photinus pyralis
TCTCTATTTTCACTTCCACATATCCAACATCATAATTTTCTGGTTGAAATCCGTAAGGTGCATAGTTTATTAGGTACCTTAACCTACACTATCCCTTGCCCTATACACATAACTTGATATTATACTTCCTATGAACCATAACAGACTTGCCTCTGGGCTTTGACTCCAAACAACCGAGTGGCATGGAAAAACTCACTTTTCAAGAAAATGGCGGCGACCATTAACACTTCAACCTTTGGCAGACTATCTAACTGCCCCTTTACGAACCAGTCACAACTCAGTTTGTGGCAGATTGCCTTTGCCATAATAAGTCGAACTCCGTCAGTGTCTTCCACTAACTCCCGATCGGCAACCCGCGTAGTGACGTAAGCGACGCTCGGCCAATATCGGCATGTCGTCGGTTGCATGACAAAATTTGAAAGTTTTACGATATTATTAGTTATTTATGCAATGAGTGTATAAATGAGGCGTTTTATTGGTGAGTGAGATGTTTAGTCCACGAGCGCAGCGAGTGGACTAAATTCGAACGAACCAATAATCGCCGATTTATACATGAATTGCATACAACGTTTTTTCGTCGACTTCACTGGGGTAGGTAATTTTAAATTCAACTACAAGAAATTACAAACGAAATTATGAGCTCCGACGATTTTTCACTAAATTACAGCTATTGTCGTTGCTATAGTAATGTGTTGTTTTATGCTGTACCGTCAGTCCTCGTAATCGCAGTGGAAGATTATGTTGCTTGCTCTGCTGTGGAGACGATTTTAACATTATATCCACTCAAATCAAAAGAAACTTATTGGAACGGTTTCGATCAGTTCGGTAATTGATGGAATACAATGCATTTGAAAGGAGATATTTCCGAAAATGTCACGTTGACATTTTACCTTGAAAAGGTATGTGAAATTAGAATGTAATTAATTCTTTTGCAACTGTACTAAAGTACGTGTATTAACAGTGAAAGATATGGAAATGTTCATCCCTGTGGTCGACGTACTCAATGTTGAAGGTAAAGTAACTGAACACTTAACAATACCTTATCCGAGGTGCTACACATACATCCATCAGGATATGCTTTGCTGAGATCGTTTGACGACCATACTGGCTGCTGATCTCACTACATTAAAACCGACTTTAAAATGGTTAGGTGGATGGAAGTTCTCAGCTGTTGCCGAAAGTGAATTGTTATATAATTGTCATTTCCCTTTAATAAAATGGTTGTTATGTATAAGTGGTTGCTAACGATTAATGGTTGCTAACGATTAATGGTTGCTAACGTATAATGGTTGGTTGCTAACCATTAATGGTTGCTAACGATTAATAAGCTTCATCATTGTACTCGTCACTAAGGAGTAATTTATATTGTTATCGAGAGGTCGACGAAAAATGTTGTTTATTAACATGCTGCAATTAGAAAAAAAAGTTTTGTATATGAGATGTTTAATTACAGGTTATAAACTTTACAGTAAGACACAAAAAAGTTACAATATTTTTTTGAAGACCCTATCAAGGTGAAGGGGATCATCTTCGAAAGAAATGCAACATATAACTTCACGGTAAGTTCATTTAATCTTTTAATTATACTATATCGTTTCCTTCTTCAGATGATCAATCTGAAAACCTGTATAGATGTTTAAAGAACTTGCGACAAATACACTTCGCTAAAATAAAACGTTTTTTAAATAAGGAATTGTATCATTTTCAATGTCCTTAAAAGTGTTATAACAAAACTGATATAGGCCAACTTAAACCAAACCTTTGAGTAAACAACATTATATTCAAAGACCAAACTAAAATCAAAACATATCACTAAGCTTATGTAATAATAAGGCACAGTATTCTACTAATCTTAATATCTAAGTATTGGATATATCAGAGATGTAATTCGGACTTTATACTTTTGGTTTCTTTAGGCCCTCAAAAGGCAATAAAGATAGAAATACCCTATAGTTGTTACCGGTAAAGTTGACATTTGATCTAACTTGTGTCTTAACAAATAACAAATATGAAGACATTAGAAAAAGCTCATTAATATCGACGCACACATTCGTCATGATAATGGGTTAACTTCGTGCACATTTATTACCGCGGGTAGCCTTTGTCAGCGGCACCACACAGTCCGTCGGCTAATAAAGAACATAAAACTTCTTACGACTAAAAAGGTATTAGTTATGACTTGTACATTTCTAACGTCAATTTTTAACTATATATAAGATGAAATATGGTTCCCGTGGAATAATTGAGGTCTATTAAGCCAAACGGCTTCTGTACGTACTGGGCCTTTACCATCAGTGGGTTCCAAGTAAGACCGGCGCTAATGATAACTTCGTATTCTTGGAGCTACGAAGTCGGTTAAATTAGTAAAAACGAAGCCTTTTTCTACAATATAAAAACCACCACATCATAGAAACAAATAAATATCAATTATCGAGATCTATTTGTTTAATGAAAGTTCCATGTACTTTTTCATACTTTGAAAGAAAATGAAACTCTGAATGAAAAACGTATAACCACCCCCAAGTAATTAATAACAGCCTACAATGGTTTAAATGTTTAACGTTTAACGAAAATGAACTAATTTATCACGGTTTTAAATTCAGTATTTGTCATTTTTGGGAAATCCATTATCCACGGGACCGAAAACAAGGGTTAATAACATGAAACCTGCACGATTAGGTACAACTACAAAGAATGAAAAAAAGTATTGTTTTCAGTTTGTAGGAAAAGCTACAATTCTCTTACTAATATCACGCTAAGGGTAGTTTTTTAATTACTTTTATTATTTGTATGGGAAAATGTGACGCTTTTATTGACAATTCAACTCATGTATAAAAAATCACATAAGCCGCAGTGTAATTGTCACTTTGACAGCGGCAAAAGTTACCTGCAACTTTTCCAGCATTTTTATTAGTTGACAGTTTTTCTCGTCTAATTGCTAGGCAACAGATTTTCATTACCTAAACAACCCAAATTTACTCGGTAAAATACAAACCTCTTGTGCAATTATAAGTGAGAAAATTCTTGTGCTGGACAAAATATAGACATATTATTATCCTTTCAAACCGCTTTAAAACCGTTTTTAAACGTAAAGTGTGTTTGCTCTTTCATTTGAGATTAATATAAATGGTGTTTAGATCATTTAGGGTATCTGGGACTCTGCCCTACATTCAAATCGGCCATAATTTACAATAAACGTCCCAAACCAGATGGATGCAATAAACGTAAAAAATACAGCACCTGAATAATAGTTGAGACGGTCACAATAACTAGGTATTCGAAACGTAAAAATTACCATTAACTTCGATCTAAGCTCACATACGTCTCCCTAAAATTCCCTTTTTGGTCAAAATCGAAGTCGAAACATTTAATATCGACGGGCTCCGAGTCGTCGGGTCGATATGGATCGTTAACTTCCCTCGTATAGCGTTATATGATCAAGTTAGATTATTTGCTAAATGAATAAGATTCTAGTACCGCATGGGCATTGTCATTGATAGCGCAATACAAATACAAATTGCCTTGTTTTAATTATGTTGATCGGCCCCTTAATTAAATGAATAGGAATACGGCAAGTTTCCCCTGCGGTTTCCTACGTAAATATGTTGTTTTCCAATTTACAGTATTAATCCAGTTAAATTGTATTTTTACTAGGAAAGTTGTGGGGTAGTTTTGATTTCTTTGATTCTATATGTTTTTTGGGGTGCTGAATCCGAATCTGAGGTTTGCTAACAAAATTTCATGACGCAACATTGAAAAAAATACAAAAGAAGTTGAAAAAGATATTTTTTTGGCAGTTTTGTGCTTACAACTGGAAAACTATCAACTTTTCGAAAATAACCTTTCTATTCAAAATTAAAGTACATAAAATTTCCTGCAGATTCCGCTATTTAGTTTTTTTCCTCGCTAAACCGTTCGGGCTCAAGCGCCAGTTGAAAATTGACGTATTTCGGCTGTCTCCACAAAACATAGTTTTTTCGCACTAAAACCTTAAATTAATATTAAGCGTTGTCAATAAGTGAATTCCTTGCATTTGCCTACTATTATTTGAATTTTATATGTAAGGGTGGTTTTTTTCTCATTTTCATAACGTTCAAGGTGTTTATTGTAGTCCAGAATTGTATGAAAAGTTAATTTCTTACGAACAACAGTATATCATATTATTATATTATTTATAATATATAATACTTATACCACAGATTAAAATATTTTGTCTGTGCTTATACTGTGCTATCTAAAATTATTCCCACTCTCTTCCGAACCAGATAAAGAAATCACAAAACCCTACCGTAGCATATTTGGATAATTATTGTTGAATTTGGGAAAGTGGCGCTGTGGTCATTATTAATTCAAAAAATTCAAATGGCAAAAGGGGTATATTGATTTCCTATTCAACGGCATTATCCCTCTTGCTCCGGTGTTCTGAAGAATCACGTATGTACCTACTCCTCGGAGTGTGCGTTACCCCAGCTTAAATTTGTCTGCTATCAACTGAACCCGATTTATTTCTTTTCTGTTTACATGTTAACCAGCGACAAAAAGCGAGTTCATGATTTTGGACTGTCCGTCCGTCCATCTGTGTAACTTTGTGCGCTTGTGTATGTATGTGTATGGGAGGAGGGCCTCGAGACTGCAAACGTAGGTGCACGGGGACGTAAAGGGCGTTGGCTCATCTGTGAAGGAGTGGGAGAGTTTTATACCAGACGGAACAGCTATAAAATCTTTTGAGGAGACCGGTAGACAATGAAAAGTATGGATTTATATTTGCACAGAATAATAATAAAATAATAATAAATGATGAGTATTTGCGGATACAGCCGAAATACGCCAATTTTCAACTGGCGCTCGAGCCCGAACGGTTCATCGAGGAAAAAAACTAAATAGTGGGGTCTGTAGGAAATTTTAAGTACTTTCATTTTGAATAGGAAGGTTATTTTCGAAAAGTTGATAGTTTTCAAGTTGTAGCACAAAACTGCCAAAAAAATATCTTTTTCAACTTCTTTTGTATTTTTTTCAATGTTGCGTCATGAAATTTTGTTGGCAAACCTCAGATTCGGATTCATCACCCCAAAAACATATAGAAACAAAGAAATCAAAACTACCCCACAACTTTCCAGCTAGATGCCCGTTTGAGCACAAATATCCTGTATTATATCGCTGTAATTAGAGATTGTTCCTAGACCTGGTTTTTACGCCACAACCATCAATAAATTACTGACCGATGCACGTGTTTTTATTTATATTTAGATATGTTCTCTTAGGGATGATATTCAATACGGGTGTGCAGAATTAAACGATGTAATAAATATCATACCGATTCGTGGATGGTGCTATACTTGGAAACATCGACACTACATTGTTAATTTATAATTGAAGTTCTTGTAGCACATTTCCTCTTTTGCATGAATATGTTACTGTTTATTTGCAGGGTGCTTCATCTGGGGGCGAGTGACGTACGTTAGGTCGTTGATTGTTACAGATTGCACTTGGAATTGAGATTACTTTATACTAATATTTTGTCACGACATGCTCCTTTGCTTTATTGTAATATGATACTTAACGTTATGCTCGTACTATTTATTTGTACCAGGTAATTATGATTATTAATATTTGGCAGGGTGACAGGGTGACTTATATATTTCATTTAGTTCTAATTCTGAATAGCGGCCGGTATTACATCACATTCTTATAATAGCTAAACTTCAAATGCGAATATCTCGAGAACTAAGTGACGAAAGAGCGTACTTACAAAGCGAAAGTAAAGGGCAGGAACATAGTGTATTCGTCCGGGTGGGAAAAATTTCAAATTTGAGTACCTAGAGAAAGCGGAGGGTAAAGATGAAATGTCGATGTTCATCGGTAGGGTCAAAATTTAAAATGCAAATGAGTACCTCGAAAACGAGTTGTCGTAAGAAGGTACTCGCAAAGTAAAAATGAAACGTATAGTGAGGAGTATCTGTCGGTGGTCTGTCGTTTTTCTCTAGTTTAAATCTAAGTGTGTTGCACAGTTGCGCGCGCTGGCAATAAGATTGTTAAGGTAAAAGGAATTGTAAAAAAAATGCAGGCTGGATTTTTATAAATAAAATCAAAGCTATAAACCATATAGATCCTCTCATCTAAAAAAGGAATCGTGGGAAAGTAGTGTATAATTTCCCACTAAGTCCATTGTTCATGTCAATATCGCTGCGCGCCGTTGGAACCTTTTAGACCCAAAATGGATGAACCAAATGTTTATAGGCGCCTAGACGTTTATAAGTTGAATATTCCACTGTACAATTAAAGGAAGTTATACTTACTGGTCATGGCTAATTACTCTGTGAATTTATTGATTGACCTTGCGAAATCATGAGATTTCAGCTGTTTATCTCTGATATTACTAGATAAAAAACTGATTCTTTTTAAACTGTATCTAAAAAGTTAAAATGTTTAGGATATGCACTCATAGGAAGTTTTTTTCTTAAAATGGGTCCAAGAATCACCCCCCTAAATATTACCATGTCTTTAAGGAACACCCTGTATATGTGTACCGGATCGTCAGAGTGATGCGTGGGATGGGTAATTGTCAACTAATGTTTATGCAGCAATTTTTTGTTTGCCGAAAAACAAATAATCCTCATTTTACGTACCAATGTCGTTGAAACAAATTATCAACGTATTCTCAGGATCTAGGATCCAGAATGAAGGTTTCGGATAATCTATAATTGTATGGCTTCAAAAATGCCTTTATTTACTAACTAACTAACTAAACTCGGTGGTTACGCTTAAAGTGTGCTTAATTACTTATTGATTGTGTACAACTTTATGTTTTTGAAATTAAAAATACGAACCATGAATACGTTATTTACTTACTTCGAGATGTAATGGTCTAGGTACGTGACAAAGCTCGAAAATAACTTTTATTTCGTAACGAACATACTTCTCTTTAAACTCAAGGGGGTGCAAATTAAGATGTATTGTTTACAAATGTGGGTAGCTATTGTTATTGATACAGATAATCAGTACGAAGTAAATAAACCTTCAAAATTGGCTTTTATTGCACGTGGATGTAGTAAGTATACTCATGACACTTTTGATTGGTTTATTTTGTCAATTTATATCACAATAGAAATAGAACTTATTACTTGCGGACTCGAAAAAGAAATCTTTAACTCATTAAATAGTATATTAAGTATGGAGAACGGTAAGGGATTTTTACCGTTCGAAGACAATTGTTTGGAGGAGGAGCGAAGCGACGACTCCAATTATTGTCTGAGAACGGTAACCCTTAACGTTCGACGTGCTTATAACATTTTTTGCGCGATCGAAATTAAAATTATGCAACCAATATAAATATGCACTAAGATTAACGAGCGCAATAAATCGAAATGATCGAAGTGGTATGATGTACATCACTAGGTAACCAGTTTATTTGTCAAAATTGAAATTAATAATTTCATAAAAATGTGCATGTGTCTGATGTAGTTTACTAGCTTGGCACTTCCTTTATGACTTTATGAGCGTCTTGCTATAGGAAACAACAGCACAAATTGCACGTTTAATGTACCTAACAATAATTAAAGATTAAATGTAAAGCAAGACTGTTGATTTTAAAAAGGCGTCGGTAAGTATTTTTCGTATTTTTGCTGTTCTGTTTTTAGATCGGTAAGTAATTTTGGCGTCGTCGTAATCATAGCAACTGGTAAATTGTATGTACTGTCATGGAAACACCCATGGTAAATAGACAGAAATGACCGATCGCGCAAAAAATAAATTAGAAACCCTCTCAATTGCTGACTGATCAACGTCAACGGGTATCGATGTCAATTAGGTACGTCACTTGACCTTTACTTTACACTGTCTTTCATTATGTAATACTACAGAAGTTAAATTCTTAATATGGAAATGACGAATTGGATTCATTCATACTTTAGTGTTTGTGAATGAAATTATAAAATTGCCAAGTATTTGAAATCGAAGGACAAGGAATGGGGCCGAACTTTACTATTAGTTTCTCTATCGGTAAAAAACTTGCTTGATTTCAGTGACCCACCGCAACAAGTTTTTATTACGTAATTAATCTGATTGATTTATAGAAAACCAGTCAATTTTATAAGTTGTCGTAAATCTTAAAAAACTGGTAATTCTGTAATCAAAAACAGAGATGGATATATTGCAGTTTCATGGCATTTGAAATTATTAGTAAATTAGTTACCTATATATCTCGTTCCATACCTATTCATTCATTAACTCTCTCCGTGTAAAATTAAAACTGCTACAATCTGGAGGTACCCTAACAAAGCTTGATTTTTTAGCGCATTTTTTAAGAATTAATAAAAATGTGCTATTGTTTGCGTTTTCTCCGTCCGTCCGGACCCACTTCTGCCGTTTCGAACTTCTTCTAGGGGAAATGTCCTAGAGTCCTGGAATTTTTTGCAGTAGGTAGCCTATGCCTTGAAGGTGTGCCAGACGGCCATCAATTTCGCTGTCTAAAAGGGTCACTTTATCTGCACAAGAGTTGTGCACAATTTACACTTGTTTTGTATATAGATTGCATCAAAAGCTACATGTATATTGGCATTTTACTTTGAACTGTTATAAGAAATGTATCCCCGGTTTTACAAATGACGATGGAAGTCAATCAATAGTTAAAAATATTAGAATCTGATAGTGCCGTTTACAAGCTTGCCCAATAGTACACACGCCTCTGTTCCACACTTGAATTTGTTTCTTAAACGTGGGCTAGGTGATATGCTTTTCATTTCGCGCAGTAGAATAGAATAAAGTCTTGGAGCTATGTATAATAAGCACTTTGGATTTTTTTATTAACTGCAGAATCTTGTTGCCTTAAATCCTGATTATTATAACTAACTTTACTCCTTTTGCGTTGCAATCAAAATTTCTACCGCGAAAGGGCGGTATATAATATTATTATATTATATTATAATAAGGTTTAAAGAGATTGCCACGTGTGAATTGTAACAGGGGTCGCTTGGCCGTTTTCAAAATTTGGTTTTGAATTTTTATTTTGGTCAACATAGAAAATTTTCACATGTACCGCTTTGTGGCAAACGTAATCGAAAGTATGTCTAGCGATATGTGGGGTCGCCTTCGAACCTAAGAGCTTCGTTTCTTTCTGTTTAATGCCGAGCACGTGGCGGAAATGCGAGTTTTCTATTTGTTGTTAGGGAACGCCAGTCGAGATCATTTGAGTTCATAAATAAATTCCTTTTCGGTTTTTCTCGTGGGCAAGATTCAAATAGCGTGGGAAAGCGAGAGATCCCTGCTTGATTTCGCGAGTCGAGACGTACCCCATTTGGGTGTGTTATAAAAATTGGATTCGAAGGCGAATTCTCGAGCAATCACGTGGACTCTTTATGTGGCAAATTTTCCATCGTTGAAAATTTATTCGAAGTTGATTTATCGAGTAATATTTTGAGTGAGTGCGTTGAAACTTAATTCTTAGCGAAATTATAACAGCAAGCGCGTACCATTTTGTATACGATAGATTTAATTTGGCGTATGTGTGAAGATTTGCGTTGAAATTCAAAAAACCAAACTGTGAATTTATTCAGCGAAGTAGTACAAAAGATTTAACAGTTTAACTTCGGGTTAATACATATTAAGTGGTGAGGTTTTCGCAATCGAGTACGTCGTGAAGAAACAATTAAACAAATTCGGATTTGGAAAACATTGTTACCTGCATTCCGAGGCGAAGAAAACCTTTTTAGTAGCCTGATAAGTAGCAAGGGCGTCCATTTACGAGTGGTAAAGTATATGTAAAGGAACATTTTGGAGCCGCAGATCCGACTCCCAAATACAAACCGGAGTAATTAAATTGATTAATTGATTAAACTCATTTTGCTAAACAACGAAGTTATTTGGGATCGATAACGGTAAAGGCTGGTTAAAATACAGTTTCGCAGAGTTGAGTGACGTCATTGGACAGCGCATTGTGCTATAAATCAAATTTGTATATAACGTCACACGGTGGTGAATTTAAAGTCCATTATTTGCATAAATAATTTTGTTCGAAGTAATTTTAATATTCCTAAAGGAACCGACCCCCGAAAATTATTTGCATGAAACAGATTTTGTATTGTATTTATTGATAAGAATCGAATCCAAGCAACGAATTTGGATTATTTTTTTCATTGATTGGAATTTTGCATTTAGTTTCAGTAATACGGTCCTTTGGATTGATTAAAGACGTGCAATCAAAATGTATTAAACAGGAGAAGGTACCAGGAATTTATTATGAATAGAAAAATGACAGTTTAGATAAGGGTCAAATTCAGCATGGACACGGGATCACAAAATATATTTACTTAATATTTTAACATTTCTTTTTATGAATCTAACTTAATATTTTATATGCAAAGAAAAAATTATTTGATAACCTTTATTTTCATTAATATACGAATATGGATCATCCACTTCATCATATTAATCAATTTTCGATTTTCTGTATCTGCTTTGTTTATTTATTTCATTGTAAAATAAAGGGTATTTCTTAGAATTAAGGTTGCAAAAAATTTTATCTCAATTTCTGTTATCAATTTTGTTTTGTTAATGCATTTGTGACAGCTTCAACTTGATTTAATGGGTCTTTCGTTTATTTTGTAAAAGATTAATGTAGTTATCTAGAGATAAGGTGACTTTTTAATCGTAAAAAAACTGTTTATAGTTTAGATAAGATAATTCCGTTGATAATTCACAGTATAGCAATCTAGTCTTGTCAATGTCATCAACGTGACGCTGACTGTATATACTACAGCTGAAGATTTCTGCGTCCGCTATTGTCTTGTCGGTGAGCTCACCTTTACCAAAATTGTTTGTTTGTTGTGGCCAAGGAAAACCTTCCAATACGTTTTCTTTGTGTGCCGTGTCGCCCGAGGTGTGACCTGCTAGCCAAGAGGTACTGTGACATCCAGTCAAAGAATAAATTCTAAAATGGTTTCCCATTCAGAAGAATCAAAGTCAAACTTGTGAATTATTTCGAGCACTGGCACGATTTTTTCTTGTTTTTGCTGTACCACATTTCAGTCATAGTTCTGAGCAAGACATACGATGAAAGTGAGCAAGTATAAGAGCATCAGTGTCTCTTGAGGCAACGGC
Organism: Photinus pyralis; assembly: GCF_008802855.1. Lineage (NCBI taxonomy): Eukaryota > Metazoa > Arthropoda > Insecta > Coleoptera > Lampyridae > Photinus > Photinus pyralis. Next base: position 25,714,588 of record NW_022170510.1, read on the forward strand.
GATAATCGTGTGTTGACTATTTACACAGTGCAAGATAATACGGGTGTCTTCGTGCTTTGCTTTGAGGCAACGAATATCAGCATCCGCTCGTGAACATTTACTCACTTCTTCGTTGTTAAACAAACTTATTGAGTACTGATTGGTAAACATTCGTAACATAACCCTTGCTTAGGTCTCCAAAGGTTTCCCAGTGCCGTTATAAGTGCCGGACCATCAATAATAAGTTCCCTCTAATATAGGTATCCAGTTTCTCGGGAAGGGCGATATCGGTCATTAGAGTGTCTGTAAGTATGGACTTCTGACCTGATGCATATGCACACCTGATGTTTATTTAATATGCAATATGTTTGGGTTTACTAGAAGAATCTTTGATAAAATATTTCTGGAAATAAGGAAGTTGACATTGCGCAGTCTGCGCATGCGCACATTAATGGTCAAGATTTTTCTTAGATGAGGTGCCAGCGGAATAAGTTACCGAATGCAAAAAGAACGAACTAAATATTTTATTTAATCCGTCCTAATTTATTTTTCTAGAGCAGAGGGGTGCCACAAGTCACAAAGTTAACTCTGGTAAAAATCCCATTTTGTAGCAAAGATGCAAGAAAGAGAAGAATTAAAACTAGGATTGCGTGGAACTAAGTTTTCCATTTTCACTTTCACAATCTAAAAGCAATGCTTTCAAATTGTGGGAAATTTGAAAGAGCGTTTCTTATAGAAGAAGCACATTTCATTACCGCAATACTTGATCAAAAAAGTTATCAGGAATTTTATACGACTTAACCCTCGCTTAATCGCAGTAAGTACATGCATTATCGCGACATTTCCTTGTCCCAAAAGTTCCTTGCTGTACGCGTTAAAAATTTAAAAAAATGTCAAAAACTTTTGAGAATACATTTTAAGAAGCGTCGAACTTAAAAAATAGTCAAATAGCAACCAAAACCACTTGGAATCGTAATTTGGGAAGGGAGTTCTAGCTCTCACCTTTAACGAAGACCGCGTAATCGGATGATAGCTTTCAAGCAACGATGCTAATGAAGCACAAGACCATTTATAGAATTAGTGAATGTGTATAACAAATTAACGAATATCAATAAATGTCTGTCAAATCCATTTTTAGAATGCCATATCGAAAGCCCTACTTCGGGAGCACTGTCAGAATTCTATTTTAGCCTTTGTAAATTTACATTTTAGCTCAATTTGAATAAATTATCTATTTGATATTGCCAAAAATTAAAAACCGACGCGATCCGAAGTTTTGTATTGCAATTGAATAAATTACCACTTTAAATAAGATGGTCCAATTTGTAGATGGCAAGTATTCGCAGATGCGCTTGTGTTTTATTTGCTTTAAGGTTCAAACGCGTTGAAATCGAATCCTTTTTCCTATATCTACGCGAGTATTGACACTCCTCGAGACCATTCATCAGCGCCTACATTTGCTCTGGCCCTTGACAGGCGGCACGCCTGCTTGACCCTGGTTGATCCATACGTTATCTACTGGCACGAGTTGAGGTTTATCATTCATTCATTCATGAACATATGTTCATTCATCAGTTCTTTTAGTCCCCTCCTTATGCCTTGCGCAAGAAAACATTTACATACACATATATATTTTAGGTCAGTTGCTATTTCTTCCGTTCTACCGCACCTTAACCTTCCAATTATAGTAAACTTTAATCAACGGCTCGAAGTTTGTTTTTATTAATGAATCGATCACACCTGAACATTGAATCATCGTGTGTAGGCGACGCTGCAAAGATTTTATAACCTTCATCACAAAGATGCACTCACTTTCAGTAGGTAAAATTAATTAGAAATCGTTACGGAGTAGTTTTGCAAAAAAAAAGTTGCGCCTATTAATTTTTACCTATGTACTTTCATTCATTTATGTCTATCGAAGATCATATGTTCTAATATTTTTATTAGCTTCAATTAAGAGAAGCAATTATTCATATCTGAAAAATTAGTATTCAGAAAATTAATTTTACATTATAGCAAGAGATGCAAACGATTATATAAAATACTCAACGTATATTTATCACCATTTACGTTCATTTATTAAATAAATACTACAATAACTTATTTAAAAAACCATTATAAAATTAATGAATTAGGAAATAGACACCCTACTTGTAAATTATTTAAGTTGGTCATTTTTATACTTGAAATATTGTACATGCAACAACCCATAAATCTTGACATATACTGGTATAGTTTCTCAAGTTTGGTATTAAAATCGAACCATCAATTTATGTTGAATGGTATATGTTTAATAATAAATGTTACTTTAAATTTATATTGTTTTGGTAAAAGCGTGTTGTGATGAGGGACATAAATTACCTAATGACTTTTATAAGTTATGCTCACGTGCTAGAATTGAAAACGTTAGGTCCAGGTCCTCATAAAATTAAAAAAAAACTTGAATTTTTGGTAGCTTGCGGCGGTAATATTCGCTTTAACATGAAAGTAAGATGGACGTATATGTAAAATTCAACGATAAATGTTTCCGGTCCATTATGGCATAGTATTTGTTAGCGTAAGGTATAGGAATGACATCATATGCCTATTAGATAGTCGAAATAAAGCAGCTTGACTGGTTTCTAACAGCCATTATAATGTATTAAATATGGGAGTACCAATTTTGGTAAACTTTGTCATTTAATTGATACAGATCTATACTAAAATCGTTGAATCAAAAGTGGAAGATAACGGTAACTTAGAATTCATTCAGATTTGGAAAATGGTTGCACAAGCTTGCCATATATGGATGCATGTCTAATTAATTAAATGGCGTTATAAGTAAGTCACATCTAAAGATAAAGAGTGCGCACTCAAATATAGCTCTAAAAGTGTGCAGGTGCAATAAATAGTTCTATATAAAAAATGTAACCACATGGTAATGTATTCGACAGGTTGGGTTAATAATCACGTTATAAGCGAGCAGAACTGTTGCATACATACCATTCTGTTAGAACATGAATGGGATTTAGAGAGTTGGTCTATTGGGAAACTGCCATTGAAAATTGAGCAAGATATATCCACATATGGTAAGACTGAAGTGAAAAAGTGGGGTGACACGTTTGAAGATTTGTGAATGGTTTATGTAATGATGTATTATGCATTGGCTATGTTAATATAGTTGCCTTAATGAAACCAGTTGTAAATAAAAATATAAATAAATATACGACCTTATGAGAGTGAGTATTATATATAAATATTTATTTTTATAGCGTGTAATTAATAATTACGAAATTTACGATACGCCTATCCTTAGGTCAATTATCTTTTGATGTACATATTTGGAAATATCATCTGAGCATAAGTATGGGTTATTCAAGATTGCATTTCCGTGGTAGAAAAATTAAACAACAAAAAATTACCACAAATCGTAGTAAAGGAAAGCATTGCGGTAAAAGAATCCATTTGTTCTTTTCTGGCGGCCTAAGATCTGCCCTAAATACGACATAAAAGAGGGTTTTGGGTTAATTCATTCGCGAAAAACTGGAAAAGGATTTAACTTTTTAATTTGAATGTAAAAGTATTTATAGTGTCGCAAAAATCTCGAAACACAGACACCTTTTCAGTTTTCCACTGATAATTCCTAAACGATGCATTTCGCAAACAATTTTTCCTTTTGATAAATTGACTTCAATATCTGTGGCAAATTTTGGGTGAGAGTACCATATGTTTAAAATTATGTTCAAGTCCGTGGAAAATATGCGAAGAGTAAATAAGCATAGATACTTGATAAAGCGACGTTGAATGTTTTCTAAATTATTTTCATAATTTTTAAATGAGGTATTCCAGACTACACAATCATATTCTAACTGACTTCTAACCAATTATAGGTATTGCTGTGTGCACTGATCCGTAGGCCAGATATACCGTACACAAACACCTCTCTTTGCAGCACCTTTGATGGCCAAAACTTCAAAACATCGAACAATAATTAGCCGTGAATTCGGTTTCCGGCTTTACAAAAAAACCTCTTCAATCATCAAACTCACATTATTCGAAACTTAACTCGCAAGAAGCGAGATAAAAAAACGAAACGTAACTCGGTGCTGCACGTAATTTTCAAAGAAACGTATTTCTGCGTTGACTGTGGCAAAAAGCGACGCTTATCTTGTTAACGTCCTATTTACGGCGAAACCCTTCTTCCGAAAATCAAAATTATAACAGCCAATCATACACAGTCTATCCCCACAACGTACGTTAATATACCAAAAAATAGAAGTCGAATAATTTTTATAAATCAATTTGTTATCAAACATTAAGAGATAAATCCGAACTTAAATTCTAGGAAAAAATAAAATTTCAGAAAAAAGGACACGATAAATCACATCCACCTGTCAATTAAATCAAGCATTTACAATTGATAACAGATAAAGACTCAACAATTCCCAGAAATTCGCTTTCTCGCTAGAAGCTCGTTAATAATTCTAAATTTCTTTGACAAACAATCCTTTTGCCAACAACTAACTGATTCTCTCTCCTTTTTTTTTTAAATTGGCGGACGCACTTTGCCAATCACTTGTTTGATGGATATTGACGATACATCACTTCCATTTGGTACAAACTCTTTTTAGCTGTAGGTATCTTTAGATTTGAGATCCATTACTTGAAGTACATCGCACTTTTGTTGTACAACACATAAATACCTATACAAACTTTATTTGGTTGCGCTCACCACCAAGAAATTCGCACAATATAGTCACCCTCACTAACAGTTTCAAGAGAGACAGGTTGGATTGAGCTATCGCCATTGTCTTCTTCAAACTCTTCAGACTCGCTGCGTTTCATAGACAGTGACTGGTAGGTTGTTGATTCTCTTCATATTCTGTTTCTTTTGGTGTCTTTCATTGTAATCTTTTTTTCTCCTTCAACTTGTTTTTTCTGTCTCCAGTTTATTCTTTTTTGCCTTTAATTTTTGTTGTTTTTTAAATCTTTTTTCTTTTCTCTTTGTTCGTTCTTTATCCTGCTTCTGCTTACTTTCTTCCTTTTTTGTAATAACTCAATGGTACAGAATACCACCAAGTATAATCCAATACATGACATTCCCAAAATCCAATCTAATGGTTCCCGCTATTTCTTATAGTACTAAAATAATAGCTTTAAAACGGTTTTGAAAATTATACTTTTATTAATATAAGTCAATTCTATTCAAAAAGTAATCGAATCCAATGCATGACACTCGTCACCCATTGGTGTTACCAATGTCGAATAAGCCAGTGCTCGACACCAACCATAAAAAATGTCTGCCTTGTATTTTAGAAAATTAAATAACCAAACAACGACCATTAACCTACAATGCATTCTCACGTTGGGAGATGTTTTTAATGTTAAATTAAATTACATTTTCTAAATTTCCTCCTTATGGAATTGCTGAAGAATAAGCAAATAAACACGTGTTTTCCAACGTTCGAGAACAAATTTGTTAGGTTAATATAGCGGAATTAACAGAAACATCACTTTTTTAGATTCCAGATTGCAGTTACGCCCCTTAGCGGCCATTTCAGAAACATATTTTTTAGCTTTTTCTCGCAAGCCTCTACGATAGATAGGTTCTCAGATACAGTACCTCGCATTCTTAGTTGGCCACCCTGTAACGTTATTTTTTTCAAATTTTGAAGGTGCCTGGCAAAGTGTTAGCCCCGTTACTTCTCAGCGAGGTTTGCAATTCTATGTTTGGGTATTCTTGGAGAAGTATTGGACAAGTTTTCAGGGTGCGTCAAATACCTATCCAAAAATGTCTATACCAGTTCTCGGACTATAAAGTGACTTCGATTGTAGAAGATAATACACCGTCCATTCAGTGGCATGTTGCAAAAACAGAAGAAAAGTTTGTAGCTGCCAAATTCAAATCCAGTAAAGCCTATTATAAAGAATATGAAAAGCTGTTTTTGCGGATGAGCAAGCAGCATCTTACGAGCAAAGTTTTAAATGCATCGATAATACTGGCGCATATACCTACATATGAACGAAATGACAAAGGTATTTAAATCTTCTATCCTTTGGTGCACTCATTCAAAACTTCAAACACTGCTGCTATTAAATAGTGGCACAAATTTGGCAGCATATCTACCCTCCTAAATTATACGCTTTTGTAAAAGCTTCGAACAAAAGATAGGTGCAAGCTAAAGAAGCGTTTTTCATTTACATGAAGCGACCTAAGAAGATTTTTTATTTTGGCTCCAGATGACAGTTTCATAAGTCATACTTGAAGTATCATTACTGCGTGTTTTAGGCCCGATTTCGCACGCATTTTTGTGTTCAAAATGGAAATTGTGATATGATAAAATTTATGTAAATGATATAATAAAAAACACATTTTGTTAATTATATACTTACACTTAACATTTTTCAGAACTTTAGTTTTTAGTTTTATTTAAAGATATCTAATAGTCCCGAAACTGCATTTTACCAGCTTATAAATTAATATAACAAAATACTGAACGATCCACCTCATCGTTAACCCAATGGAACAGGAATTTCTCACTCAATTAGGTTTTTGAATTTATGACCCAATTCTCAACTTTCCAGCTATGAAAATGAGTGACGGTGCTCTCACGGACAGATGCTGTGAGAGCATTAATTTTGTCAGTGAGGGTTCATGAAATAACCTTTGTTTTGTTATGAATAACTTGTTTCGAAGTTTCAAAGAACAAGGGCGGTTTTTCAGAATCGCAACAAAATTACGAGCATCATGAAAAAACCTCACTGTCGATGGTATAGTTGTAGGTATGTATACCTACTACATTTGCTAAGCCGTATAATATACGACAAATAACCACTTTTTAATTTTATTTCATGTGGTAATTTGTGTAATATGCGGCACTTAGATTTAAATTTTGAATTTAGTGTATAATAACAGCACTGGCTTTCAGTGGTAAATTCTCTTATTTACGGATGTACATAAAAAAGGGTTAATCGTCTAATTACAGTTATTGTTTGAAACGTATCCGGTAATGAACCAATTTTGCCAATTAAACTTTCAAGACGTTCAACTTGAACTACGAACTTTTTTCGTAAATTTTTTCTCGACTTAAACGTAATTAAATACTCGCACGTAGTTCCTACTTGCAAGTTACATTCATAATTTTGTTTACATGCCTGTTTTTATTTATTGAAAGTGCGCGTAGGTGTCACAGGCGCCAGTTTTACTGACGTAACTTTCATCAGGCTGTTTACGGGCACGCGTTTACTTTCCGATTATGGTCATATAAGAGGCTAAGATTTGTTAATTAGAAAAGAATGAATAAATTTGGTTCCAACCGGTATTTAGAACCAAACGTGCGTTTAGTGCGTAGGAATAAACGTTATTCGATAAAAGTGTACAAGATGTCCATATTCGATATTAACTAGTGTACGACTATACTATGTCACTTGTTTTAGAATTTGATAGTGCGGTACCTACCTACAATGTTTTACTAATAAAATTTTTTCCAAAGGTGATTATATTGTACCTAGTTGAAAGAAGAATTTTGAACCTCGATTTTTTGTATCAAAAAAGCATGAACTCTCAGAACGGTCGGACGTCCTTTTTCGTGAACCCCCACGCCAAGTTCTGTCATGAGAAGAAGAAGGACTTTGGAGCAACGATATGCGATAAAATTTTGCGTCTAAAAGACGGCGAAGAAAACGTTTGATTGGCTCACGCAGGCCCTCAAAGATGATTACTTGTCTTATTCGCAAGTCATTAGTCAAGAAGTGGTACAAGTCGTTCAAGGAAAGTCGGGAAGAAGCTGTCGATGAGCGTCCATGAACGGAAGATTTTACTCGTGTGTAAGAATTGCCGAACAAAGACCAGACCGCCGAATGAGTGTTCGTTTGATGTCAGAATAATTAAATTTACCAAAAACAGATGTTCATTGAATGGTTTCAAAAGACTTGGCAAAGCGTAAGATTTGCGCCAAAAATCTTAATTTGTAGACTCCACCTGACAACGCGCCGAGTCACAGATCCTTCGTTGTCAACTACTATCTGATCCGGATCGGTGTTTCATTGGTGCCACAGCCTCTCTATAACCCTATGTAGCCCCGGTATACTTCTTGCTTGTTCCCAAGGGGTTCCACCTTTTGGTGGTTGTCTTTGTTACCGGTTTGTCCTTGTTGCTTTTGCCGTTATCGTTAATTTTTATTCTTCATTGAAGAATTCGACTTCGTTGAGTCCCTTTATCTGTACTGTCCTTATCTTTGCTTCTTTAAAGCTCGCCATTAAACATTCGATATCGGGTATAACTGCTGAATCAAGAATTTGACCTCGAGCTGCAATAACACTAACACGACGCTGTTTCATTCACACCTAAAATCGCGCTGTGAAAGACGAGGTGCACTGCGTTGTGTGTACTGACCCAATAAGCGCTTTATCTTGCTACTATCAATTTTGCAGGTATAAATTAACTATTCCGCGCTATTATAAGCTTTTTCTACTACAACTATTCGGTTACAATAGACACCTTTAACTCGGCTTTCTTTGATCATATTTTAATCTCAATGACTCGCTTCATTTACCTCATCCTGAATATACCAATCCTCAAAATCAACCACATTGTTTGGCATATGTCGCGGCCCAGCGCAATGGGGACAAAGTGATGGAGAGATTCTCATCATTCTGGGAGAGGCGGCTACGCCAGGCATTTACAAAAGTATCAAATATCAAGTTGTTACTTTATATTTCCTTTCCTTTCAATGCAACATACTCGTACATTCGCACACAAAAGATTATCGTGGGGTATCTATATTTAGATTATACATTTTTTACTAATCTACAATTTTGTATATTCGGAAGCTCGATTATTATGTGTCTAAGTGGCAGAGCATTGGGCTACATAGCTAATTAAGTTTTCCTTCAGTTCGTAAGGTAAGTACCGGAGTAGTATAGAACAAATAAAGATTTTCTGCAGGGGCACCTCTAAAGAGACAATAAATAAATAAAAAAGGTCGTTAAATTCCCCATTTTCCCCATATTTGTGTATACTGCTGTGGAACTCACGTGGGTATTGTGACAGAAAGGAACAAAAATGGACCAATATCACGTAGAACTCAGGGCTACTCATTATTTCAGTAAATGAAATTATCACCCCGTTATTCGAAATTTACTTATTTTAGTTTAAAAATTAAACTTAATCTAGGTACCCTGAAATAAATTTGATGTTCGTCAATTAGCAAATAAAAAAATTAGTAAATGTTATTACGCTGTCTTTTAAACTTGCTAGCTTCTCTCACTATTTAATTACCGAAAACCAATAAGTAAGTAGGTTGTTCAATGTGAGAACTACTGGAAAAGCGGGCAATTGAGACTATGGATCATATCCATCCATTTTTTTACATACTTAGATGTAACACCCTGTATAACAATACATTTACACATAAAGGGAATTTTCTTAAATGTATACACATGGGCTACGTATAGGTACTTTAAAAAACAGATCAAACGCATGCAATTTTGATACTAGCACAGACAAAATACTTTAAAATAATATATTTATATATTATATAAATATTTTAATCTGGATACTAGTATCACGGCATGGAATATAATTATGACTGTAGGCAACCAACATTACACGCGATAAACTGGTGCTGTTTTTACCACCCTAATACCAAAGAGTACTGGGTACTCTTTGCTAATACCATGTTAAAATTTCACCCTTAGCGCCTTTGCTGTACATCTTTGTGTTAAAAATCACAATTTGATGTCAATAATAAAAATAAAGACTATTACTTTTCACTCAACGCTAATAACGGGCGATCAAAAATTAGTTCCTGGCGAGTCGCCTTTGGAAGTTCAAGTTAAATACGAATTCCCATGTAAATAAAAATTCCAAAGGTGACTCGACAGCAACTCATATTTGATCGCATTGTAGCTAACCCTAATTTACATTACTGTTTCTATAGCATACGCAGATTATCATTTGAAACAAATTCGTGTTAAGTTGGTTGCCTATTATAGCCATCCATTTGATTCGTTTTTTAGAGCATTTTTGCAAATTTATTTGTAAAAAGTAGCTTTTAGGGCCCTATTCTTGAACGCGTGACTACCGTGTGAGTGAGTGAGTATGACGTCATCTCGAGCGATTTTCATATTTTCGTATTCTTGACGCTTTAAACCGTTCGAGTGGTTGACTCACACTGTCACATGTCGAGCGCTTTCAGTCGATCAGTTTTTTTTCAGTGACTTGAGTTGTGCGATCCTTTTAAACTGATTTTTGGTGATCTTACTCGTATATTTTCCTGAATATTAATGTATTAATAATGAGTTGCTGTTCCATTAAAACAGTTTGTTGCCGTAAGTGCTCAATTTTTGCGTCGTAATAGTCTTTTTTTATTTTTAATTTTTTATTCAAATATTCTGCATATTCCGCCCTCGATTCTTCTGCCGTTCGCTTCTTCCCTTTTTTAACAATTTCTGAAGCTGCTGAACCAGTTCTGGTTAGATTCTTGGATGTCGTGGGTTGCGTAGGTGGGATTTTGGTTACCTCGTCAATGTTGATAACCTCGATGTCGACTTCGTCAACAGGGTTCAATATTATGGGATGAACAATTGCACCACTGGAATTGGAGATCATGGATGTGGCTAAAAGGACAAGGAAAAATTGTAACGTGAAAGTTGTTAAAAAATCGTAGCCTATATACTTGTATCATTCGCATGGAAATTGCAGACACTTTCTTTAATTAATGAATCTCCTTCTACCACTACCGGCTTGATAAAAGTGTCCACAATATCCTGCTCGAATGTGGTCAATTTTTCATCACTGGGGGGACCGCCACCTGTTTGGTTTGTTGACCGGTTGATTCTGGCAGCTTTCGCCTTTACGCGAGAATATAAATCTTGCCAAGTCTAAAATTGCAACAATATATATAGCTTTAATAAGGTATTGAGTTGCATATTAATGAAAACATTACTTTTCGCCAATTTTTCCAATCTTTGTAAGGCCTTCCAGTGCTATTCAAAGATGCTGCAACCGTCTTCCACTTCTCGTGTATATTTTTGTTGGTAAAATTAGGTGACGTTTTCCCTGCCACGACGTTTTTATTTTTTTTTAAAAACTGAACAAGTATCAGCTTTTGCTCTTCTGAAGCGCGAGACATATTTTAATTTTAAATTTGAATAAATCGCAAAAATTACAAACGCAAGCGCAATGAATCACAATTTGACAGATTCAAACAAGTGACATGAGAAAAAAGTGAGAATACAGTGGTGCCAAGTTGACAAACTCGAGCGGTTTTCAATTAGTGTCAAGAATACGGAATTTGGTGAGTGAGTGAGTCACCGATGACAAAGTTACCCACTCACCGATTTTTATCGAGCGGTTCAAGAATAGGAGTCTAATCTCACTTTGGCTGGCTGGCTGGCTGGCTGACTGGCAGCAAATGTGGGCGCGTAGAAGAACTCTTGTAGAAAAGCAACGGGTGTACGTGTATCTACAAGGCCGTGTAATTTGTCAACCTTAGGGACAGGGCTACATGATGTGGAGTTGGCGACATCTGGGCGAAATCCTCGAGCGTAGTTTACTAACGTAAAGGTTTTTCAGTTTTTTCCTATCTTCTACTACAGTTTTGGTCCGATTCTTTTCAAATTGGTGTCGTCGGAAAGATGTTGTAAACACGCACAACTCCTGCGTGGCGGAATTTTGTTTTTTGTCCTAGGGGCGAAATTAACGACCTTTTTTGCAAGGCGTTGCGTTGCGAATTTTGTCACGCGGTTTAACGTTTCGTAAATCTTGAATCGCTGTCTCTCTTTCTCGTGTCGCCAATGGAAGCTCGAGAAGTGCCCCAAAAATTAAGTACTATCTTGTGGAAGGTTTTTAGCGAAATCCACCAAAATGTGGGGTAATATAAGTACCTATGCACCGAAAAAGGGAATGTGGTAGCCCCCGACACGATCTTCCTGATGGTGGAGTCAAATCTTCAAACGCGAATTGTGGGTGAACAGAACGTCGGAAGTGGGTACCGTCAAAGAGAATGTGGTAGTTCCCGACACGATCTAACTGATGGTAGAGTCAAATCTTCAAACGCGCATTGGAAGGGAACGGGACATCAGAAATGGATACCGACAAAGGGAATATGGTAGCCCCCGACAAGATTTTACTGGTGGTGGAGTCAAAACTTTAAACGCGAATTGTGGGTGAACGCGGAAAGTAGGAAACGGGTAACGACAAAGTGAATGTAGTAGCCTTCGACAAGATATTTTATTGATGGTTGAGTCAAAAGTGGCTAATAGAATACTGATCTGCCACACAAAAATGCGCTGAAGTTCCTTCGATCTCTTCGAGGACTTTGATAATTTTTTTTAGTATAGGTACATAGCCCATAGATACATTAAAAAAATTATCTGCATGTACTTACAATGTACATACAACTTATCAAGTAAATCTACCTGATGAACTTTTGTTTCAGGATACTCTTAAAGTAGATACACCTAATGTAGACTTTTCAATACCATATGCTCACATTTTTGTGTAATCATATTGATTTCATATTGTTTTCTAATAGGTTCTGTCTGATTTTAAAGCATCCTTTGAATACACAATCGCTTCAATGACGTTACGATAATATTTCTACTTATAATTCTTACGTAACTTAATTAGCCGATTGAGATATTTATTATTTTATAGCGATATCTAGAATAAAACGAATAACATAATTTATTGTCGGTCATACGGTAGATTATTTTTTCGATTGGACACAGTGTTATATGCAGCGCTGCATTGTTCTTTGTTTAATTCAAATTTAAAATCCCACTCTCTATAGCAAATTGTAATTTATTATTACATATTTTACAACATAATTCGTTCAGACTATTGTTAACATACAAGTCAATTAAATATTACACTTCCTATACCCAAGTTGGTACGTTTAAAATACGAACATTGCTTAGAAACGGATTTCTACGAAATTCAAACAATTTGGGACGGGTTTAAAAATTTTGAAGGGTAATACGAGTATATAACCATTGGTAACATGAAATAGGTACACGTCCTGTCAGTGCTTAGTGCTTAAGTTCACCAGACGAAGCGCTTCATGACCGCTACCTAAAGGCGGAAATACTCTAGCGGGATTTCTCGTGCGCATATAGCAGTGTGGAAGTGTAAATACCATCGTACGTCCGACTTTACGGTGGTATGTACATTTGTACATCTTCACAGTGAACCCGGGGTAGAACGGGGTACTTAACGTTTGAAAATTTTTTTTAGAAAATTTAACTAAGTACATATCCTTACCATTTTTCCTTGGAAGTTAATTTGATGTTATTTCCAACGATTGTTACAAAAATATTTCATTATTTCCTTTTCTGAATTTTGGTATTTATTTTTTTGTCCAAATGTGCTAATTCCCCATTGTGCCCCACCTATGGGGCACATTGGGGTACATGTGAATATAGCCATTCAACATACACGTGGGGCGGAACGGGGTATGCCCGGGGAGGTGCGGGGTATGCCCGGGGCGGGACGGGATATACCCCGTTCTGCCTCTCCCCATTCTGCCCCAAGAGTATTCATCGCGACTGTGACTAAATAAAAATAAATGCATTTGAACTAATAATTGCGTTTCCATGGAGTTTAGTCCTGTCTATGAACAATAGCATCCATTTTTGAGTGACAGTAAATCGCGAATGTCAATAAAATTATTCAATTGGGGGTTATTATGGATCACTATGGAAAAAAATTTCGGGTGCAACACGTGTTGAAAGTGTCTTCTTTCCATGAATTTGCTTGATTAACTCGGGCTTCGCCCTCATTAATCAAACTGTAAATTCATGAAAAAAAGTATCACTTTCAAAACTAGTTGTACAAATAACTATTTTTAATCTATGTTCTGGTGCCAAGTGAAATCATGGGAGGCCTACGATCAACGTGTCTAGACCCCCAGCCGGGACACACAAAAGGCCATTATAGGCACCTTTACAGACCCGAATACGTATTCACTATTCTCCCATGCTTTAATGAGATTCCTTATATGCCAGCCATTGGTATTTTCCTTGATTTGTCTAAAGCGTTTGATACCGTGTGCCATCAAAGGATGTTACACAAATTATATATACATATGGAATACTTAGAGGAAATGTATACGATTTAGCAGTTATTTAACTGGTGGAGAACATGAACAAGTTCAGTTAGATGAGAGTTACAGTGATATACAAATAATTACTTACGGTGTTCCTCAAGGAACAGTGTTAGGACCGGTATTATTTAGGGTGTGGGTAAAACACGGATCCGGACCCGGGCCCGGACCCGGACTTGGTGGGTAAAAGCCGGACTCGGACCCGGACCCGGACTTGGTTGGTAAAAGTTGGACCCGGACCCGAACAAAGCCACGGTCAGGGATCACTTTTATGGATTTTTTGTAGTGATCCTTTATAGTTTTATTATTTTCCGTAAACACTCTTTTTAACAGCGGCTGCTTGTTCGAAATTTGGACTGCGACTTCTTTATGGTTTAGGAAAGAACCATCAATAGGGGCAACAGTTACAGGGATTCTTGTGGATCGGGAACGGTAAAAATACAAAGGCGACCTCATACAATTAGAAATAGCGATTTTTGTGAAATTGTAACAGTAGCTCCTTTGAATAAAAGGAAATTCATTGTGGGTGTGTCACGCATGAGCAGAACCAGCTTCCTTATCTATTGTAAAATATCTGTCTCTATAAAGCCCCTTAAATATGGAGCAATAAATTTTTTTAAACATTACAGACGTTCCCGTAAACCGAGTAGATATTGGTTTATTGGACATGATATAGTCGACCTCAGTAACCTTCCAATAAAATAAAACATCAAATTAATATACAGCAACATTCACGGAGCTTGTTCGTTAATAGTTATTTACGTTATAAGTCCGGTAGGTTACTTGTAACAGTACGAGTTAGACATTATGGACGAGGCGACGTCAGGAGCCGAGTCAAGAATGTCTTAAACGAAGCCCATTTTCCATGAATTATCAGTACTTGCCGAAAGCTGATATAACGGACTATGTAGGTATGTGTACAGGAAAATATGTTTTCTTATAAATAAGAAACTGCATTGCGCATTGCTGATGTTTAAATTATGCGATATGTTTCCTGAAGTATAAGAAGCAATTGGATAAAATTTCAAAAAATATTTCTACATATAAGGAAATTAATAATAATAATAATAATAATAATAACCACACAAATACAACTTCAAGAACAAAGAAACACCATAAATACAAGTAAGACAACATGCACCACAAAGACAGGTCCACCCAATAAAATTACATGTCCTAGCACAGTTAAAAAACACAAAACTCCTTCTTCACAGAAGCACACCACGTTATCACAACCCACTCGTACTCAACCCAAACGCAACAACCTTAACAGCACTACAGGCTCACAAAATACTGTAATGTCTCCACCAATAACCCAAGCAACCACACAAATACAACTTCAAGAACAAAGAAACACCATAAATACAAGTAAGGCAACATGCACCACAAAGACAGGTCCACCCAATAAAATTACACGTCCTACCACAGCTAAAAAACACAAAACTCCTTCTTCACAGAAACAAACCACGTTATCACAACCCACTCGTATTCAACCCAAACGCAAAGCCAAAGAAACACTTACACAATAAACTCCATTTAATAAAATTACAGGAATTATTATAATGATTTGTTTGTTTGTTTTGTTTCCCTCTTTCCTGATAGCGTTGGCTATTGTGCCCATCAATAGCTATGTTGGTAAGTATGAAATACATACTATCTCTAGATTTTCAATGTGAGGGTGTGAATTTTTGTTTTATTTATTTATTTCTTTTATTTTTTTTAGGACCCTACATAACTTCACCAGACACAGACACAGACACTAATCGTTACTTGATTTTAATCCGTGCGATTAGTTAACCAGGCTAGACCTGAGTTCTCACAAGATACACCGACCATAATAATAATAATAATAATAAATGTCTTTATTAGGCATTTAAACAAAGTAAATATCTGAATAATTGACATTGCGCAGCGTGCGCATGCGCACATATGATTTTTACAATATGAGATATGCTTGTCTTTGTTAGAAGCATCTGTCATTAAAATTTTTTTTTATTTGCCGCTTCAGAGAAATTCCTTTGCAAATAAGAAAGTTGGATGTGCGCATGCGCAGATCAGATTTGAAGGATTCATATTAAAATTTTTAGAAAAATCGCTTTAAAATAATTTTTCATTTTTTATAGTTTTCCGGAAAGCTAGAAGGTTTCCAAAGCAAACTCTTTAATAGACAATTATTGTTGCGCCGTAATCCCAAGTCCGGGTCCGAGTCCCGGTCCGGGTCCGGGTTTTACCCACACCCGTATTATTTACATTGTATATAAACAGCTTGCTCTGTCTAAATACTATAGGCAGACTATTCAGTTTTGCTGACACTGACAAAATAGTTGTTAATCGTTGTAATCTACTACAAAATCACTGGTCCAATATCCAATTGGGACCCACCTGCCTTTTGAGTTTTCTATCTGTGACAAAATTATTTCGTACAATTTACAATACTGGTATAGCGTAGTGGTGTTGGACGTGCCCACCTATTATCTTCAATTAAGCAGCACAAAATTGTTATTGGGTAGCAATAAATAGCAAAAAATTATTGGTATAATGTAAGCTAAGAAGAATTACTTCGAAGCTGAACTTCGCCTCAAATTTCTACAAATTTAATGTATCGTTTATTTTTGAGTCAATAAAGTTAAAGTTAGTAAGTGTCTCTTGTATTTTGCCGAATATGTAGATATTTACTGGGTACTGCGGACTGCCACAGATATACTGGGTGGTGACTTGAACAACGCACCATGCATACTATAGTTTTTAGGTAATGTTTTGAACTTTGAAACCAAGAAATTGGATAAATAAAAACTGCCCTTTTAAGAAAATCAGTGCAGTGGTGCCATGGCAGTTTGAGATCAAACAAACCTAACTTAATGGCATTTACACTATTATGCTAATGGAAAATGCTTTTGTTTGATTTCATAATTCCATGGCATTACCGACTTTGTAAATGCGACAGTTATAAATTTTATAATTTTTACTGTTCCTGAATTTATAAAATAGGAAGCAATAGTATGTACGGATTTGTAATGTTTTTATCTATAAAAAACCTAAATAGACTTTATTTCTAAAATAATTAGGGAAGCCAATAATCACAAATGAAAAAATTACTATTGGAATTCCTATGGTGTTTCGTCAAATCACCACCTCGTATACGTTAGGGTTGAAGTGAGAATTCTGGTGAATGTGCACATTAACCAATCAAGGTAGAGATTTTCCTACGATGTTGGTTTCCTTCTCTCAATTATGGGTTATGTGTACACTTCCCTGGGAATGTTACAGTAACATAGTGTTTATACACGACGACGTAGATCTGGAGTACTGACATCTTCATGGGCCTACTGTGTAGTTATGGACTCTTTACTCTTTATATCATTTTCTGTAAACTGTCGTCATCTATGTTTAGTTCACATAATATTAATAAACTTGAAAAGTTGGTTGTGCCCCCTTTCAGTCAATCTACAAACTGCACGCAACAGTTTCCTTTAAATACAGTTAATTACATTTTGTTAAAGACGTACAGCTGTCAATTTCCAAAATAATACCACCAAATCATGGAGAGTTAACCAAAAATTCAAAAGTAGATTGTATAGTCTTTATCTTCGTCCAAATTTGGGTAATACTTTTTAAAGTACAAATATGGAACAATCAGCTTTAAATAAGGTGAGTAAACCAGAACTATTAATAGGAGCTTTGTATAATTAGGTTATCAGGTCACAAAACTACCATATTTAATCATTTTTAGGCCCACATTCAATACAGACGAGCTGAAAATTATTTACGTTATAGAAGATTTGAGGAGGCAATTGAATGTCATTCTATAGCTGCTGAATTATTGCAAGATGCCCTTTCGTTAACTGAAAATCCGCGCTCGTTGGAATCTTTAAAGTTACAAAGAGATTATCATCTGCGTCAAAAGCAAATAGTCTTAGTTAAAAAGGAGCAGTTTGAAAATTATAAAAAAGCGATCGAAAATCAAAGACAACGAATGCAGTGTCATTCGAACGCTGGCTTCGAAGATAATTTCGATCAAGGCAGTACCTCTTTACAAGTTGCTATTTATAGAACAATGGAAGAAGCGGACTCCTTATTAAATTTATTAATTAAGAAAAACAGCGGAGCTAATAGTGACAGTGAAAGTGTTAAGAGTTTCTCAACCGATACCGACGAAAGACTTTTGTCCATTGACACTATCGACAGCTCAAATTCTAATGCTGTTGTCGGCAGTAAACATCCAAAGGACGATAGTATTGTAATAGAAGAATTACGAATATTAAATGGTCAATTACATGCGTTAGTTTATAAACTTGTCACACAATTAGACGCAAGCACTCGAGAGGTAGACATGTTAAAGGAACAAATTCGACAACTAGAGAGTGAAAAAGTAAAAGGTAAATGAAATGTAGCATTAGTTGCTCTTTTAATTAACATGCATGAAACTACTCATATATCGCTATTAATGTAGAGATAAGCTTTCAGCTTCCCTTAAGGGTTTAGGGTCTAGGGGCCTATAACACAAGCCGTACAATTGTTAGAATATATTTTACACTTATAGCTTGTATAGCTTGTGCTATAGGCCCGAGGTCTGTGTGAAGTTAACATAATATACAAGTCAGACGTAAATAGCTCCCCCCCCCTCCTTCCTAAATTAGAAATTGTTTCAGATATCAAGTTGAAAAGTACAGGAGTATAAATACTACTTCTTGATTTAAAATTGATTGTTCTAGCCTTTGAGATTGCGTCTGTCCATCATTTAGAATTTTTTTAAATATAAGGGGGGGTCACGTATTACTTACCTCATTTTGAATTTCACAGTGAAAATAATAATTTTAAAAATGCAATAGATGTAGCTTGGTCGCAGGTGGCTAATCTTTTACCCACTTAATGGCCGCCTGATGGCGCCCTGATGTCGGTCTAAATTTCTAGAATATTCGCTACAATACGCAGTTTATATAGTCTCTTGTAAAGCATATCTTTTCTGCAATTAAAGATTGAAAGTGTTTAAGATCGTTGTCAATGTTTTGCCATTTAACCGAGGAAAATTTAGAAACCTGTCAAATATAATTTTTACAGCAAAATTTACATAATAAGAAATACTCAAAGAAATATGACCCATGTATTGGTATCAACCAAAAAATCAAATTGGTCGATAAATATAACAATTTTACAATTGACACATAATGACATAATAGAGTGGCAGAAACAACAAATTAATAACTATTGCCTGATTCCCGAGCTGATTCCCTCGCTGATTACTTAGCAGCTTTTCAAAACCCACCTCCCTCTGGTGGTGTCAAATCATTTCGATGAAAGCCTTTGCAAGTTGAGGCTACTTTTAAATGTAATAACTTCTGCATAACACGAGGCATAACATGTATTCGTCTCGTTAAGTAGACATTGTGTAGTAAACCATAACATAACCAGCTTGTTAATTTTTTGTTATCACAGATGAAATTAAGTGTATAATTGTTATAAACTTTATCAGTACTGTAAATCTCTAAACATGTTTTATTGTTTCAGTCCCCAATAAAAGCTCAAACTCCAATTTGAGGGTTACCACAACAGATTCATCTGGTGGCACATCTCCTTACGTTTTCACACCATGCAGTGAATTAAGCCCAGACATAAACGATTCGAAATTTTTACCTGTACTTTCACCCCTTGAACTCCCCAATTTTAATTTATCAACTTTTGTTAAGAAAAATTTAAATCAAAATATTAATTCGAGCACATAATTGTAAGTTGATGATTGTAAATATGTATATTTATAGGTACCAAATTTGTGTTCTACAAATCAAATATTGATATTTAGGTTTTATGTGTAAACAACGTAAGGCTTATTTTTGATGCTTTTTTGCTTGTTTTAAAATATACTAACAGTTAAATAAATGAACCATTGTTTAAATTAAAACTTATCAAGTTTGCTAACCTTTATTGTCCAAATTGTAGTTTACAGCTGCAAACACAGGTTTACATAACAGTGCTTTTCTCTAATCAGGGTCAAAGGCAGCTCAACTGTAGAATTGGTGGTAATGTACCAAATCACAAGGTATTCAGCTGCATTTGTAAATGAGGAAGAATTTAGAATGGAAGCTGAACTAAATCACAAAAGAATTGATATCTTTATCATCTTTCATACAATTGAGGTATCTGAGATCCATTACTTCTGACCGAGCTTCTGACCATCACTGTACCTGTCACAACCTTAAAAATGACGATCTCTAGCAGTCTGTCCCTGTACTTCTTAAGAGCTATGTCCCTTGTATTAATAATTAATGTGGAGGTGCAATTTACAAAATAAAGTCTTCATTATTTGTTTATACCTACTTCTGGTGATGTGGTTAACTTTGAGATAATTTTTTAGGATCGTCATAACACAGAGGGTGTTGGAAGAAAACAAGATATGGCTGCGTTTACGTAATATTTAATTTAAAAAAACAATTGTGTTCACAAATTCCAGTTAAATTTATTTAATTGGTGATTTTTTTGCAAAAGAAATAATTTATTGTTCTGTATTTTATAATTTTTTACATTTTGTAATTTTGTATAGTTTTGTATTTATGTATACCTTTAAAAGGATCAGTTTTGTTTAAGAATTTAGATTTTTACACTGTTATATTTTTAACTTACCTACCTATCCATGTTGATAATGCGTGCCTAAAGTGCTTATAAATTATTAAAATGTGGTAAATGTACTTTATTTCTAACTAAGTTAGGTATGTGTGACACTAATTACATTAAAGCGACATATTTAAATCAAATTAAAGGAACTTCCCATCTCTGCCACAGATGAAAAATTCTTACCTCAGCCATTGTTTAAATACTTTATAAACAATGCCTCAGCCCAGGTTCGAACGCCCGACCTTCCGGCTATGTAGCCCAACGCTCTAGAGGTACCACTGAGGCACATAGTCGGATGGAATTGCTTTCTTTTGTTTGAATAAATTTCTGTTTCTTTGCAACAATTTAAATAACTAATAATAATAATAATTGCTTTATTGCCAAACAGATATTCTCCAATTATAGGGCAAAATTGTAATTGATCTTTCAGGTCCAAAGACTGGCATTCCTTACTTTAGTTTTTTAATTTCTGTAGGTGGACGGTACTATATAATAATATAATGCGCCCTCCCGCTTTATAATGCTATACCTCGAAAACGGTTGGTCGTGCGAAAAAAATGTATATGAACAATTTTGTAGAGAATGCTATTTTACGTAAGTTTTGTTATGAGTTCTAATCTCAGGACGTTAGATGCACTGGAAGCGAGATTTTCGCGAAAAACTGATATTCATGACCTTTGGCAATTCAAGACGCACAAGGGTATACGTACGAGATTTTTTTGTGTTTCATTAGAACATCAAAACGAAGGTCTCTGCAAAAATTCAGCTTGTTCGGCCTCATTCCGCAGAGGAAGTTTTATTTCCCTGGAGTATATAACAAAAGTACGTACAGCGCTGGATTTACGGACGTACATTTTACATATTTATGGTTCATCTACATATAGGTACAGGGTCCAGCAGTGAAACAGGAATATTAAAAAAAAATCGCAATCTTAACTATTAATATTTGTTAAACTTTTTTACACAGATCTAATCTAAATTAGTAGAACTTAATGAGGATATATGAAAATGTCCATTTTTTGAAAACTATATCTGTAAGATGGCGTTTTTCGTTTCGAATACATTCTTCGTCTTTTGGTGAAGGATCCCATCTCATGTGTGTAGGATATCCAATGAAATGTTGATCTCCTGTTTGATTCACTCAGTTCGTCCCTAGTTCTGGGCGGGTTTAATTCAAAAACCTTGAGCTATAAGTAACGCCACAGAAAAGACTTTTTTCAAAACAAATCCAGCCTAAATCACCCAACCAAAATTTCATATAAATAAACATAGTAAGGCAATAATTTACCCACAAATCATAAAATAGTTTTAATTATTCTGTTTAGGTATGTACAACTTATACATATATAAGCAAAAATATAACACAACATTTTAAAACTAATTTTAGTACGAACTAAATCACATTTTAACTGTAAGTACCGAACTAGGCATCTATGGCATTGACTTCACCTACAATTGAATAAATCTCGTCTGCAACAACTTGGGTTTTTGACGTCATTCTATTCCATCATGAACCAATTTTAATATAAAGTCACTATTATTGCAGTAATGCCAAAGACTACAAAACCTAACCTTTAACGTTCACAATTTCGTATACTTACCTAAATTCGTAAGCGCATACCTCAAGAAATTTTAATTGTTTGTTGCAAGAAGCTGCCAAAAAAATAATGTAACACACGTAAATGCCTTTGTAAGGTAATTAATATAATGCTAATCTAATACTTGCATCATTTGGCTTGTTTGCATAGCGCCACCTAGTTAAAAATTATTTAAGTATAATAAATATATCTTTGATCACTTAAAAATAATTTCTTTGGATATGAATTTCATTATCACTAAAATTTACATAATTTGGTCTAATAGATATTCGACACTATGGTGTATATGGTGGCGGTGGTATACTGTAAGGCGGTGGAGGTGTTGGGCTGTCAAATGTTTCCATGTTATCACTGTACCTGTTGATAAGGCACCTTTCATCATTGCGATTCGAATCTGTCGCTTGCATTAGAATTACTGTACAAAACGTTCCTATTAGAACTATTCCACCTGCAAGAAAAAGATTGATGTCAGTATTAAGAAAACATAGTAGGTACAAAGATTGTTTATAATTGTAATGCATAAAAAAATTTACAATTTAGTATCCATGTTAAATTAAATTATCGAACAGAAAATTTAAAAAACCCTGGAAGGCGGTAAACAAGATCAAGATTTAATAATTGACGAAATAATGATTTTATGAAAACAAAAAGAAACAGTATAGTGGGAAATTCCTTTTTAAGTGAATGTCGGGACAATGTGAAGTTTTCCTTGACAATTTCAATTTTTTAAATAATGAATATGGCGACACAAATGACAAACTTGAAAATTTTAGTTTGGATTTAACGCACTTGGCAGTGAAATCAAAATTTAACGCAGCATATTTTTGTATGGAGGGCTCTGGGGCGCCGCCCTCCCTACAAAAAACACTAGATCACGTCGTGACGCATATTTCACATTTTATAAATTTTTAGTCATTTAACACAAAAGAAACGCTTCTCGGCAATTTTCCACTCAAAATGTTTTTGTCACCATGTTGCGTAGCCAAATGATTCGACGTATTTCCAAGGCAAAAAGTTCAAAAACGTCAAAATTTAATAGGCTATTTCTAAGCACTTGAGATATTACTGCTGAAGAAACTCTAGTTCAGAACATTCCCGACTTTTAAGAAAAAGTCATTGAACAATTCGTTTTAGATAAAAACAGAAGGATGGAATACCATTTCAAAAAGTACCAAAATTGTAAGCCCCTCCCCCCCAAATAGAAAGCCCGCCAGCCGCCAATGATGGGGTATATATCGGCCATATTTTAATCTGTGCTAATAGACCATAGAATAGATCTACAGATACTTTTATACATACCTGTTGAAGCAATTAAATAAACACCATATCCATATGCCACACTTGTATCTATCTCTGGATAAGTATTTTCTAAAGATTCTTCTAATAGTATGGTCACATAATAACATATACATATAATAGCAGTTATCCAAAATACTAAAAAAAAAGAAATGTGAAAGTAAACTGTTTTAATTAAGTACAAAAAGGGGTCATATTGTCACTACTTTTCACTTTTATGCAGTTATCGCTTTCTAAATAAGATTTACTTAGTCCAATCAATCATAGTTTTCTCGAATAATTTTGTAAAACAGCACCGATTTTCATAAGTTTGATTTAGATTCTGGTTACTTTCTTCTTCAAAGTTGACCCTATACTAGGGGTTACTTTTATCCTAGCCGCCCCTTCTCAGGAGTGCAATATGTTAAACTGAAAACAGGTTCGAGAATAGAGAGATTGATAATAAGCAATTGTTGTTTTTCACTCTTGATCCACCCCCGAAGTAAATGCAACCCCTGACCTAGTCAACTGTAAAGTAGAGTCTAAATTCAAATTTGTTTGCATATGTTCAATGACTGGATGTGCTTTCATTTGGATACGGCTACATAAAAGAGGTAGGTAAGTATGAATTGTAACTAACTCCACTGTAGAGTGCATGTTAATTCAGTAATTGCTTACGTACCTGTAAATGTACTAGCTAATGCATATCTACGAACAAACGTGTATATACTATTTTTTGGTCCTAGAATGTCAATGAAAAATCCTGCTAAAGAAAATATGATAGCCATAAATAGCAGTAAAATGATTGTCCGCATTAGATTCACAATGGTTCCGTTAATGCAGTATGCTAAAAGATTACATTCTTATAGAAACTACCTTTACCACACCAATATAAACAAACCGAGGTTATGTGTATCATTGTTTGAATAACCAAAAGAGAAAAACTGTCCAATCGCAAGGTACGGTGAACACACTCCTCCTTTAATGACAAACCAAGGGACCTGCACGAGAGACATGCTAATTAAAGTAATTGCGACGATATGAAATGCAGCCGGTACTAAATTGCGATACTGCAGTTTGGAATTCATCCACAGTGAACCGCGTCTGATCAAATTCCTGGGCATCTTTTTTAATTAAGCCTAAAAGTATTTTACAATTAATATCTGGACATAATCTCTTGCAAACTTACCTAAAATTAGAATGCCAATTAGGTACGCATTAAACAATTCGTTTAGAATTGGAGTTGTGCTATTTTAAATTAAACGAGTCCATTAGACGTGGTAGAAATATTTTTCGTTAAAGTAATTAGAACATAAAAGTTTAATTAATTGGTTTTATTATGATGCAAAATATTTAGTTTCAAAATTGTTTATCTGCGCATCTACGTACATAAACTCATACTGCCAACTTAAAGATGTTGAATTCATTTTATATACACAGCGAGTACAAACTAATATACCGGACGTTGTGTAATTAATGAGGCAACCAGTGGATACAAGAGTTGTCAGTTGCGTATGTATCGTTTTATAGTTGAACACCATTTATTCAGCTATAATTAATTTACGTATATATCGTGCCTGATGTCATATACTAGTATCAATACAAGTACTTTAAACATTTCAAGGTTTTTAATTTTTACGGATTGACTGATTTGATGTCGACTAAAATTCAGTAAACGCTCATAAAAAATGGATCCATTGAGGGCAGAGACTTGCTATAACTAGACCGCGCGTAACGTAGATTTTGCTATAAGCATTGAATAAGTACTTATTCAATGGTACAACTGTAAAGGCGCAGATAACCTGGCAAGTTACTTGCGACAATCTCGCACGAGAAACTTCCACATGTATTTACACTGTGAGCAATACGTGTCGCGATAAACTGTCCGGCAAGTTGGGTGAGCCATTGCTATCGCAATTTCTCACAAGTGTTTACACTAGCAACTCTTTTAACTTACGCAAATGCGGCGTTTTGGCGCCAATAGGACATGGTTGTGTTGCCGCGGCTGTAGTAGTTCGCTCTCATTAATCAAACTGCAAATTCATGAAAAAAAGTATCACTTTCAAAACTAGTTGTACAAATAACTATTTTTAGCGCATTTTTTAAGAATTAAAAAAAAAGTGGTGTTGTTTGCGTTTTGTCCGTCCGCCCGGACCCACTTCTAACGTTTTGTACTACTTTCTAGAGGAATGGTCCTAGAGTCCTGGAATTTTTGCAGTAGGTAGCCTATACCTTGAAGTTGTGCCAGACGGCCATGAAATTACGCTGTCTAAAAGCCCCCCCCCCCCGCCCCCACGAATTATTCCCTGAGATGCTGTTTTTGAAAGTAAAACGTGCATAGCTTTTACATACGACAACCAATTAGTCTCAGATTTTGCATACGCATGCCTTTGGTTGTTCTAAGTTAAACTTTAGCGAATGGGGGGGGGCGGGAGGTAAACACATGTTCTACGTCCTTCATAGTTCATGGTATTCTAATGAAAGGTCTCAACGAAATAAATTGGTTTGTACAAACTATAACTTTCCCGTGCGACTCTTTCGAGATCAGTGAGCGAACTAAAAGAACCGTTTTCTACCAACTACTGCCCTTTTTTCTGTCCTCTTATCAATGTACGGGGAGGAGGGGGGGGGGGAGTAGAACTAGTTTTATCCTTCGTGGTACTCTAATGAAAGGTCTCAACGAAAGGAATTAATTTCTACCAACCATAGCCCTCCTCCTCGGCCTCTTATCGTGATCGGGTATATTCACTTGTACCTCAAAAACGGATTGTCGGAAGAGGTTACTCAGAAAGGGCGATTGAGACGTCTGCAAGAAATATATCCAGTGGTGATGTCAAAACAAAAGCTATTTCGGTTTAAAAAAAATGCGTTTTATCTGCACAACAGTTGTGCACAATTTATACTTGTTTTTATACGTACGTCAGATGGCGCATTTCGCTGATCATATTCAAACAGCGAAGTATCGTTCGTTGCTAGGGTCAGAGAAGTTCAAAACAGGCAGAGAAATACTTCTCTGCCTTTTTTCCACTTCTCTGCCATTATTATTTATATGAAAACAGGAGACTTATCAAACGACCCGCGTATTTGTTTTTCCATGAATATTTCTGATAGCAAGAGTATCCGCCAAGGGTACTTTTTTTGTGCTCCACGTGTTTTAATTTTGGCTTTATCGTGCTAATTGCATGGTTTATAATATATAAAATTTATATAATCATTATCACATTTAATGTGATAATATGTGATAATGATAACTCTCCTAATCGAAGATGACTTAATTTACAAATAGTTGTGCGTGATATGGCTCATAGATTGCGAAATGTATGTTTGGTTTGTATGTTGGATAAGGTAGTTTGCTTGTCTACTTCTGACCTTGAGCGAGTCTGCCGTTTATATTTATTTCAATTACCGATATATTATGGTTTCGTTCCTAATTAGGTTTATTTACCAATCAGTAAATCAGGTTTCTTTGGACCGTTGACTTTAACATATGGCGTGATTGCGCGCGAGAAGGCGGAATAAAGTTACCTAATTCAAAACGATCTGTGAGAATTTGGACGTTAGCGCTACTTTTAAGGTGCCTGCGCAGAACACAGTTGATATTTAAGATGCACTACTTTAACGTGCTCATATGTGTCTTTTGCGTAGTTGGTGCACATCCCAATCAAACTGCCTGTTTTACGGATGAACTAATCCTGTTGAATGTGGTAAATTGCACTACTTAGACTTAGACGGTAACTTTCATTCCGTTTACAATGCTATGTTCTAGCTCTTTAGACATGGAGATCGCACACCAGACGCAGTGGAGATGTATCCAAATGATCCCTATAACGATGAATCTTTCTTTGTAGAAGGTTTTGGCCAACTTACTAAAGTGAGTATAAACGCAGGAGATCTATCCAATGTTTTAAACGCCGGACCGTTTGAACAGTACTTACCTATACCATAGCTTGTGATACTGATCTAAAATGTTTAAATATACAGTGCGTTCGAGATAACGCTTAACATCTCTTATTTTGCAAGATACGAAAAAATTGTCAAATGTAATTTTATATGTGAGCGAGTATGTGACATTAACATTTGTCCGATCGTATATTGAAACTTCCGGTATTATACTTCTGGTTTAACCGGTATTGCAGCAGCTTTTGTTTTTCAAATGCGATGGCTATGTTTTTAAGATCTTTGAAAAGAGCAATCATTATTATTGCTGTACAACATAAAATATGCATATCTGGTTGATATAAGAAAAATGGAGACGTTCGTGATTCAATATTTAGCAAACATATGAAATTTAGCATGCCGTGTCCATATTACACAGAAAAGACCTACATCAACTTGTTCAATATTTACATTTGCGCGCTACGATGTAACACAACAGACACCGCGCATCCTGACAGCACACGGTATGCTAGGTTTCATAAGTTTTCTAAATATTGAATCACAAATTTCTCCATTTTTTTTTTGTATATCAATCATAATGCATATTTTATGTTGTCGTACAGAAAATCTCTTTCCAAAGATATTTAAAAAAAAACGTAGGCATTTTAAAAACGAAAAGTTGCTTTGATTTACGATTAAAGCGGAAGTGATAACGGAAATGTAATTACGCCATCGGATAGATCGTAATAACACATATAAAATTATATCAGAAAAGATCTCGCTAAATAATGGAGATATTGAGGTGACCTTATCTCGAATGCACCGTATTTCGTACTTTACATTAAAGCGAAAGGTATGATGAATAATTTATTGCTTACGTTAAGTTAAGGAACGTTTCAAAAATCGTTTCCTCCTACAGTAATTGCAGGATTATTCTATACATTTCAATCATTTTATTTAGAACTGTAAAAAATAATTTTACTATTGCAAGAAAATATCATCTATTCCCCGCTCTCGGATAACCTTGGTTTCCGCGGCTGTGCCGCCTCATCTCGCCCACGTTTACTGCACCAGAAACCTTCGCGGGCATACGTAATTGATACGCTTGACAATCTATTTTCTCGCCTCTCGCCGTAAGTCAACGGTATGGCTTCTTCTAGTGACGTAGTAGATCCCCTTTGCGTCCTCTATTAGTTATTATTGTGATTTAAAATGACAATAGAAAAAAATGTTTTTACATCTTTCATAGTAAGGGCGCCTTCTATTCGTTATATTGCGATTTTTAATGACGGGAAAGAGAAAAATTGGTGTACTTAGTCGTTCTGAAGTTACGTGGGTAGGTACATTTCGGCGATTCATTGATATCCATATAGATTCCTTGGTGCATATTATGGATTTCTTAACCTGCTTTAAATATGGTACCCGAAACGCTCACCACAAATGTTAACTTCGTCCCTTCCTGTTTTTCAATTCTTGGAAGCGCCACGTCCAAACAGTCATTTGCGCTATTTTTTTATGTGACCAGTACCATTGTTTAAATACTTTTACCCTATTATATATACATAGCGATAAAAAAAGAGTGACCCTCGAGTCACCTTTGGAATTTTTGTTTACATGTGAAATCGAACTTCCAAAGGCGACTCGACAGTCACTCATTTTTGATCGCCCGGTATATTTTATTGCATCAATAATTGCGAAGTGGATCATACTGTCTTACCAAATATGCCACTATTGGATAAAATTCGTTTACATTTGTATTCACTCACTAAAGGGGGAAACATACCTCAATGAAGTATAATGATCGAAATTTTACTTTTACCACTGATGATATGTAAACCTGGGGAATAAAGGAAAATATTTTTAGAAAGGAAAAAATAGAGAATACCATATTGGTAGAAGTCTCCGGCAAATGTATGGGGAATTTTTAGGTCTTTACAAAACCAACGAGGTATCGGCTACCACAACTGATTATATACGTACTAAAATGTCTTGTTTACTAGTACTGGCAGGTTTATATCCACCATCAGGGAAGGAAGTGTGGAGGGATGACCTAAGTTGGCAGCCTGTTGCTTATAGCTATAATCCAGCTGGTAAAGACTATGTAAGAATTCAATGATGTTTGGTAAATCACTAATGCGTGTTTCAGCTCTTGGGTGATCCTTTTTTTGATTGTCCGAATTATAGACCACTGTATGAAGAACATTTGCGGTCGAAGCAGGCCGTTGCTTTAATAAATAGTCGAAAACCTCTCTATGAGTTTTTATCTCTACATACTGGGATGACTATGACGGTACCCAGAGACCCGTATTATTTACAATTGGTCCTCACTTCAGAAGTGAGCAAAATCAACCTTATATCCAATTATACATGCTTCCAATTCGTTCTTACAGGAAAACATTGGGCTGAAACTACCAGGGTGGACTAAAAACGTTTGGCCTGGAAATATTACGGACGCCGGAGTTGATGAATATTACGTTAATCTAGCTACACCTAAAATGCAAAGGCTTGCAGGAGGTATTTATGATAGATGGCTTAACCCTACATTAATGTGCAGTCAATGGAACCAGTATTTTATCTAGAGTATTTATTAATTCATTTTTAGGTGTATTTGTTAAGAAATTACTGGATGACATTGAGAACAAGATAAGAAATAGGCAAAATCCTATGAAAATCTACTTGTACTCAGCTCACGAGTACAATTTGGCTTATCAACTAATTTTTATGGACGTTTTTGACATGAAGTTTCCTCCTTATGGTTCTTACATTGTCTACGAAGTACGTAGAGTTAATAAAGTATACGGAGTTAAGGTAATCATGTCGACGTTCACGAAGGAACTGATTTTTTTCTTACTATCTTTTTAGATAAGGTACGAAGATTACTCCAAGAAGGATGGGCCTAGGTATTTAAAGATACCGCACTGTGGCGTTTTCTGTCCCTTAAGTAAATTTATTAAAATGTTGCAAAAATATGTTCCATTGCTGGAAGATGTGTGCACTAGCTGAAGCTTATAGAAAATTTTTGTAATGTGGGTGCGATAGATAGTTTTCTAGAGAATGTTTAAATTCAAAATAATAAATACCGCAATGGTTTGCGTGATACTGTTTGTTAATTGAAATTTCGTTGTAATAATTTCCTTCAAATGTCGACTGCATAGCTGAAAAACATCTTTCAACAATCTTTCAGAACATGTGTACCAATTTTCAATGGACAGATAGACAGACGGACGGGCGGACAGCAATACAAAATTAACAGCAATACAAAATTATTTAATAAAAGAGAAAGATTGATGAACTCGTGAACAGAATGTTACAGAAATTTCTCAGATTACGGCGATACTTATATTAAAGCGTAGACTGATCTATTTTAACACGTACCTTCAGAAATGCTATGTATTCAAAATAATTCAAAAGGTTGGTAATATTTAAAATTCCTGCAAACGTATTTGTCGAATACAATAATCAATTTTGCTGATGTTAAACTCAGAAGGGAAAATACCCCTAATTTTAAAGGTCTTAAAACCGCTGACTATTGTATCTATGTATAAGGTAAGACTAAAGGATATTTGTAACGTCTCCACTACGATATAATCATTGTAGCTGTTCAATTCTTTACTTATGCCCTAACGTGATGTCGCTGATATACAGTGAATTTTTTTAAAATGCGATGCAATGTAATTTCCCTATGTTCGATTTAAAAAAAACACATCAATCTATGAGGTATGCGCGGTTCACATTCCCAACAGCAAAACACGCAACTTGTGTGACTATGAACAGCAGCTTCATAGTCTTGATGATGAAGAGCCCTCGGTAAGATTTTTTTAAAGAAGCCATGTGAGGCCATAGCAACTTTAGGATACATTTTTCTTAAACTTACAATAACTTGACCTCACTCACAGGGTACGCGCTGGTACCACGACTCATTGTGAATCAACCTTCAATTATTTGTAGGTCATGTGCACCTGGTATTCTACTAACTTGATCTATTCAATACATAAATGAAGAAAATAAGAAAATAAATAACGAAAACCACTACAATAAATGTTCGAAGTGTCATTCTAATCAATAACTTAACCGATTTCGTAATTAAATTGGACGGCGGTATTTTTAAAAATGTGACAGTTGTCAATTGTATCTAACTACTCATTTGAACTACTCAATAGATTGATGTGTTTTTTAAAAAATCGAACATAGGGAAATTCCATTGCATGCAAACTCCTATGTTCGCGTTTTAAAAAAATTCACTGTATAATACTGACATTGGATCTACTTGGTTATGCACCTACCGCGGGTGTTTTACTGAAAACTCGGATAACAACCAGTCAATTGAAGTCTTTGATGTAATGTGTATCCTTAATCCTACCTACAATACAGCACTGGGTATGGCTGCCTTACATACGCGTTCTCTCCCATTGATTGCACGCAGCTATGTAAATATGTTTAGTGATGACGTCATAATACACCGATGACGTGCGGGAAGATCCTACATATATGTATCAAGAAAATTATGAGGATGTTAATTGCAGAAAGCAACTGTAACGAGAGCATTTATTTACGTAATTTTTTTTCCGATTATTGCCTTTTGATTTATGCGGAAGGAAATTTCTATGTTTAAAAAAGAGTCGATGATTTCAAGAAAATTCACCATAGAAATATTACTCGTGACAAGTTCAAGTGTTAGTTTGTCGATTGTAAAAGCAGCGAGCTTTTCTCATCTTTTTGCACGTTCGTCAATGAATTAGTTGTTCTAAATTGTTTCTATAGCCTCATTATCTGGTTTTGGTTTTCAATTACACGCTAGAAATAGGTTGTATTAAGTTACTTCTGCAACTTCACAAATTAAGCGCAGCTTGGTAAAAATAAGGTGAATTTACTCCGAAGCTCAGTAGACAGCCCTGAAAGTCCGGTGAAGCATTGTCGCGTATTATAAGCTTCTGTCTTAATTGAAGCGATGAGGCAGTACGGTGGGAATAGTTCTGCAACGTTTTATTGCGGTTAGTTTTGTGAAAGCGGTGAGTGTAGGTCCTAATTTTGAACAATATTTTAAAGTTTTATTAGTAAGATTGAGGATTGCTGAGCATGATGAACTTGAAATTTGAAGTGCGGGGTAGAAATCGCATTGTATCAGACCATTTAAACTCGCCTATAGTAAGGTCATCGTAATGCAAAACAGCTTGAAAGAAGTTGTCCGGCCGTACACATCGGGAGTTAGCGTACGGGTGATTTGTGCGTCATGTCTGATGTGAGATGTCCGTATCGTCAAGAATTATTTCGAACTTTTCTACTCCATGCAGCATTTGAATACTCATCTATTAAACCAGATTTACTGGAATTGGGTAACTTACATATCAGATTTTATGTAAGCCATTAGCCATGTAGCCTAGCTGATAAAGATCAAAACCACGGTACAATAAGACAAGGTATGCCTATAATACGTGACGTCATTGGGATAACTTGGCTCTACCGTTCAATAAAGTAATGGGGTTTGTGTAATCCTACCAGTTAATAAAAGTGTATCCCCTTCACGGATGTGATAAGATTTGTTCAATCCATGTCAACTGCGTCAAGTTTCTCACATTAAACTTACAAAGTATCAATTATTGCATGTTATCAATACAAATATTTAAAGTTACAATAAAATATGTAAGTAAAAAAAGTAAAACATATATTAGCGTTTTCAAATAAGGACGAGACCTCTAGCGGCAATAAAACAACTTAAAAGGCTAATTAAATTTCTGAAATAAGTATGTTAAGTGGTACGTTTAGCTTCTCTGCTGCCTTATATTTATATCTAAATGCATTCCGAGATGCCTTCAGTATGATTACTCAACCAAATTAATTGAGTAATTGCAATGGCACTTCTAAATTCAAGTATGAAGCATATGTCATTTTCAAACTTGGCGGTGATTCTTGTGACGTCATTGGGATAAAAACGTCATCTGCGTTTAGTTATAGGCATACCTTGTCTTATTGTACCATGATCAAAACCATCCATTACCAAACAATGACACTTCACTTTCCGACGTTACACTGATTTCTACCGCTTCGACGGTGGCACTTTTCTCGCCGCTATTCTGACGTTACCCACAGTATTTTAACGGTGGCTAAAAGACGGCACTCTCTTCGAGGAAACCGTAGCTTTAAGTAATTTTTGGATTGATAGAGGTTTATAATTGAATTTTGACGTACGTAGTAGTTTTGAGATATGAGATATTCGAATTTATTTAAGTATAAATCAATATTTCGTTAGCTAATATTATTATTACATACTTCCCTTGCGTCTTCCCAGTTTTATACACGGAGAGTTGACTATTGAAAGAAGCTGGGTGGCGCTCAACTTTTAGCTACAAGGAAGCGACGAAGATTTTAGGCCCGAACAAACCAACCGCTGTGAAGGTCCTCAAGCACTGTTATTGTTACATACTGAGCTAGCTGGCCGTTTATGCGGCGTTTTTTTGAACAGAAAGTGCCATATAAGTTCACGTCACATGTTAAGAATGTGAAAAGTTAAGGGAATCGTTGAAGAAAGTTAGGCATAAGCGCGTGATGTAATTTCCAGGAAATTCTTCGTGCCAATTGCAGTAATAGAAGACATTAAATTAATTGGGGAATTTTGTTGAGGGAAAAATACATAAAGCACGGCGTTCTAAAAATAAACTTAGTTCATTACCGTGCTCGAATTGTTGATAGTGCCACAGTGTATACATAACACGTGATATCCTACACGAACTCTGCACTTCCGGGTGATTGCAGCGTTTTGAAGGAGCAGCACATGAGCAGTTTTCTCTATAATAAAATTGAACGAAGAAAATTGATTTTGCTTTAAAATCACACTAACCAAATAATAAAAATAATCTACGTGTTTGGACCTTGCTGTAGTTCAATACTTTTTTATCACCGATTAATTAACACGCTACAAACCAAACGTACCTCGACATCTGAAGGGCTGAAGCAGATTTCAATTCGACAAGGAGATCTCGTCTAGACGTAAGGCGAAATCGTTTCCCCACTTCGGACCATTGTCCAACTCATACGAAGCCTGACCTAGACATTACCCTAACGTTACAATTGATCCTTCGACCCGGATGCTACATTTGGTCCTTCGAGCCTTTCAACCAACGGGTGCCGCGTTACCACAAGTGTTCCGGTCTCAGTGAGGTGCTACATTTTCCAGTGAGTTCTAGTGCCCAAAAGAGCAAATATGGCGATGGAAAAATTGACTACGGGGTGGAAACCTTCTCTTGTAATTGGGGAGAGCTTGTGAACGCCAACGACGTGATTAGAAGACCAGTTAAGATCTAATAATAATGTTTATTGTGATGTGTGAGCTTTTATAATCCTCACCTATGAAGTTACATATTTACATACTATAATTATAGGTACTACTCTGCAATGTATATTTGCAACTGGCACTTGAAAATTGGTAACTAACCTAGTTAGTGTTGTGCAGGTTGCTACATCGGTGTTCTAGTTTACATTAATAATAAGTACACATTTCCTAATCCTACATTAATTAGACAAATGACAGTAATTTTCGGTCGGCGTTTCTTCTTAAACATTCTGCCGACCGCGAATTACCTAATTACATTTTATGACATTTCTGCCACCCGACCCCAACAATTTGAAGGGATTGCTTCTTTTCTCCGGATCTTCTCTGGACTCCTTGTGTTATGAGGGGCGTGAAACCTTACAACCGACTTGTTTGGCTGTTCCTTTCGTACTTACTCTCGTACTGGAAAACTTCGTTGTTTAACCACGCACGTCGTAGTACTCGCTGTCTTTGACTGCTGCCAGAGGTTGGTTCTCTTCTCCGGATCTCATCTGGACTTCTTTGGGTTATGAGGGGCATGAAACCTTAAACCGACTGGCGCTGTTCCTCTCGTACTGGGGAAATTCGTTGTTTAATCACGTATGTCGTCTTTTTCTTCCTACGGCGTGTTTCCGTGTCTTCTTACACTGATGCAGCGGCCGTGTTGCTTCTTGCAGCCTTTATTAATTTTAAATGTTCTTACCCTCTCTCGTAATTGGGGAGAGCTTCGTTTGAATGCTGCTGACGCTCACTTGTTGAGGGTGAATAGCAGCTTCACTCTCCTGATTTAAATGGCTTGACATCCCTCGTGAACGCCAACGATGTGATTGGAAGACCAGTTAAGATCTAATAATAATGACGTCGTTCAGACAGTGCCAGTCACACCGACCACAAGGGCCACAACATGATTTCTATGCCAACAAGTTCTACAAGCGCCCAATCTTCGCCCTGTCAACGGCAGCTCCGGTGAGTGCGAACGAGACAACATCCCAAATGTAGGTACGCCTATTCGCCACGATACCTGGAAAAACGGTCCAACAAACGTTGGAATTTTAAAAATACGGGCATTCCCCAGCTATGGGACGACACACACGAAGCACAAGAAGATATTATGGTAAGCAGCGAAGTACGTTATATTTTAGAGGCCCATTACAAAATTGCTGAGTACGCACTTCACAAAATCATGATAGGGATCTGTGAGAAATAATCAGGAGAGGAAAATAACTGTTTGTATGTACCACATACCAGCCAAAGAAGAAGCCAGATGTGAGTTGGATGGATTCAGTAGAAGATCTTGGACAAAATTTACATAATGTATATTCTTTACAGCAGGTATTGCAGTTTCGAAAAATTACTAGGATTTATGTCATATGTTATTCGGTTCATCAAAATTATGAAAGAAGAGCTCAACAAGGTATACAACGGACCGCGTAAACGACAAGAATCCCAGTCTGTAAATAAGGTATGCAATTATTTCGCTTGGCCCAAGACGTTTATAAAGGAGAGATACATTGTCTATAGAAGTCATCATCTATCAGCTTGATAAATCGAGAATTTTAAATATTTCAATACAGAATAGAAAGAAAAAGTTTAAATCATTTTGGAATTTGTTAGTGACGTTAGTGGAACCCACCTGTCAAAACACGTACCAGTGGAAGTGCCTAAAAAAATTGCTATTTTTGTATCGTCCTTCAAGAATCACCGAAGAATTCCTGCTGATTATGGCGAGATTACGATACATAGAGCGAGTGTCATTTCAAAGTTCAAAACCGGGATCGCATTAAAAGATGTGCTTAGTCAGTATCAATGGCCTGAAAACAACTGGTGATTTCACGTGGCCGTTTAAGATATGTTTTCAGTGATTGACGTTATAGGCTATGACGTGGCAAAGTACATTTGTTCACCGAGGTTGTACAAATTTTTTTTTCCAGTAAGTTAAATGACATTGATGCTAGGTACACTGAGAAATTGAGCATATAACTAAACACATATATCTTCAGCTAGTGGCACATATTTCTGCAGAATATTGTTGAATTTATCC
This sequence comes from Photinus pyralis, assembly GCF_008802855.1. Lineage (NCBI taxonomy): Eukaryota > Metazoa > Arthropoda > Insecta > Coleoptera > Lampyridae > Photinus > Photinus pyralis. The sequence goes on from NW_022170510.1 coordinate 25,751,356, forward strand.
AGAGGGCAGAATGTTCCACAGGACGGTAAGCTGAGGTACCTAGGTTTTTCCTTGGAGTAGTCCTCGTACAGTATCTAAACAATTTCAATACATTTTTACGTCGTGTTGCATAGATATTTACCTTCACACCGTATATTCCATTTACTTTCCGTATTTCGTACACAAGATAAGAACCGTAAGGGGGAATATGAGGATTAAAAGCTTCTAGAAAAATAAGTTGGTAAGCCAAATTGTTTTCATGAGCGGAATATAAATAGATTTTCATGGGATCGGAGTTGTTACTTATTTTGTTCATGGTGTCGTCTAGCAGTTTCTTCACCAACACACCTAAAACGTATAGGTACCTTAGAAGAGATAAATGCCACCACGTCATTAATGATTAGCAACTATCATTGAATACCCCTCGAATAGAGATGCAGATTAGTGATACCATAATTTTCATTTTATCAGGATGACCAGAGTGAGGTCATCTTGAGAACGCATGTTTAACGAATTTTCAATGTACTACTCAAAATAAATTCTGCGTTGTTGTACACTGACCTGACCAATGCACTTGGTTGTGAAAATGGAACTTTTAGGGTCACGGCCGTCCGTCAATGATAGTCGATAATCATTATTTTCCGTTGTGAAATTGTATCTTTACATTCGAATGCAACTAATCACAAATATATTCAATGTTACCTCCGGCAAAACGTTGCATCTTAGGGGTTGCCAAGTTTACATAATATTCGTCAACTGATGCATCCGTTATATTACCGGGCCAAACACTTTCTGTCCACTGAGGTAGTTTTAAACCCAAGTTTTGCTGTAAATATCAATGATGCTTAATTGGTACCCTGATAAACAATTATTCACGTTACCTCTGATTGCAGTACAAATTGTAAATTATAGGGATCTCTAGGAATGGTTACATTCAGTCCAGTGTGTAGTGATAGATAATTATACAGTTCTGTTTTTCCTTGCATTAACTGTAAAGCTTGATTTGAAGACAAGTAATCATGATAAAGTTTTCTATACTTAGGGCAATCGTACAAAGGATCTCCCAAAAGCTGAAAAAACCTCGTCATTCATAAGCAGTTATGCATGTTTAATAGGGCTGTACATAATCTTTGCCTGCTGGATTATAATTATAGAACACAGGTTGCCAATTTAGATGTTCATTCCATATTTCCTTTCCTTTTGGGGGATATAGGCCTGCTAGCACCAACAAGCATGACATTTTAGTCCTTACATAATCCGTCGATATAGCCGATACCTCATCCGATTTGTATGATCCCAGAAAACTATTGTACTTTTGCCGCATACTGACACCAATATCGTATTCCCTATTTTTTCCCTTCTAAAATTAAATGGATTACTATACAATGTGGATCAAAAGACTCGCTTACCCTAGTAAGTTGTCCTAATCCTTCTGGAAAGTATGAGATATTGTTGTAAGGATCCTTTGGATACATCTCTATCAAATCGGGAGTGCGGTCCCCATGTCTGAAGAGCTGAGCGATTATGAACGCAACAATTGATGTAAATATTTAAGAAAATCTTACCACGTGCAGTAGGACTAACTCATCCGAATTGGAAGTGTTTTCGATAGGCCCTGCACTGACGATTAGTACAGCATTGTATAGAATAACAAGCACTAGTAGGGAAACCATCTCCTTCAATGTATGTATAGGATCTTTCCTTTTGAAAACAAACGATGTTACTATAAAGTTTTCATTTATGACACATGGTGAAATTACTGTAATTTGCCCGGAAAGGGAGATAATTACGTGTCATTGCAAATTATGTGGTGATAAATAACTGTCATCTAAACGTTACTTAAATTAAATCCTTGACCAATATTGATGAAACGTTCTTCCATCCTTATTACTTTCAGGATTGATGCTCATTATCAAATCTTCTCTCACATTGCTGATTGCGTGATGTAGAAGTTTCAATTATACGAAGGTCAAAGGTTGACAACCCATAAATGAAGATCGCGATTAAATTTTCGTGTTTTTGGAAGCAGACATTGTTAATGCCAATTGACGAATATTACACTAAGTAGCCCTCGACCACGATAGGGCACCTCAAAGCATGTAAGCAAATTTTTTTGAAAACCGAAAGGAGCATCAATCAAAATGTTTATTATCTACAGATAAGAATAAACAAAGTTTTTGTCGAGTTTCATAAATACCAGCTAACGAGACGAAGTACCATAGATTAATTGGGATTCCCTATTTTCTCCAATGTACGTATTCCATAGACTATACTAAAAATGTTTGACGGCAGAGAAAATATAGCACATTAGTATTTATGTAGTATTTGAACAATGGTATTATTATGAGCGATAAAGGCGAGCCAGGTGCAGACCAAGCGAAGTGAATTTTTGCACGATAAAATTGAAAATTATAGTCCAAAATTGACAGATAAGAATCAGCTAAGCCTAGGTTATTAAAAAATTTGATACTGTCGAGTTTTGGTTGGTGCTTACGTGATTTTATCTGTCGATTTTGGACTATAAATTTCAATTTTATCGTGCAAAAATTCACTTCGCTTGGTCAAAAATTATGATGGTGCAAAACTATGGGGCGCCGTTTGTGTCATAATTATATACACATAATAGTACCTACATTATATATCAAGGTAGAGAAGTCCAGTATTATTGTCTGAGGACCACTATTACATCTCGAGGCGCTTGCGCCGAGAGGTGTAAGGTGCGAAGGCAATAATAGACTTCTCTACCGTGGTATATATACTATTTTTTTCACTACTAGCACTTGAAATCCTCTAAATTAACATATTATATTGATAAGAAAGTGAACGGTTGGACAGAATGTTTTGTTTATTAATTTAACATGTTAATCAAGTACGTGGAAGTACAAGTCAAACAGGCCGTATTTTTTTCATTGAGGTATTTTCAAAGAGTAATTTCGTTCGAATTTTTTCAAAATGTGACAATTTTAGGTATGTAATTTCTCTGGAAGTGGCGGATGGTGGCAACTATTCATTTTAGAGAACTTGTCTAAACGTTTATTGGGCGAAATTTCGGGTTGTGTTTTCTAACAGTGACAGCGTGACAGTTTCCATTATTGACTACTAGTTAATAATGTCCACATTATTAACCACTTTGAACAACTGCCGAAAAAGCCTACTTTACAAGTGGAAAAAAGGTTAATAATCATGTCATCAGACGCTAGTAGTGAAAAAAATATATTTCTTTTCGCTGAAATATTATTATTTGGTCGATATACAGGCTCGCCGGTAATTCTCGAAATCGTCGATTATCGGGGCAAAATATACAAGATATCAAAAAAAGTTTTATAGAAAAGATGTGAGGTTCTTTAATGTCTACATACTCTACTAGGTAGTAGTTTTTTTATTATACAGAGTTGGTCATAAGTGAGTGGTATACTAATACTGCAATTTTTTTGAATAGAACACCCTGTATATTATTCGATATTTAAATTTTTCTCTGAATTTTGAACAAAATTTGTAATAAGCATAATGTATCTAAATTCAGTCATTTCCGAGTTATCGAGTTTTGAAGATTTAATTTATTTATTTATTTATTTTGCCTTTATTTTTGAGTGGGCGGGGTTTCAGCCAAGGCTGCTCTACCAACCCAACCCACTATACATTTACAAATATCCATGCCCGAAGCCGGATTCGAACCAGGGACCCTAGCACCACAGTCCAGTTTCAACTGAACTGCGCCACACGGGCCGGATAGATAAAAGGTATTGCTTTAAAATGTATTGAATAAAGAACAATAAATTCCTAAAGCGGATCTAAAAAAGTGACAGAGCACCGTGGTTTGACCCTATGGCGTAATTGAGACAGAGAGGCGTGACCCAACGGGGTCATTGTATTTGACCCATTTTCTATTGACTTGTTACATGTGGCATGTAGGTCAGCTGTGCAAAGTTTTAACCGAATCGATCCAAGCGTTTGGCAGTTATCGTGTTCAAGGACGGCCAGGCGGACCGACGGACACCATCGACCCCCCTATAAAGCTTATATCGCTTTGCTATGTCACTTAATAATTAATGACATCACGAATTTCTTTTGAAAACGTTCTGTGGTTCTGAAAAGGGCCGTTTGTGAAGTTTGTTATGATTGTTTGGAATCATTAATTATCGTTTTTTGTTCAATTATTAATGAAATAATCTCGGAAATACTGAAATAATAGCCTTAATTTTCAAAACTCTCGGAAACGATTGAATTTAGGTACATTATGCTTATTGCAAAGTTTACTTAAAATTGGGAGAAGAATTGAAATTCTGGAAAATATACAGGGCGTTCCATTGAAAAAAATGCAATTTTAGTGTGCAGGGCCTTAATGAGCAACACTGTATAATTAAAATTATTACTGCCTAGTAGACATTTTCGATATCTTGTATATTTTCACCGATAATTGACCGTTTCCAGATTTACCAGCTACCCTTTCGACAGCACGCCTAATTTAAAACTTTCAGTTCAGTGGCGCGACAACAGATGGCGCCAGTTATCGTTATCGTGCATCTATCGCGCATGACAACATTGCATTTGTTTGACGTTTTAAATGGAAGAAGGAAGTGCGGCACACGTATTTGAAAATTTTAAATAATACCTGTATAAAAAAGTTGACATTGCACAGTTTGCGCATGCGCACATTTGCTTTTTAGAATATGCGATATGCTTGTATTTACTAGAAGCATCTGTGATTAAAATTTCAAAAAATATCTTAATCGTTTCTTCGACCCCATGGCAAAACACGTTGGTTTAGTCCGCGAAGTACAAACAATCTCTTTCTGAAGTTTCTACACTTACGCTTTGCTATGCTGGCCACACACAAAGTTGAAATATATCCGTTATAAACATAGCATTTGCCGAAAGCGTGGATACACGACTAATGATAACTATGTATATACTTAATTCACTATATACCATAGATTAAAAAAACAATTTTTAATCTCACTATACATATAAGAAAACTCAATGATTTTTAACCTTTGTCAGGCGGTATATTTCTATTTTTGCATAATTCTTGGTAAATAACTATCTGCATGCGTGGAGTGAATGATATTTATTGGTCCCACTACAATTTACTCATTATAATGAAACTTCCTTGAATGTAATGATATCGAAAGTAGTTATTCGATATACTTTCCGGTAATTAGAGTAGACAAGGACGAGAATAATATATAACTTCATTAAATCTTTTGAAATTATGGAAGTTTAGTAATAATGGCAATATAAATGGTGACTTTCCAAAACGCTCAACGTAAATAACCTCAAGTCGCATTGGATCGACCAAAGAGATCGTCTGCGGTAAAACCGTTGAATGAAAAATAAAACCTTTGGCTGTCGCTTGCAATGTATTCCTGTTATGCCTATTTATTGTGGTGACGTGCTGATTTTAGTTTTTTATTTTTTTAAATTTTTATTGATTTATTATTATTATTATATTATTATTATTAGTAGGTATTAGCGAAACTGCTAAATCAATTGAAATCAACCTAAATGGCGATATGGTATACTGGTATAATGACACAGGATCTACCTAACCCCTCGGATCATAATTCTTTTACAGATACAGATACAAAAAACAGAAGTCTTAGAGCAAAATTGTACGTGTACGTTTTTTTTTAGAGAAAAGAAATCGCGCAGGCGGCTGAGTTCTGCACTGAAGTACAGGTTAAGACCTCTTTTCCACAGTTACATAATTTTTTTAAGCACTATCAAAAAAATTAAATTTTTAACTGACCGCCAAATGTCATATTTAAAAAAAAATTTCAAATAGCACCTCCCTAAACAAATTATATCTCTGGGTAGTGAAAACTACAAATTTTCCACTGATAAAAAAAACCACTCATTCCATAAGAAAATTTTAGAGAAAAACCAAACCGAAAGGCCATTTTAAAAAAAAAACCGTATTTTCCGAACCCAAGTGTGCCATGATGACACAAAAGATGGTCAATTCTCACAATTAACAGTAAAGCGTCAGCAGTGGTTTCTTAATCAGCGTTGCAAACATGTTCCAAACTCAAGCAGGAATGGTTGATAAAGTGTTTATTCTTAGAGATCGTTACCGGAATTGTTTGCTAGCGTCAGTATACACAGAAGATGTAGATTTTCCAGACCACATTTTGGGATCTAAGGGTGTGGAACTGAACGGCGTATCAACCCTCTGCGATCGTGTAATATCCTATGACAAAGGGGTGGGCCTTCAGCCGACGGCAATCTGTTAACATCCAAGCAGCTATTAAAATCAAAACCGAAAGGTCATAAATGCTTGTGATGCTTGTAATAGTCAATTGGTGCAAAGATTTCCAAATGCTTCAGTACGACCACCACAAGAAAAATTGAGTCATTTACTTGAGAGCTAGCTTCGTAAATTCTTTGCGGCTGGTGTACATGAAGCGACAAGGAAAATTTTCAATAGATGTGGAAGGTGGATGCTCTGCCACTGATACATGCAGCAATGAATCGTGACCGTTTCAAGATTATCATTATTATTTAAAGAAAAAAATGATGCTACTCTTCATTAGATTTCGGTCAAGAACGCCAAAAAGTAGATAATGCTGCACCAATACGGGATATCTGCACAACGCTCAACATTGACAGCAAGCCTACCCCTCCTTCCAGTCTTACTAATATGATGAGCAGTTGTAATTGAAAAAATACATTTCATACGAAGGATAAAATGACCATAATATCGATCGAAAATAGTTCTGTCTAAACTTTAGACTTAACTTATTTTATTTCTTACTTTAGACTCTCAAGTAAGAAATAAAAAAGATCTGGGTGTAATAGTATTTTACATTATTAGCCAGGTAAGTGAGTTTTTACTGGCGATAGGAGAAGTTGACTAGCGAGCCGTTAGGCGAGCTTGTCATCTCCTAGAGCCAGTAAAAACTATTACCTGGCGTATAATGTACAATATTTTATTTGTTACTCATTTGTAAACAATAGTAAATGTAAATAATTAGTTCTTAAATTGATCTCGAAGAAATGTCTAAAATATCATGTTATCCATGTAACAGAGGCTTCGCATTCATTCTGGCCAATGAAATTACTAGATTACTAACTTGTAAAATTTTTACAGGTCTGCTGTCAGTTTTACAGGTCTGCTGTCAGTTTTACAAGTCAGTAGCGTTTAAACATGACGTTTACCCGTTTGCGTTTTGTCTTGTTAATCAACGTTTACAACTGAGTAACAAATAAAATCTATTTCTGCATTTTTTACACTTACGCGTTCCAATGCTGACGCCACTTACCCTACAAAGTTGAAAAATCTTATTCGTAAACTGTGGTTAAACAGAGCACTTTCAGAAAACGTGGATACACGACTAATAGCATTGAATTTATAAATTCAATCAATCAATGCTAATAGTAACTAAACACTTAATTTACTATCAACAGAACACAATTATTTTTAATATAAGTAAATAAATATCCCATTATTCATACAGGTAATTAAGACCTAAGACTTTCGTTCAAATTAAATAATTGATAGGTCTTTTGTTTCCATTTCAATATAGTATGTTATTTACAGATGTCCATTAGTGTGCACTGTGGATATCATCACAAATGACTACTCTCTACTGTTAAATAATTATTCTAGGATTGTGCTAATTTTCCGTTACAATGGACATAAGCAAAATATCCGAGGTGTGGGAAAAGTTTACCAATTATGTGTTGAATATAGTTTGCTAATTTACTAAACATGTATTTTGTACAACAGTGTCTTCGTCCTTCAGAAGTTATTTTTATCGCGATCACGGTAAAATCCCGTTCTCTATAAAACGACATTTATTTCCAAAACTGACCAGTTTAAAAAAAAAGCACATACAAAAATTTGCGGTATCACACTTTGGAGTAGGGTACATAGACTCTTGGTTTCTAAGAACACTGGCAACACAATTCGATAGTCAAATTGTTGCTAATTAGTAATTACAATACAAAAGAAAAGTACTTTATTGTAAATTCCGCCCGCGACCTGGATTACTCTTGCAACATTAACCTCGAAATTGTTAATGACAAAAATACCTATATGACTCGTCATTCATTGTACCAAAGATAGGTGTAGTATTAATTATTATCTTTGATTGTACGAAAGGCTAGATGAAAATATCTCCAAAGCACTTACCGGTATGTAAAGAAGAGGAAACGCGCTAGAGTTGGTAAATGAAAATGATGCGCGTATGTTATGTGGTTCTGCTTTAAACTGGCACTGTAAAGTCGAATGCGAATTATTAACCAGTTTTGTTGTGTAACGTAAATTTAATTAGGTAAGTGATTTTATTTCATACTATCTAGTAATCGCCGCTTTCCCAGACTGATTTGAGTCTGGTAAATCGTATTTTATTTCATACTGTCCGGTAGATGTTCGATTACACTATCATTTTGAGTCCGGTAGGTGAGTTATTACAGCATCAGAGCCGGTAAGTGTCGCTAAGCAACACTTACCGGACTGTTATTTGTATACTTCAAATTTGACATCTTCACACAATTAATTGAAAACCCCAACATAAATTTGACTGTAATTCTTTATTTCAAACATTAACATTGATTGTAATGAAACAATTTGTATTGCCCTCAACACTACGCCTGGGTTATTACTGTACGTCGAGTTAGTAATGTTTGATTCCTTCTGCTGTAGAACTTCAATGAAATGTTCGCCGCCTTGTATCAGTTGTATCATACGGGCAATCTTAACTTTTTCTTCTACCGAGCCTTCGATGTATTTTTCTGCCGTCGATGAGCTTTTCCATGCTCCATGACACTTTAACACCGAAACCCAGGCAAACAAATCTCAATTCAAAAACTTACTGCGTCCAAAAAGTATGCCAACATGACTTTTTCCTCTACTTGTTTCGCCCCATGTTCGTTGCTCAATTGGCAAAACACTTAGTACTCTTTTTCATACCTTGCGGCCGACTTCTTAGGAACCAACTTTTCGGTTGCTTCATGAGATTTCGACAGGATTGTATCGGGAAGAGTGGAACATCCCACAACGTTTATAACGTCAATTTTTCAGTGAAAAAAATTCAATTGTCAACAAACTACAAACTATAGCAACGGCCGTTGCCACAGAAACAAGGTAATGCGATTTTTACAATATGATGAAATTTTGTAATCTTTGAAATGAAATAATGATACAAAACAGACTTACAGTATGAAATAAAATACGTTACGATATACGTGCGGTAGTACTTGTAACAGTACTCGTTTAAGACATTCTTGACTCGGCTCCTGACGTCGCCTCGTCCATAATGTCTAACTCGTACTGTTACAAGTAACCTACCGGACTTATAACGTAAATAACTATTACCAGACTGAAAATTTTTACCAGACTGGAAATTTTGCCTAGCAACCGCAACTGACATCCATCTAAACGTGATATTTGATTGATTGATTGATATTGATATTTGTCAAACTACTGTCAGATCAAACAAATCAAGTGATCGACTTTTGCTTTTATTTTAATGTGTACCTACAACATTCTAATCAAAATGGTTTTTTAATAGAAATAGAGCAGTATGAAATAAAATGTTTTACATTATTTGTATGTTAAATCAGTTAACGTTACTCGTTTCGAAATTCCTGCCTCAGCTACGCTTCGGCAGTAAACATCTCACTCGTTAACGTAAACCTTGATTTACCATACTCATATGTAAATAACTATTTTTATATAAAAATTCATTTTTCATGTTCACAGAAACTGACACTAAATGAAAATGTCTCCGCAAACAGATTGATTTATAACTGTTAACGATTATTTATCACTTACGGCTTGTATTCGAATTTATACCACGAGCGCGAATTTCACTATTTATGACTTCGGCCTCGATCTTGAGACCAGACTAAACGCAAATCATTTTGGTTATATAGCAAACAAAAACTTTCTAAAGAAGTCTCGAATCAGCGTATCATATTTCATGGCACGACTGAGTCATGTCCGCTTTCATCCTTATCGTCTAATCCTTTATCGCCTTGATATCTCTAGAAAATTCGATACAGTTGGAAAGTCTTGTAAGAAATTATTTTTCACAGTGTAAAATAAATTCAAGTTAACAAATTAGTGTACTACACTTTATCTTTTATAAATGATCGCAGATTAAACAAATCTTTGGGGAAGCTCAATATTTCTAAAATAATAAACCGATACAATGAAATATCGAAGGATCCTTAGTATTACAATCACTTTCAACGACAATTTATTTTAATCTGACAAAATACCTACATTTTATAGTTAACAAAATATGCATCAAATTCATGTCTTAGGCATTGAAATAATGCTATTAATTTTGTTCCCAACGATCTCGATGCAAGAATAACGATTTTGACATGTTATTTGATGAAAATGCACGTGGTCGCTAAAAATAGATCAAATTCATGTTTTGTTCATTGAGATAATGCTGTTGGTCTTTTTCCCCAACGATCTTGGTGCATAATAACGATTTTAACATGTTTTGAACAAAATCCATGTGGTCGCCAGAAATGCATCAAATTTATGTCTTCAGCATTGAGATTATGCTTTTAGTTATTTCCCAACGATTTTGAAATATTTTGATCACAATCCATGTGACCTCAGAAAAATAATTTAACATCGTTGAATCACACATATGCGGTTATCAAATGAGCACGTGATGTACTCTTTCAGCATCAAGAAAATGCGTTTGAAACCTCCAAATTCATGTGTAAAGAATAATTTATTTTGGATACATTTTGCTCTAAAACTTTTGACGGCCTGTATCACAGAGAAGAGTTATATTAACTTGTTACACATCTAAAGGTCATAGGGAATAATCTAGCGAAAGTCCGAACTCGATACATAACCTTGGCAATGAAATCTGCTGATTTCTATTATCTTGAGCCTGCAGCTATGGCTCTTCCTGATTCACTTGAAGTCCTATAACTTTTTTTGCCGTTGAACCAGCTTCCGGAAAACCAATAGCGTCTGTCCTTAATCTCCAAAGTGTACACCAAATTTCAACACAATCGGTCACTTTTGAAAAGAGTTAGAACGCACACGGGCGGCCGGACGACAATACAAAACTATAAAGGATTTGAGGATCCTTAATACCGTAACGACGGTTCCTTATTGCTACAGAAGCGTAAAAACGGCGTTCAAAAGTAATTACGTCCGCAAGCATTGACTACGTTTACGCCATATGAACGTAGTGCATAGGTTCAATTCGGTTTTTGCAGATCCTGATGAAATAGGTATGCGGCATAAACGGTGCAGGGTTTTGGTGGGTCGGTGTAGTAAAGTGTGATGTGGATAACCGAATTGTGTACACTTTAGCGCTAAGTAACATTTTTCCTCGTAGTTGTGTTTTAAACATCTAAAACATAATTTCCTCTCTTTTACTACCCTTATTTCACTGATAGATAGCTCCCTAAACTTTGGACAGTTTTAAAAGCGATGCTGCTGTATGCAGTTAGTAGCACGATATGGATGACGCGTTCCTCCAACTGGGCTTAGAGATGGTATCATCTATCTGATTACAGTTTCTTGACGCCATTACTTCTAGCGAATGACACATCGTCTGCATAAACTGCATCACTTCCCCTAGTTCTGGGATTTCGTTTGGCTGTTTTAGTGACTGCTCAAACAACCTATTGGATTCTGCGTCTCATTTTCTTGCGATGATCCTAGGTACCATTGGACAACGAGACCTTCATATAATCAAGATCGAACATCACTTAAGGTAAGTTCGTTTGATCTTGTAAATATATTGCTCAAGTGTTGATTCAGTGGGTTCAGTACTTTAGATCGGGTGGGGAAAAGATTGCGGAAGGAACGACGATATACCGCGATATCTGGTCCTCTATCTCTTGCATCCTCTTACAGGTTGTAAATTGCGTAAGTACTTATATTAATAGCCGCGTATCACTTGAAAGTAACCATCAACCATAATTTCAAGTGGGGGAAAGACCACGTTCTAGGTGGGGATCAGCCCCATCTGGCCATGGGCCTGACGGGATACTAACACATTAATTATTTATCGCTAGTCTAGGGAGACATTAGATTCACATTCTTTCGTGTAATTCATTGGCATGTACGGCTGCATCAGCTTTTCCAATTGCGCCAATTCACAAACTGCACCACACTCTGTTCCAGAAAAAGTTCCCCCGGTTGCTTATTCGTTTTAATTCATTTTTAATAGCCGAACAATAAAATTTGGGATTCCTGAGTTTCTGCGAGAAAACATGTACTGCAACGGAATTGCTTGGTTAAGCATGTTCCTTACAAAATCCTGTTTTTGTTCCATGTATTCGTACAGGTCACTCCGATTCAGTAGGTCCGTTAACTGTTCGGATAGAGATGATGACGGAAACAATCCCGACAGAACTGCTACCGTGGTAAGCTTGGTCCTTTCTCGGTTTGTCGATAGCGTTTGTATAACCTCAGGTGTAAATGAATCTGGTAAGAAACCTTGGTAGCGACTCCTTAATATAGAACCAAGTTTGTGAGACTCTTCTATTCCTATCTGCACAGATGTCAAGGAGGTATACATACAATAAACAAACGGACATTATAGAGGTGCCAGTCTTTTAATTGCCAAGAACAATCCCTTAATTATTACGTAATGAATCGTCTATGCTAAAGACCTTACGCAGACCTTAATACAGACCAAATAAATAAATTCTGACTTTTTGGTATGCAAAAGAAATTCAAATGAAAGTTTTGCTTTTTGTAGGCCAAATAGACATTGAAGACCAATGGAACACCATTTGCAATATAACGGGTGTCCCAAAATTAACGCAAGATTTGAATTTGCCGCCATTTGTGCGGTGAAGTGTTGGCAACCCTGAAAAAAAAGCAATTTGACAGCTAACAGTATAGGGTTATTAAAAATGGAGCGTTACACGATAGAACAACGTGTCTTCATTATTAAAGAATATTTCAAAAATAGTGAAAGCTTGGCGGCTACAGTTCGAAAATTTCATACAAAATATGGTCGGAATAGTGTTCACATTCGAACGGCTTGTTTTTGGACGACCAGTGTGTTTGGCGTCTCCAACGGATCCAGTCTGAATTTTTCAATTAATCTCTTCACAGTTGACGAAGTTAAAACACTATTCCGACCATATTTTGTATGAAATTTTCGAACTGCAGCCGCCAAGCTTTCACTATTTTTGAAATATTCTTTAATAATGAAGACACGTTGTTCTATCGTGTAACGCTCCATTTTTAATAACCCTATACTGTTAGCTGTCAAATTGCTTTTTTTTCAGGGTTGCCAACACTTCACCGCACAAATGGCGGCAAATTCAAATCTTGCGTTAATTTTGGGACACCCGTTATAAACCAAACCAGGTTCAACAAGTATTAAAAAAAATTAACCTTTTTTTATATAATACAGATACCTACAGGCGTTAGTTTTCCATATCCAGTTTTTTCCCACTGAGCTGCATTGATATCGTCAATACAGACTTCGTACTTTTCCGGGGTTCTTTTTCCATGCCTAAAAAACTACAAGACCTCGTATACAATGAGCTCGTATATTATAGTTGATAATGAATTGATTATTTTGTTTAGAAATGCATATTTTGGTAATTGGTCAAACTGTTCTTACCACATGAACTAATTCCAATGAGCAGGTACAATATCCACTAAACAATATTACGTTTAACAGGAATATCAATAACATTTTGTATCAAATTATGTTTTAATGATCGCTAAATTTATCTATCTTGTTTAACGAAAAGATAAACACGGGCAGTGATTACGTCAAAGCTGCTGGCGCACGATATAACGTTTATAAAAACTACACGATTTCACAATAACTTTTGGCAGATATTGACTTGAAGGATTTTTATCAGACATTCCGGAGAAGAATACCAATTCTAACAGGTCGGATTATTGTTACCTAAATGATTTACTTTTTACTTAAAATATTTTGTGCATTCATAATATTTGTTTGTTTATTGATTTTTGTTCATCAATGCTGTTGAATTGTATAAGTCGTAATGTCGCATAAAGACACAAATTAGTATTCATCTATCAAGTATCAAGATTCTTCAAGAAATTCGTTTAGGAAAGTATCAAATAGTAGCCCCAATTTTTAGCTAAACCTCTAGGCGGACTAAGAAAATGCATATTGCCGACTACACCAGTAATTTGACGGCTTTTTGTCGCAAAATTAGTGTAAAAAATGTGGCATCGGTTTTATTGTTTTTTTTTTTTTAATTTTGCTCCTTTCGGCCAAGTTAGCACCTTTACCAAATTTTGATCAACTTAGCCAGATGTCGATGTTATAAGAATATAAGCGAGGGAGCAGAATGCCCAGTTGCCAAAAAATAACAAAGAAGCAACAGGTTAGCGCATTAAATACAGCCACCACTTTGATGCCGGATAAAAGATGCCATCTATCAATACTTATAGAGTACCTACCTATACTTGATTGCTCGATGCCCATGTAATATCTCACGCGTTTTGGTACAGAATATGCTTCCGATCATGTTGCAATGTTAATATGCACGTAGCTACTGTCATTGATTATACAATAATCAATGCTACTGTGTAATGTCATGAACTAATTATGGCATTGAATAAGTAATCATAGGACTTATTCAATGTCTATGGTAATACCACAGATATATTCCTTACGTACGAGTATATCTGTGGTAATACCAATCACCAAAGAGTAGAATACCCATACTCTTTTGTAATACATTTGCAAGGAACGCATAAGGATGTGTATTGTTGGTGGTCTATAACCAATTGCAATATCAAAATCTAAATTGACTACAGAATGAAGTACGATAAGTTGAATAACCAAAACTTTTCGTGGTTTGAAACGTTTGAAATGTTTATTTTTTAATATACAGTAAGTTTAAGCAAAGAGTAAATTATGGTTACTCTTTGGTTTAAGGTCCAACGAAGTCTAGAGACTTATCTGTTGGTGCCTTATTATATTATGTACATTGTGTAACTCCTACTTATTTTACATTTTTCTAGCGTCGTTGGAGTTCGGTGCAATGTTGAAAACAAATTCTACAAATTGCATGGATGCGTTTTGTTTAAATGTAAGTATATTTTATTGTATCTTAACCACTTCACTTCACACTATTGTTTTTGTCTGTAACCAGTCTCTAACCCCCTTCTTGAACTCGCTCAATACTGTGATTTCTTGTATGCCGTCCGGTAGGGAATTAAAGAGAGAAGGGATTACACACTTGATCGTCTTTTGTCCATATTTGTTGAAGTAGCGTGGAACATTGTCAGTTGGTCTTCTTGTTGCATGCCTGTGCTCAGTTCTTCTTTTGTGTTCATTTTCCCCGAAGTATTGTACCAGATGCCAATATTTGTAGTAATTTGTTGGTGTTAATGTGTCACACTTTATTATTAGTTCGCGTTTATTTTTATTGCCTTGTTTGTGTATTAATTTTAGCATTTTATGTTGCAGGCTCTCCAATTTCTTTTATGTGTACTGCTTCTGCTGATCCCCAAACTTGAATTCCATACCGTATATGCGACTCAACCAGTGATTTATAAACTATTATTAACATTTTAGTATCAACATCCTACCGTTCTTTTTAATTTACTACATATATTATTTATGTGTGTGTCGTATTTTAATAGTTTGTATTATTTTACAATTGCAATAAATGGATTGTGTATAACATGTGCATTTGTGTATTTTAATTTCTACATCGCTTACTCTCTGCATGTGCGCTGTATGAAATACCATTGTGACAGTTTTATCTTCGTTTATGAATATGTTTCAGCCATGTGTCCATTTTACTAGATTGTTTATTTCTTCTTGCACAATGTTTTTACACGTTCATGTTTCTCGGTGTGAATACATTAATACTGCGTCGTCGGCGTACATATATAACTGTGCTTTTTGCATAGTTAGAGAAATGTCATTTATATATAACAAAAACAGTGTAGGGCCCAAGTTACTGCCTTGGGGAACTCCGCAATTGGAAGCCCTCTTTGTACTAAATTCATTACCAATCTTTACAATGAAATATCGTTGTTTTAAGTAGCTTTCAAACCATAATAATGCTCTGTCTGCTATTCCAACACTTTTTAGACACTTTAATAATACGTTTGGTTTTATAGTGTCAAACGCTTTACTAAAATCAATGAATGTTGCAATGGTATAGTTATTTTTATCGAGTTGTGTATTGATGATGTCTGTTACTTTTAGCAAAAACTGTTCAGTTCCTTTCCCCTTTTGGAATCCATACTGGTTTCGACTTATGATGTTATTTGTAGTTAAGTATGTCTTTAGGTGCCCTGTGACGTATATTTCTAGAACCTTCTCAATGGTCGGAAGTATACTCAGTGGTCTATAATTGTTGTATTCTAGTGCGCTACCTTTCTTGTGTATTGGTCTTGTGATTGAGACTTTCCGCATTTCTGGAAATACTGCGCTCCTTAAGGATCTATGTACCAATTTCGTAATTATGTTTGCGAATATGGGTTCATTGGATTTAATGTCGATTGTCCTAATGTTATCATAACCCGGAAACTTTTTTACTTGCAACCGTTTTTTAATTATGTCCACAATTAGGTTATTTCAAATATTTACCTATACCATTTTATATCCAAATACATATACAAATACGTGCATAGCACCTATACATACAATGCGATGTGTTGAATCATTAGAATGTTATCGTGAAAAAATTTGATGTAATAGTTATTTACCTAACAAGTTCGGTAAGTTAATTTTCCCGCATGAGCACTTTGTTTGCAGCACGACCGTAGGGAGTGCTGCATTTAGTGCGAATGCGGGAAAATTCTTTCCGAAAGAGTTAGGTACAATATTTTTTGTAACGAATTACGTAAAAAAAAGGTCAAAATTAATAAAGTTTTGTAAATTAGTTTTTTTTTAATCATGAGTTGGTAACACAATCATATGTTTGGTTGGTAACATAATTTTGTAACTACCATTGCACTGGTCACATTTAAAACTTCCACATCTTTGGTTAATACATATTTTGCCTTTGCAATGAGTGCTACTACTGGTCACGGCATTGCATCGTTTGCACTGAATATCCTTGGAAGTCGTCAATGTTAACAAATATGCTTTGAAAAGAGTGCTCTTATTGGTCGCGTAAGTGTACTGATCGTATTTAATATTCCCAGAAGACATGTGTGAAGAAATGTGTTCTCAAATTTGATTTATCTTGAGTTGCGTAAATACACTCGTTACATTTAAAATCCTTGGAAGCTTTGTGTGTGTTAATATGTGCTTTCTTAAACTGCATATGCGAATAGTTGCAGAATATCACTGGTCACATTTTAAGACGTTTTAACAATAAATTTTACTTTTTCTTGAGTTCCAATTCTGAAAAATAATTTGATTGCGTTATAAGTTCTTGTTTATATATTTACGTAAAACTTAGTGTACGTCTGTTTCCGATTAATCGCACTAAATACCCTCAACCAACGGTTTAATTGATTTTACAGCAGATGACAGTTAACCATGACATGACGTTCGTTGACTTCAATAAGTACTACCAACCGAAGAACGCGCATAACCCCTTCTCTCCAGCGGAAACTAAAAAACACCGCGATGCGGGAAAGTCGTTTTCCCGTGCATCGAGGATGCTTGGAAACATTATCTTTCCATTCAATGAGTACAAAAAATATTATAAATTATGCTATAATTTTTTTAAAAACCTTTAAGGAAAATTGATGAATTTGGTATCATTAGAAAGATAAGGTCATTTAGAATTAAATTTGCAGCTAGGGACCCATGTTTGAAACCATTCGCAAAGTTGAGGGTTCGCAAATGGCGTTGTTTGGCCAATAAAATCATGCTGTTGGTAGAGTATCCACACTAACATATCATTGAGTAATTAAGTAGGAACCTTCACTCAACGCTTGTATCACAATTTTATTGCGAACTCTCAATTTTTCCCATGCTCCAAAAATTGATTGCTTTAAATTAATAAACCCGTTGCATCAAACGATAATCGTTGCAATTAATTAAAAGATAAAAGAATAGTGGGGAAGCAGAAATGTTGTCCACCTATTGCGTTTGAATAAAAGATCACAGAGATATAGAGAAGCTTTTGAATTTTAAATGTACTAATCTATATCTATTTATTTCTAATAGTTACTCCTTACTTGAACTTCAAAGCGGCATCTGTGTTTAACACATGTTGAACCCCTAAGTGCGAACCGGTATTTACGTCCCCCTCAGGCATTTTACAGTTAGCTCATATATATATTGACATATGATCTAAGATTTTTAACTGTTTGTCTTCGAAACTAAGGGTTGACAAACTCGGCCACCGGATTGCACATTGTGAATTAACTGATAGTATAGATATACAAACTTGTAATAAGTGCCTAACTGATATGGTCGAGTAGGTGACTATTCAACATGGTAACTCTAAAATCGATATAACCACTCCTAGCCCTACAAGTCGAAAAATGCGATTATAAGGCGTTTGATGATTAAAGCAAGCCACTTTGCTGTTGTCTGACTGGCAACCAAACTGACGATAAAACTCCAAGACTCCAAAACAAAACTTCAAACTACAGCAAACGTGGATCTGCTCTCAAACTCGCAATACGCTGATTTCAAAATTTAAGCAAACGTAGTTTCGCTCTGAACTTGGCAAAAAGCTGAATAACTTCTCCAAAGAAACGTAGTTCTGCCTTGACTGTGGCAAAAAGCAAAATTTTTAAAAAATCATGAAACGTAGTGCTTCGTTAACTTTGGCAAAAGGCGTTAACGTGGAAACCCTTCTTCCAAAATTACAAACTAAAATATATAAGCAGTTGACAACAGAAAATTTCCCCCCTAACGTACGTTAAACTAGAGGTAGAAATTAATTTTATAATCAATTTTTAACCAACATTAAGAGATAAATAGCGATATAAAATTCTCAGAAATCTGAATAAAATTAAAAATGCGATTAAAAAAAAATGTAAACAAAAACAACGTTGACTCCTTTCTCGTATGACAATAATTTCTGTTTCAGTAAATAACCAACGACACAAAACAAAAAAATTAAATTATGAACATTAATCACATGGAAATAGGAACCCGCCCTTGTCCATTCTACTTACGAATCCCAAAATTTCGTCCTGCCAGACGAAATAACACAGCATTTATCCCCCCTTAAATTGAACAAAAAAAAATCATACACACCCCCCAACTACTACAAACAAAGAAATATTGGAATTACAGGTTTTTGTTTTGTTTTTTTTTCAATTTACCACTAATCTGCCTGGAATAGTTCAGGATTTGCATTTGAGGTTCGGACACGACCTCACAAAAACAAAAAAAAAATTTGTACCGTATATACTTGACAAAGAACTTTCTTTTTCAGTTTAGCTGCACTGGAGTTGCACTAAAATGTTTTTTACATGTTTTGTGCGCTTTGTATTCATATTCCATAATTCATAATCCTTTTGTGGTATGGTTACCACTAGTGCCAATTGATTATACAGTATCTGTGTAGTATCTGCACAGATCTTGTTTAGATTTCTATATTTATACATTTGAAGTATCCAAGTACTTATGGTTCAAGTAGGTTCATATTATGCACTTCCGTTACTAGGAGGGTACTTAACGAAAATTTATATTAGGTCGAAAGCTAATTAATTTATCGGCAAGGGGTACACATTCAGACTTTTAATGCAATTCATTCGAACGGTTCGGTACGTTATCCATACTTTATGCAAATCTTACGAGTGTAGGTCGCGAAGAGGAAGAAGTTTGACCAGTAAATCTCGTATGCGAAATGGTAATCCGCAATAACTAATTTCAGTGTATCTGCCATTCAGAGAAGCTGCACGGTATTTTAGCAGTCGTAAGAACTGGGTCGAAATTCCATGTCAAATATCGTGCTTGCTTGTTACTAGTATACTACCTACTTTCCTAGTGCGCTAGATGAGACAGTGAATCTGATTGAGAGAGCGATATCGAAAATATTAATAGATAAGAACAAGATAATTAAAAGTCCTCCATTAAAAGCCGTAACTATAAATACCGACCGTACTGTAGGCAAGTGACATAATTTAATCTTTCTTTAGCATAATGTTAGTCTTATTATTTGTGTTACTTTTCACTGGACAGTTGCTAGTAAACTCCGCCAACGGAATAAGCTATCGCCTACCACAAGAAGTTAGGCCTTTAAAATATGATTTGGAAATTAGACCTGACTTTCAAAATGATATTTTCACTGGTGATGTATCCATCCTAGTTATAGCCAACAAGAACGCCAGCACGATTACTCTTAACCAACTGGGACTGAAAATGCCGCCAAAGGAAACAGTTCTCGTGTTAGGAATTACCATGAATGAGACAGTAACTGTTGCATCAGTTGGACCAGGCGAATCCGAAGATCAGCATTTTTTTATAATTACTCTTGCAGCTCCATTAGTTACTGGTCACAACTATTTAGTTAAAATACCAAATTTTCAGGGAGCTTTCACGTCTGATAACCAACATGGGTTTTATTACGCACGCTACGTAGATGATTTAGGAAACCATAAGTAAGTTTACAAAAGTTTCATCTTATATACGCTAATCATGACGTTTCAGAACTTTTGCAACGACCCAGTTCGAACCTGTGTTTGCTCGTAAAGCATTTCCTTGCTTCGACGAGCCTGATCTTAAGGCAAAATTTAACTTGGTTGTAAAAAGGCCGAGTAGTAATTATATATCCGTGTCCAACACCCCAAGAGATGAAAATTTATCTAATGGCCTAACAGATGTATTTGAGGAAACCGAGCTGATGTCGACATACTTAGTCACATTTATTATATCCGAAATGGAATTTTCGAAATTGTTTGAACGTCATCGAGTATTGGCGCCAAAATACGAACTGGAGAAAGGACGTCATTCATATTCGTTAAATGCAAGTTATCACGTTCTCAACGAAATGGAAAGATACACCGAGATTCCGTACACGTTTAAGAAGTTGGACCACGCGTCAATTCCCAATAAATACTATTCTGCTGGGGCCATGGAAAACTGGGGACTTATAACTTATAGGTAACCAAAACCCGTGAGAATACACGGAACACTTTTTAATGACTTGTTATTTTACACAGAGACGATATCTTGTTACTGTCTCCAAGTAGTAGTGTCCCTTATAGGCGACAAGCCGTCACTGTGATCTCTCATGAAATAGGACATCAGTGGTTTGGGAATTTAGTTTCACCTAAATGGTGGGATTATATTTGGTTAAATGAAGGTTTTGCAAACTATTTTGAAAACTATTTGGCAGATAAGGTAAGACGCCCGTGATATGAAGGTCACCCTTTCTCAACAATTGTTCCATAGGTTGAACCAGACATGGACTTGTGGAAAAGATTTATTATTTTCACGGGCAAAAATGCAATGGTTTATGACGGTAACCCAGAATACTCAAGGCCCATGACTTTCTCAGTAGAAGAGCCTTACAACATAATGCCACTCTTTGATATAATAGCTTATATGAAATGTAAGTAAAACGCTATTACTAAAAGTGTCATTCACTAATTATACAACATATTAGCTGGCGCAGTTATTAGAATGCTAGAAAATATGGTTTCGCGGAAAATTTTCCGACAAGGCTTGGTTTACTATTTGAAAGAGATGCAATACAATGGAGCAACGCCGCATGACCTGTACAAAAATATTCAAAGAGCTTTAAACGAATCTACCCACTCCGCTTTGCCCTCATCAATGACGGTTGAAAGTATAATGACAACTTGGGATTCAGTTAGCAGCTTTCCGCTTGTAACAGCTACCAGAAGTTATGGCAATATAACAGATAACGTTTATCTCAAACAGGTTTGTTTATCCCATCACTAAAAGTTAAGCTTACTAGTATAAATATCTTAGAGAGTTTACAATAACTACCACAACCAAGGTGCCTTGGGCAACTGGGCGATACCAATAAATTACGCGACCAAACGAAATCATTCCTTTGAAAACACTTCTCCGACGGCCTGGCTTACGAGACCATCAGGAACAATTACGGTTTCACAATTAGGCGATGACGATTGGTTTATACTGAACGTACAACAAAGTGGATATTACCGAGTTAATTACGATAGTAGAAACTGGGAGTTAATTAGTGACGCACTAAAAAAAGATCATCGGGTTATTCATCCATTGAATAGAGCTAAATTATTGGAAGACAGCCTTTACCTAGGACTCACAGGTGATCTTTCACCCGAAATATTTTCCAAAGTATCAGAATACGTTGTAAATGAAGAAGATCCCTTAGTCTTAGCTGTCGTCCAAACTACTTTTGCTGAAATGGATAACAAGTTCTACTATGCCAAAGGTCAAAGCGATTTCAAGGTACCTAGTGTGAAATATTGAGAATGTTTTTAACTTGTTTATCTCATACAGGATCGAGTCATTTACCTTCTTCGAGGTGCAGTTAGCCGTTTAACATTCGATGAAAAATTAAATGACAGTCCAAGTGAAAAGGAAGCGCGCGCCAGTGTAATATTTTGGTTGTGTAAAATGGGCCACATGGAATGTAGAACCAAATCATTAGCTAAATTTTCCGCATGGAAAGACAATAGGGCATCGATCTCACCTGAATTAGAATCTGCAATTTTTTGCGGCGCTCTACGTAACAGTAGCCAAATAGAATTCGATTATTTATTCGAAGTATTCACCAATACTACTGACTATCATTTTAAAACTCGTGTTGCTTCTGGCCTGAGTTGTATGGAAGATGAGAAATCGTTGAAACGGTAATCGTAGCTTCTCTAATAATCAAGGAAACTAATTATTATACTTTCAGGTTCTTTGAATACTGTTTGCATGATTGTTCCCCATCACTACTTGAGCATGTACTAAGAAATATGCATGCCAGTAGCAAAGTTGGATTTGAGACGGCATTAGATCTATTTTTCGCGCATATTGAACGACTTTCTACCAAGTAAGTGTAATACAGTAACTCGAAAACGAAAAGTACCTAATACAATGTATCAATGCTTTAGGCTAGGCGATCAAACCCAGTTCATTGTCGAAGAACTTGCTAGTCGGTCTTACTCTGCTGAACATGTATGGAAGGTAAGTACCTTCTAAAGCGACTTACCATTCTACAGGTGTATTTGCAGTTGAGAAGAGCAAAGTTCCTATCCAAATCTGGCACTCTGTTCGATCGGGCCTTGGCCACAATGGCAAGAAATGCAGCGTGGCTTAGTCAAAATGAATCCAACGTACTGAGAATGATCAAATGGTATAAACACTAATTAGTGTTTCTTCTTAGAAACGGATGTATAAATAATTCTTACTGTAGTAATATACTTTTTCTCCACAATTTGTCATTTTATGAAACCCGTGTGTAAGTTGAAAAAGGAAAAGGGTCTATGGAGCCGAGCTATTTTACCAATTATAATCCAGCATGTTGTTAGTGGTGGTAAATTATTCTAAGGAGAACATCAAAACATCCATGAGATTTATTGTTTGACAGTGATACTATCTACGTGTATTTGCAAAAGTTGGAGTAACGGCTTATATGGAATGCACCATGAACAGTATACAAAATACCGAGGCCTAGTCAATACACATGGGAGGATAGTACAGCGTTTACAAGTCGATTGAAATGGAAGCATATTAAATAGAGGTCGCGGTACAAACCACACCTACTCGAATGGTTCATTTCTTTCTCGCTAGTTTGTAATTGCTACTCCACTGTAATGGAACATTGTGCATAAAATGTGTACCATATAAGTCTAAAGGGTTGCGTTGTAATGTAATTTATTTAGGTATATGTTAGCGGTAAAGCCCGGTACGTCACTAAACTTAGGTTTGCCTAAGTAATTCCAGTATTACAGGACTTCTGTAGTCAAAGTACGAGGTTATTTCGTATTATAATTACGTATACCTTTACATCTGAAACAAAAATATGATATACTCTGTATATAACCAATTGACGGTTTTGCGCAGACGCCGAATACACTTGGATTTTGGTAACGAAACTAGGGGAAAATGAAGAAGATGGCAACGAGGTCGACGGAAGGCATCACGCTTTCCCGGTTTTTTATGCTTAATTATTTTGGTGGTGGTGTTTTGAAGGTGTGGTATAGTAATCATTTTATTTTTTCTTGTACTAACTAGTAATAATTGAATTTCTTGCCACAATTTGATATTATTTACATTTTGCTGATTTTGCATAAACTGATATCTGAATCATCAAGTAATAGGCCAATGTTAAGGGCCATAGACTAAACCACGTTCTCTATGGTTAAGGGCATAAGTTTTTTTAAACTCATATCGATAGAGCGGATTAGAAGTTCCGTTCGGGACCGCTTGTAAATTATGGCGACAGGAGAAGTCTAGAATCTCCTAGAACCTGTAAAACTATTACCTGGCGTATTATGTACAATATTTTATTTGTTACTCATTTGTAAACAATAGTAAACGTAAATAATTAGTTCTTAAATTGATCTCGCAGAAATGTCTAAAATATCATGTTATTCTAGTAACAGAGACTTCGCACTAATTCTGCCCAATGAAATTACTAGATTACTAACTTGTAAAATTTTTACAGGTCAGCTGGCAGTTTTACAAGTCAGTAGCGTTTAAACATGACGTTTACCTTTAGACCATATACTACATGGACTGCT
The DNA here is from genome assembly GCF_008802855.1 of Photinus pyralis. Classification (NCBI taxonomy): domain Eukaryota; kingdom Metazoa; phylum Arthropoda; class Insecta; order Coleoptera; family Lampyridae; genus Photinus; species Photinus pyralis. Next base: position 25,775,891 of record NW_022170510.1, read on the forward strand.
ATTCGCCCTATGTTTTCAATACAAAATGGATGGTCACGGATAGAGGGCACTGTAGTCTCATCTTATATTTACAGTGACTTTATAGGGACAGTGGCGACAACCCGGTACTCGTTTTTGATTGGAAGTTGGTTCCGATCGCCATATTGGAGCAAAATCATGGCTATTCGCGATTTACATTACCGTTTGAAACTGTTTTTGACGTTCAGATAATACGCTGACAGCACAATACTAACTCAAATAACTGTCGGGAGAGGGCGCCTCACAATTTGTAAATCGCTAATATTTTTACACGTGTTTTTTGTTTTACGAAATTTGTCATTAAAGGTGCTGTTTAAACTAAAATTTGTATTGCAAATAATCGGTTCTACGTAAAGACGTAGTTTAGTGTGTTAAAAGTTAATAGAAATGTAAGTATTTTCTTAATTGGGTAATACAATTTTGTTTGTTTGACGAAGGACATGTGTCTAGTTTTTAGATATAATGGGTGGGTGTGCCGCTGAAGGATGCAGCAATTCCGCAAAGAAAGGTTTCTTGATGAAACGATTTCCGAGGGACCCAAAAAGAAAGCAGGAATGGATGGAATGGATAATCAAAATGAAAAAAGGCAACTGGCAACCAACTGATGCAATGCGCTTATGCGAAGTAAGTTTATTCTAAGTTTATTTAATCATGTCCTACGAGATAACTTTTACACTTCTTAATTAACATGGAGTACATATATTATTAAATAACTAGTTATTTCTGTAGGTCCACTTTGGTCCCGAGATGTGGGAAAAGACCCGCGTAGATGGAAAGCGTGTACTAAAATGTAATGCTGTTCCGACAATGTTTGCTTTCTCCAAATCAACATTAACAAGAAAAGCACCTACACCAGAAAATACGTCAGTCCAAGAATTAAGTAAGTTTATACTCAATTGCTTAAAAATAATTACTGTACCTATACCTTTTTCATTGACAATTTCCGTAAACAAACATCAAAACTGGTTATATAAATTGCTATTCTAAAATTGCAAAATGTGTATAGTAGTATACCTACTAGCAGATGTAAAATACATTTTTTATGTCTTAGATCAAACCACGGATTATGGTATCAGTGATCCAGAACCTTTAACATCAGCGGCATCATCAGACATCCTTTCTGTCACGTTAGATGAAAATATTCGAGAATCGTCACCGTCAACCTTAACAGCTTCGACTTCATTCATTGATGTTCATAAAGACTGCAAATCTAAATTTTTGCGATATGAAAAAATGTATATAAGAGAAAGACAAAAGGCCAGACGGTACAAACAAATGTTATGTAACATTAAGAAGGAAAACAAAACCTTAAAAGATAAGGCAAGCAATATTCCAGATGAATATCCTATATTAAGAAATATTTTTAATGAGGATCAAGTAGAGGTTTTGAAGAAACGAAAAAGCAACCGATCAAGTAAGGGCTTGAAGTGGTCAAATTCTACAATTTATTACTAAATCGCTCAAACTCAAATTCAGTTGTGGAGGTAATGGCTATGAGGAGCTGCTAAAACAAGGCCATCCTCTTCCTTCAAAACGAACCCTGCAAAGAAGACTACAGAATCTAACATTTGATAGTGGGATTTTAATTGAAGTTTTCGAGTTTTTACAAACAAAAGTTGAATCATTTTGTGAATTTGAAAAAGATTGTGTTTTAGTGTTAGACGAAATGGCCATCACTCCAGGCAACACGTACGATTCATCTCTTTCCAAATATTTTGGTGATGTGACTTTACCAGAGCATACTGGAATAGCAACTCATGTGCTAGTTTTTATGTTGGGTGGAATTACTGTGCGTTGGAAACAGGTCGTTGCTTACTATTATACTAGCAATTCGGTGAATGGTACAGTTTTTAAAGACATTATAATGGAAATCCTTAAAAGAGCGGAAGAATTAAAACTGAACATTCTAAGCGTAACATCAGATATGGGTGCTTCTAATCAAGCATTGTGGAAAGCATTGGGTGTTATGGCAGGAAGGCATTCTGAAACTAAATGCAAAATTCCCCACCCAATAAATAACAATGAGTATGTATATATGTTTGCTGATGCACCACATCTTTTTAAGAATATTAAATCTATGCTTTTGTCAAATAAAATAATAAGAATACCCGACACGCTAAAAGAAAAATATAAATTGCCCACCAATGAAATAAGAGCAAATCATATTTCGGAAATTGCGGCATACCAAGAAGAACACGAATTTAAATTGGCACCAAGATTGTCAGAAGCTGATTTGCTGCCATCACATTTTAATAAGATGAAGGTATCTACTTCTACCAACATAATTAGCCACAATGTTAGCAGTGCCCTCAAGTTTCTTGCAGAAGAAATGAAAAAACCCGAGTACTTGACAACTGCTTGGTTTTTGGATCAAGTCGAACAATGGTTTTATTTAATGACATCCCGACATCCATCGAGTGCATTAAGCAAGTATAATAAATGTGCATATACGGATTCCATAACCTTTTTAAAGGATTTTATGCACATTTTTAAATCTTTAGAAGTTGGAGTGAAGAAAGTTTGGAAACCTTCGCAGACAGGTGTGTTAATTACAACGCAGTCACTGTTAGAACTCCAAGAAAATCTTCTAGAAAACAAACAATATAAGTTTATTCTGACTAGTAGGTTTACTCAGGACTGCTTGGAAAATCTGTTTTGTGTTTTAAGAAGCAAACAAGTAGTACCAAATGCTTTACAAGTCAAAAACCATTTAAAGTTGATTTGTGTCGCGCAGTATTTAAAAAACCCCATCAGAGGCAGCTACGATGAAGATGATAGAGAATTTTTGTCAGGTTTTTTAGACACCTTACCTCATCTTATCCGAAAATATGATGAAGTAAAGATTCCAGAACAAGTAAATTACGATGGATATAATTTAAATTTTAGTGAACTAAATTCTTTGTACAACGTTTGTGGATATTTAGTCCACAGTATAATGAAAACTTCAAAAACATGTCCACGATGTTTGGCGGCTGTGGGTTCCAAAAAACCGATAAAAAATGTGTTTTCTAAGTTTACTAATCTTAAAAGATTCAAAGAAAATACACTTTTCTTCTGTACAGAAGAATTTTTTCATTTTGTTTTGCAATTAGAATGGATATTTAAAAAGTTTTTTCCCATAGTTTCAACTCAAAATATTAATTTAAAGGAGTTTTACTTGGAGAAAATGAACTCCAAAGATGTTTCAATCCCCGAATGTCACCGGTTAAAATATAAATTTATTAATAGATTTGTAACATTCAGGTTAAAAATAAGATCAATGAAACGCAAGGCCTCAAGTGCAATATACGCCAGCAAATCAGTTGCTGGCCATTGTAAATAAACACATTTTT